>NW_027507903.1:392106050-392613550 GCF_037356315.1 Lithobates pipiens
GGTAACCCTGGATTAGCTGCAGAGTTCCACAGCAGAGACTGGAATATCTGTACATAGGACCACAATAAGCCTTGCGTTCCATAGGGTTGGGCTTTATGGCAGAGTGGCCAGAAGAAAGCCATTACTTTCAGCAAAAAACTAAATGATACGTTTCCAGTTTGCAAAAAGGCACGTGGGAAACTCCCAAAATCTACAAAGTGCCCTGAGTGTAAAATTGAACTTTTTGGCCATCAAATAAAATGCTATGTCTATCGCAAAGCCAACACATCACCCAAAGAACACCATTCCCATAGTGAGAACATGGTGGTAGCAGCATCATGCTGCGGGGGGAGGTTTTTCAGCAGTCGGGACTGGGAAACCGGTCAGAATTGTGGTAAAGATGGCTGGTGCTAAATACAGGGATATTCTTGAGCAAAACCTGTACCACTCTGTGATTTGAGGCTAGGGCAGAGGTTCACCTTTCAGTAGGATAATGACCCCAAACACACTGCTAAACACTTGAGTGGTTTAAGGGGGGCATGTAAATGTGTTGGAATGGCCTAGTTAAAGCCCAGACCTCAATCCAATAGAAAATCTGTGGTCCAAGATTGCTCTTCACAAGCACAAAACATCCAACTTTAAGGACCCGGAGCAGTTTTGCAAGGAGGAATGGGCAAAAATCCCAGTGGCAAGCTCATAGACATATCCAAAGCGACTTGGAGCTGTGATAGCCGCAAAAGGTGTCTACAGAGTATTGACTTTGGGGGTGAATAGCTATGCACATTGACCTTTTCTGTTATTTTGTCTTATTTGTTTGCTTCACAATAAAAAATAAAAATAAATCTTCAAAGTTGGGGGCATGTTCTGTAAAATTAAATGATGTAAATCCTCGGTCCATGATAATTCCAGGCTGTGAGGCAACACAACACACAAAATGCCAAGTGTGGTAAATACTTTTACAAGGCACTGTAAGTACAAGCAAGTTGCATGTTCACAAAAAAACAAAACAAATAGAAGCGTCGGGCAATTGCATAGAGGGGTAACCTGCTTTTAGTACAATTGCATGGTACCAAATGCTGTACTAACACCAACGTGAGGAATACATTCTCTCAGTGGAAGTCTGGGAACAAGAAGAAAGGTAGAGACACAAGGTGGAGGGAGGGAAAGCAGCACCGTCCAAGTCCAGGAGGCATCATGACACTCTATCTCACACCTGTTCAAATTTCCAAGGGCAACCACAATTGATATACGATAATTTGTAAAGAGGTGGAGCAGGGGAGGACCACTTGCAAATGATCACTTAGAATAGAATAATAGTTATGAGATCAATAATTTACTATGATGGGACCTCTGAGCGTCACCAGGGGTCCTGAACAGAGCCAGTTCTGGAGACACAGGAACTGACAAGTCAAGCCTAAGGTTAAAAGGTTCAGACAGCAGACCAAAAGACTGGTACCTTAGGGTCCCCACCAGGGGTAATCTAAACATGATGTAAAAATTTTGCTTGTATCAATTTATCCCTTGAGGAAATTACCAATTTAGGATATTGCTCAAGACAGTCCTCCCAATCCCTTCTGTCCAAGGAAGGGATATCCATCTTCCATAGATCCCATAATCTCCCATTTTTAGTGGAGTCCATTATAAGCAAGGTCCCATACAATGCAGAAAGAGGTTTCTGCAGACCTCTTGCGAAGGCAATTCCTCAACGGGATCCAGCTGGAGAAGAGGCTGAGTGGCGAACTGAGCTCTGACAGCATGACATAATTGAGTATACTTTAAGTAAATCCAACCTAGCAAACGAAATGTCAGAGTGAGTTTTAGAATAGGTCAGCAGTGTGCCTGCAGGCATAATGTCATGTAAGGTTTTCATGCCATAGTGTGCCCACACTTGGGGGTCAGGAACTGACTGAAATTTAGCTAGGCTGGGATTCCCCCAGAGAGGCTGAACAGGTGACCAGCGAGCATCTCAGGAAAATCGATGTATAGCCGCTGACCAAGCCTGCAGTGTCATCCTATTCGGGCTCGGTACGTTCGCATATGCCCCTGCACCCCTATAAACTAGATTCTGTAGGTCTGACAAAGAACCCACGCAGGCAGCCTCCACACACACCTCAGCGTTAGATCCAGACCTCTCAAACCACCAGTACGCCATTACCAAAGCTGCCACCTAGTAGTATTACTTCGTTGCAAATTTTGGTCCCTTCATAGCTTCAAAAGTACATTTGTAACTTTGGGTAAAAACCAAAACGCGTCATTATACACTTTTAGAATGAAGCCCATTCTGTTTGTACTGATATGAGCAAATAGGCGGACCACTAACCAATTATTTTGCTGTAACAAAACTTCCGTAACACTTCCACGAGACTTTACCATTTGCTTTTCAGGATTGAGGTGATGATTTTTTCTACAGATTAGCCCAGGCAGATGTGGTACACCAGTTTGGTAAGACTACAGATGTATGCTCCGTGAGCTGTTCCAGATCTAGATGGTCAGGCTCTTCTGTCTTAAGGACTGATTTACCATCCTGCTTTACAGTTGTTGAGTTTAACCACATGGTGGTTGATGCCCAGGTTTTGCAAGCCACCATGCTAAAAGCTAGGAATGCTACACTCACAAGATCATAAGATGTGACAGGGCTACTTGGGTAAGAGTTGTGGGGCTTCCACCCTAGGAATTTCTCTTTGAAATTTCTCCTTTTTCCTGCACCTGGCTCTCAGCACCTATAATGGCCAGGTTTCTGCCCTTTCTATCTTGTTTAAAGAACCTTTGGCGTATCACTTTGTGATTAGGAGACTTTCCAATGTAGTTCTCAGTTTGTACCGCCATAACTGTGAGATCTGAATTTGCACCAAAAATTAAAGTGACCCATAGACTGGTCATAAAATAGCAGTTACAGATGGGGACAAATGCAGTATTTAAAAAAATTTATTGATAAAGAGGCGGGAATACAGTGTGTGTGTGTATACATATACAGGTGGACCCAGGCACAATTTTCATACTTTTGGCTCGGTAGGACACCAGAATAATAAAATGAAACAATCCAAATGAATTTGGTGTGTAGAATTTCAGATTTAATTCAAGGGGTTGAACATAAATAGCAGGTACAAATTTTAGGAACTGCAGCCATTTTTATACATTTTTAAACCCATTAATGGGTTTGTTTGGTTTTTGAAGGCTTACAATGGCCTGTTTCACTTGCATGACAGCTCCTTTTAATGCATGATGTAGGTTCACAGCAATAGAAATGCAAATATCACACCTGGAATCAACTGAGACAGCTCCCCACCTCCTCTCCCATGTCATTCTGTGAGGCTATTGTATCCATCCTGGCATGACAGCTTGGAAGTCTGCAGAGCGGTGAGCTTTTTTTCAACGTTTCTACCATGTGTTAGGACTTGATCTATGCATCACCTCCTAATTGACCAGACATACAGTATATTTCTACAAATTATCTGCTGCAGTGGTACATGCCAAGGACTCTGTTCTTTCAGGGGAGTAGAAGGCTGCACTAGTTGTAACTGTCAGCGCTCCATACGCATTTCAAGGATTCCCCGTCACCTCAGCACAGGGTTCCGCTCTGAAGATTATTTAGCCTCAGTTTGTTGAAATCATCTCTTTATCCTACGCTGAAGACTAATGTGGGACCGTTTGTTTTCTTAAGACCGCACGCTGTGTTGTGTTTTTTTCTACTGAGCGATCACTCTTGCAGCACAGCAGTTTTCTACCCTATTACATATGTCCACTCCAACTCAGCTGTTCAGGATATGAGTATGAAGTTTGAATGATGGAGGTGCTTTTCTATTTGATTAATTTTTATGTTTTTTTTTTTTCTTTAAATGTTTTTTCTATCACCGGTTGTCTCTTTGAAGATTCACTTTGGACTCTGTCTCCGCTTTATAAAAGATTTATTAAAAGTACAAACAGAATGGCGCACTCACATGCTGTTGCACTGATCTCCAGTGCCGAGTGACAAGCGAAAATACAAATACAATGGATATCCATGCACGGATCAGCGTTGTGGCTTGCGGGTGACGTCACGGCTAATGTCACGTGGTCCATACGCGTTGCGTCCCCAAAAGTAGGCGGGACTTAAAAAAAGTGCATACATTTGGACACCAACAGAAAAATCTCATCAATATTTAGTAGAGCCTCCTTTAGCAGAAATAACAGCATACAACTGTACAATCAGCATTTTTGTGTGACCAATCATTGCCAGACATTGAGGATGATTCCCTTAAAAAAATAAACTCTTTAAAAAAAAAACAGGAAATGGGATATTTCTTCTTTAAAATCACATATTGAACAGTTATTCCTAGAGGCCTTAGGGAGAGAGTCATTCCAGTTGGTCATCTCCACACAGCCAGGTTCTTGGAGCTTTGGAAAAAGCTGTATTGACCGAGGTTTAGAAATAATGCGATTTAAATGTTAAGTAGGAAAAGTCCCAGTTGAAAGAGTTACAAGTGGAGATAGATAAGTGTACTTTTATTAGAACCATAAAAACAGAACCCTAATTTTGAGAAACCTAATGAACTTCTCAAAAAAAGTAGAAAGAACTCAGAAAAACCTAAGTAATACACAGGAAAAATGTAAACAAAAAATATTAGATTAGGACAATGTTTTTGATACAACATAGGGAAAGAAGTGGGTCCTGTAGAAGAAAAGGTAGAAATCAGAACCTTACATTTTTCCACGGACAGTGAAGGAGAACCTTTTGGAAAAGTATAACTTTTTTTTTTTTTTTTTTTTTTTGAGAAAACGGGGAGAGGGTGGGCAGGACAGTATTGGCTCCAAAAAAGGAAGCGTTTCCAAAACTATTTTGGGAGGCAAACACAACACCCATACACAGGGCACAGATCCAAAAAGAGGAAAAGACTTGAAGAAATCAAAGCGTGCTCAGAGCCAGCACATGCAAGAAATAGTAGGGGGGACTAGGACATCTTGTGTAGATATGGTGGATATGAAGATAGTTAATCTGACAGAATTTCCCCTGAATCCCCATATTTTCCTACTCAAAATGGGACTTTCATTTTCTCCTGAAGCGGCCATGAATGAATTTGAAGTTTACAAGGATGTCAGTCTTTTCTTGCACAAATGGATATTCGGATATGGGCATACTGGCCACACTAACACTGCGGTCAGTCCAAACAATAATAAAGAAGTGGAAGCACTTGATGTACTGGTATCCTTGCTTCAAGAAAATACTGACTCTGATACAGAACCATCACGTGAATGCCCAAGACCTTCAAATATCCTTATTAGATCAGTTAAAATGCCTCCCTTGTCCAAACACAAATGGATCAGTCTGGGTACAGAAAGACCTGGCCAAAGTTAACTGGAACTGGAGAATTGACAGATGAAGGAAGGAAGAGTGGCCTTAAAAGAACTTGAGGTAACAAATTTTAATTATCAAAGGGAGTAATAAAGGTGGGAATATTCTTTTGTCTGAAAATCAGTATTAACAGGAGGTGATGCGTCCATTATCAGAGGTAGCTACATACCGGAGAATGACTTGTAGCCCTTTCCCAGGAATTGTGGGTGCACTGAATTACAAGCTCAATTTAGAGTATGAGGCTGGACTGATTACTAAACAACAATTAAACTATTTAAGAGTTGATGAATTCATTGCACCCATGTTTTTATACTATCCCCAAGCTCCAAGTCCTTGGTTAAACCCCCCCGGGTAGGCCCATAGTGTCAGCTATTAACCACTTCCGGACCGCCCACTGTCATTATACGTCGGCTGTTTAAAGAGGAATATTGTTATGGCAGCAACTAGCTGCCGTAACCCCGGTATCCTCTTCAGTTAGAGGTCCGGTTTCAGATTAGGGATGCAACTAATGATTATTTTCATAATCGATTAGTTGGCCGATTATTGTTTCGATTAATCTGTTAATAACCTTAAAAAAAAAAAAAAAAAAGGTCTTTTTGCTGTGATTTGCATTTTTACATATATTTTTTTTGGCCAATATTTTGTTGGGCAGATTAAAAAACACAACAAAACGCTGCAAAAACGCATTACATGCTTTTCTGCAGCTTCTCCACTGAAGTATATTGAACCAAAAAAACTAAATAGCACCGTTTTGCATTAAAAAAAAAAAAAAAAAAAAAAAAAAGTCCATGTCTTTTCCAAATACGCAGCAGCTGAAAAAAACATTGATATGAAGGTGTCCCATAGGAAACCATGTAAATGAACTCGTGTGTTTCTGCAAAAAGCACAAAAAAAGAGGTGTGACCCAGGCCTGAGATGTTTAGTAACATAATGGGGTTAAAAAAACTAAAATGATTACAAAAAGAGCGAATAATCGCTACTGTAAGGGGTTAATTTTTTTACCATGGGACAGTGAAGTATTATTTACAGTAGCGATTTGCTCTTTGTACCATAAAGGGCTAATTTTAGTTTTTTTTTTTAACCCCATTACATTAGTGGCCGATTAATCGATTACGATTTTCATAATCGATTAATTTCATAATCGATTAGTTGTCGATTAATCGATTAGTTGTTTCGGCCCTATTTCAGATGAACGGTCTATGCAGCGGATTCGCCACAAGATAGTTACATAGTAAGGATGCATAAAGACACCAGTCCATCCAGAGTGAGTGTGGGTCTACAATTGTGCCTATCCCTGTACATTGTGTCTCGTTAATATGCTTATCTATTATATTATTTAAAAGGTATCCATCTAGCGCTGTCAATTTACGCAGCTCATACATCGCACACTCACATCAGTCCCTACCCTCAAGAAGCCCACAATCCAAGGTCCCCAACTTGCATTCATATACTAGTACCAATTTTTCGACAGAAGCCAATTAACCTACCAGCATGTCTTTGGAGTGTGGGAGGAAACCCACGCAGGCACAGGGAGAACATGCAAACTCGAGGCAGGTAGTGTCGTAGTTGGTATTTGAACCAGCAACCCTTTTTACTGCTAGGCGAAAGTGTTACCCACTACACCACTTTAGACCGTCGTGAGACAGGTTAGTTTTACCCAATGATGATGTGTTGTTGCATTTATGCTTTTTTTTTTTTTTTTTTTTCAATTGTCGCACTATTTTTGTTTAAAGCGCAAAAAATAAAAACCGCAGGGGTGATGAAATACCACCAAAAGAAAGCTCTATTTGTGGGGAAAAAATTACGTAAATTTTGTTTGGGAGCCACGTCGCATGACTGTGCAATTGTCAGTTAAAGCGACGCAGTGCCGAATCGCAAAAAGTGATCTGGTCTTAAGCCAGAAAAATGGTCTGAAAGTGGTTAAAGGATATCTAAAGGGTTGTTTTTTTGTTTTTTTAACAAACCTCTGTGCAGTTGGTTTTCCAGAGTAGCCCCAATCCTCCTCTTCTGGGTTACCTCAGTGGCGCTCCTGGCTCTCCTTCTCGAGTGCCCAGTGAGCCACTCTCTCTACGGGGCACTCTTGCGGGTGTGCTACGATGTCCTGCTGCATCTATGGACACAGACAGCAGTACTCTGCCCTACCCCCAGCGTCATTGGATTTGACAGCAGCGAGAGCCAGTGACTGCGCTACTATCAATCTATTCAATCAGGACCGGAGACATCGGCTGGAACTGGTGTGTGCCTCCCCGTCACTGGAAAGATCGGGTTCTGGTAAACAAAAGGGGGGGCTCTGGGGGCAACTGCATCACAGGAGGTTTTTCACCTTAATGCATAGAATGCATTAAGGTGAAAAACCCTGCGAGTTTACAGCTCCTTTATGCTCATGAGTTTGTCTAAATGTCCTCTTTGATCAAAGATAATATAGTATAATGCCCATTCATTACTTGTCTGCGGGTAGTAATAAATAGTGATGTTTAGACCGAGAGTTCCTGTGTATGAAGTTTGCTATTTTCATAGGGCTTATCATGTCACTTCTGTTGTGCATAGTAGCCTTACTTTTGTTTTATTTTAAGGCATCTGTGTGAAACCTCTTTCCCTAAAGCCTTGGTACACAACTATAGCCACCATTTTAAAATTTCTGTCACAGATGCAAATACCATTTGCTTCTGCAAGGCGAGTTTCTGAATTGGTGGTTTTATCCTGCAAGGGAACCCTTTCTGGTTTTGCAGAGAGACATGGTCCAGGACGACTTCTTACCTAAAGTAGTTTGCCCTTTCACCTCAGTCTGTTTTTCCTTACCTCTGGCTCTATTTCACCAGAGACTTTACCCTCCATTATCTGGCAGTGTTTTGGGCTGTGGGAGTCTCTACTTTTGCTTTCTTAAGAAAATGGACTCCCTTTTGTCATTCCAGATGGCACCAGTGGGGGGGGGGTGTTGACGGAAGACTTATCTTCTTCTTCCTGTACCATTACTAGGTGGGTATAAACATCCAAGCTGATGGTCTAAAGCGGATGGGGGGGGGGGGGGGGGCGCTTGCTGACCTGCCATTCCAGAACATCAGAGTGCGATGCTGAGGGACTACTTGTAAATTCAAGCTGTAGTAGGGAAAAGACACATACTCCGATGTCTCCCCTTTAGTGTTGGCTCCTGTTCCATGTGAAATGATAGCAACTGCACTTCACCTCCCTTCCCGGCTAGCGGTCTGCAGAGTGGTGCCAGCAGCAGGAAAGATCTTCAGGTCAGTGTGAAGCCATACATTGGGCATAATAGTATAAGGCTGCTTTCACACTGATGCACTGCGGTTTACCCACACTTTCCTGCGGGTTTGCTGCACTTAGCTATAGGTTTCTATTATATCCTGTGGGTGTGGTGTAGTTTCTGAATGCAAGGGTTTTTTTTTTTTTTTTTTGTACGTTTTTAGTAAGTGCATCACACCTGCAGTATATAATAAGTCTATAGCAAAGTGCAGCTAACCCTGGGAAGTTGCACTGCGCTGCACCCACAGTACAGCTAAACCACAGCACATCGGTGTGAAAGCCACCTTTTATAGGGCATCATTGAAGTGAATAAGGCCTCTCTGAAAGTGTCCTGCAACCTTGTGCAGTACAGCAAACAAGGGGTTAAAGCAGGCAGTGTTGTGTTTCTCTCTTAGCACCTGCTTTAACCATTTGGACCCTGTAGAAGCATGCAGTTGCGGAGGATTTGCAGAGTGGCCCCATTTTGTGGGGAATGATTTGCAGGCAGTAGCACCCACCAAAAGCAACAGGGGGCTTAATTCCTGCTGTGGCATATGTACACCTTTTCTGCTGCCTCAGCAGATAAAGGGGGCAGAGATTGGGGATGGGAAACCACAATATATAGTTTCATCACCCCCAACTTTACGTGTGACCAAGCACTAAGGGTGCCGCTCCCGAATGCAACTAAAGGCTCATTCGCAAGTGCAGCCACCACTGCTGCTCCCCTGAAAAGCGATCAGTGTGTGTTTCACAGGTGGGAACAATATGTTGCCTCCTCACCACCTGATTTAAACCCATAATTGCCGTGCAATGGCACACTCTCTAAGTGCTTCTTGAGCTTGTTGGGATCAAGCAACCCTATTTTAAGCATGCCACTTGGTCCTGCCTGCCACTTGCTCTACATGGTCTACATGTTCTCCAAGTTCTACCAGGTGGACATTTTGGATTGCAGGCAGTCTTTATTTTTTGTTATTGGGCTTGATAGCAATTATTTTCTGTGTTGCCTATCCCTCAGTAGGACTGCTTTTGGACCTACTGAAAATTAGACTTCAGTGGTCCTCAATTGATGAGAAGGCAAAAAGGATTTTTGTACTACATGTAAAATCCTTACTTGGAGTTCATTGAGGGTTCCAGGTTCCTCTCCCTCTGTCTGTTTTTGGTACTGCTTTCCTAAAAAATAGAGAAGTTATCCTGGGCTGAATCATAGCATGTGTCCCTGTGGACTCCAAAACGGTGAGTATAAATTGGCTGTAAAAGCAGAAATGTTTTATGCTATCCTAAACCTTGTTCAAAGTTGACAACCCTCACTTCTCAGTGAATGCAGAAGTGGGAATCACCAAAGAGCACACACGTCCATTAGGAATTTACATGAATATCCAGGAGAGAGCCTTGCACAAATGTCCTTTCTGCACAGACCGTATGCAGTGCAGAGTTGATGCCTTTGTTATTTTTAAAGCGGAGTTCTCCCCAACTTTACTACTTGGTCTTAAACGAAAGGCCACCCCTCGTTTTTGGATGTGCGTTTTTGTTTTTTCTTAAGTAAACAGGTGAACTTCTGTCTCAGGCTCGCCGTGGCAAGGTACGTCATTTCCTTTTCTGGCTTTTCTCCTACCCCCCGCCTTCTCCTACCCCCTGCCTTCTGTGACCTGTGTCCCATCCCAGAAGATGACGGGGCCATTCAGCAAGCGCTGCACAACTCAGGCTGTGAAGGCTGCCAGTTTCCCTTAGTTACAATGGTGGCGCCTGCACCCGATCTGATGGACAGGTCGGGCGGCAGACATTGGGGGCTCCTGGACAGGTAAGTATCCTTAAGTCAGCAGTGTGTATCTGCTGACTTAATTATTATTATTTTTTTTTTAAAGAGGGTGGAATTTCGCTTTAAGCTAATAGTTGGTTTTTGCAAAGAAATTGATTACAAAGCCACAATTCATATAAATGCATTTTATAATAAGGCATGTATTTAACTGAAAATAACTACAGGTGTTCAATTTCTTTTTTCTTAATGCGAAGTTGCTTTCATATTTTCAGCTGTTATACTGACTCCAACAAGAGAGCTTGCTTTGCAAATAACAAAAGAGTGCAAGAAATTCTCCAAACCGCTTGGACTGAGAGTAGTCTGTGTGTATGGAGGTACAGGCATCAGTGAACAGGTAATGAAACCCTCTGTGCAATGTATTACCAATTCTGTGAAAAACTGGGTATCCAGTGATATTTAGCTCCCTTTTATCAATTGGTTTTATAGTTAAAGGGAAATGCTTTCTCATCCTTTGAGCAACACAGGAAGCCTTAAACCTTTGGGTTATACTGCCACCTACTGTAGGAATGAACACTGAAGAAAAAAACGACAGTGCCTTGCAAAAGTATTCACCCCCCCAACCATATTTATAGGTGTATAACATGGGGACAATCAAGGGAAAATCATGGGTGCATGTTATACGCCGATCCCCCACTGATTGTGAGCAGAGATGCGAGCGCCACCGATATCTATACATAGCCGAGTGAACTCTGCTATCCTCGGCTAGTTCTGCTCTGTCACGCCCTATGATGGGCATAACACAGGGACTTGGCGTGACTGTGAGCGGAGCTATCTGAGCCTGTATATGGGCGACACTCCGCTTAGTCACGCCCAGTCCCGCAATTGGACCTGTGTTATGTCCATCATAGGCCGGGACTACAAGAGGAGCCGAGAAGAGCCGAGATACACAGGATTGGCTCTGTGTATCTCAGCACCATTTTCAAACTGCAGTGACACTGACAGGTCACTTCAGTTTAACTGCAGCCTGGGCAAGGCTGCAGATGGACGCTGTGCAAGGCTGCAGATGGACGACATGCAAGGCTGCATTTATGGGCATTTTAAATGTAGGTTTTTTCCTTAAGTTTTTTTCCCTTAAAATTCCCTCCTAAACTTGGGGTGTGTGTTATACGCTGATAAATACGGTATATGTGATGAATCCGAACACAATAGTCTAAGTTGGTGAAGTAAAATTTGAAAAATATATACATAAAACTATTTTTCAAATGATGTCCACCTGTGTGCAATCTAAGTGTCACATGATCTGTCATTACATATAAACACCTTTTTAAAAGGCTGCAACACCTAAGAGGCACCACTAACTAAACACTGCCATGAAGACCAAGGAACTCTCCAAACAAGTAAGGGACAATAATGTTGAGTACAAGTCAGGGTTAGGTTATATAAAAAAAAAAATATCCAAATCTATGATGATCCCTAGGAGCACCATCAAATCTATCATCCCCAAATGGAAAGAACATCACACAACAGCAAACCTGCCAAGAGACGGCTGCACACCAAAACTCACGGACCGGGCAAGGAGGGCATTAATCAGCGGCAGCACAGAGACCTAAGGTAACCCTGAAGGCGCTTCAGAGTAGGGATGAGCCGAACTAAGGGCCTGGTAGGGATTTTAGGGGGACCCCCACGCAATTTTTTGTCTTTAATTTTGGTTCAGGGTTCCCCTTAATATTCATACCAGACCCAAAGCGCCTGGTGATGGACTTTCTTTGTTTTTAATGAGTTTCATCTATATTGCCAAGACCCGGCAATTCATTACAGCCGCAATCAGTTTTAAATGAGAATGTTTTCCTTTTAGAAATGTCATTTTACTGTGGTACTGTTCTAAACGCAGGAAAAATGTGCCACTTTACAGGCATACTATAGACACCACCCAAGCACAATATTTAAAGGAATATTTCATTTTTATTTCACTTTAACCACCTCAATACAGTGCACTTACACCCCATTCCTGCCCAGACCAGTTTTTAGCTTTCAGCGCTCTGTTTTTGAATGACAATTACTCAGTCATGCAACACTATCCATATGAAACTTGTGTCTTTTTTTTCACACAAATAGAGCTTTCTTTTGGTGGTATTTAATCACTAGTGTTTTTTATTTTTATTTTTTGTGCTGTAAATAAAAACTGAAAAAATGTCTTTCTTTTTTTGTCAGAAAATTTTGGTAATTTTTCTTCATAAATTTTGGCCAACGTTTATATTGCTGCATATCTTAGGTAAAAATAACCCAACTTGGTGTATATTATTTGGTCTTTGTGAAAGTCTACAAACTATGGTGCCAATCTCTGAAAATTGATCACATATGATCAGGCCTTCAGTACATCAATCTAGTACATCAATCCTGAGACACTAACAAGTCAGGAAAGCACAAATATCCCCCCAAATGACCCCTTTTTAGAAAGTAGACATTCCAATATATTAAGTTAGCATGGTGAGTTTTTTTAAGTTGTCATTTTTTCCCACAATTCTTTGCAAAATTAAGATTTTTTTTATTTTTTTTTACAAAATTGTCATATTCCAGGTTTTCTCACACAGCATATGCATACAACAAATTACACCCCAAAATACATTCTGCTACTCTTCCTGAGTATGGCAATGCTATGTGTGAGACTTTTACACAGCCTGGCCACATAGAGGGCCAACATTGAAGTAGCACCTTCAGGCGTTCTACAAGCGTAAATGACATATCTAATTTCTCATCCACCTATTACTTTTGGAGGCCCTGGATTACCAGGACAATGGAATTGCCCACAAAATTACTCCCTTTTGGAAAGCAAAAACTGCAACGTATAAACTATGACGTATAGTGAGTCTTGAACGGTTAATTTTTTTTCCAGAGGTTTTTGGAAAATGGGAAAAAAAACAAATTTTTTTTTTTTTCACAAAGTTGTCCATTTATACGATATTTCTAACACAGCATGTATATAGCAAAAATTACACCCCAAAATACATTCTGCTACTCCTCCTGAGTATGGCGATAGCACATGTGTGATACTTTTACACAGCCTGGCCACATACAGAGGACCAACATTGAAGTAGTACCTTCAGGCGTTCTAGGAGTATAAATTACACTTCTCATTTCATTCCTACCTATCACACTTTTGAAGGTCCTGGAGCACCAGGACAGTGGAATTACCCACAAAATGACCCCATTTTGAAAGCAAACACCCCAACATATATTCTGAGGCATGGGCTGCAAATGGTTATTTGGGTACTCTGATGGCCTGGTGACAGGTACTCTGATGGACCTGGTGACAGGTACTCTGGTACTCTGATGGCCTGGTGACAGGTACTCTGGTACTCTGATGGCCTGGTGACAGGTACTCTGGTACTCTGATGGCCTGGTGACTGGTACTCCGATGGCCTGGTGACAGGTACTCTGGTACTCTGATGGCCTGGTGACAGGTACTCGGGTACTTTGATGGCCTGGTGACAGGTACTCGGGTACTTTGATGGCCTGGTGACAGGTACTCGGGTACTTTGATGGCCTGGTGACAGGTACTCGGGTACTTTGATGGCCTGGTGACAGGTACTCGGGTACTTTGATGGCCTGGTGACAGGTACTCGGGTACTCTGATGGCCTGGTGACAGGTCCTCTTTACTGGGGGGGAGAAATCAGTGTGATTGGTGTACACTGTTAGCGGTAACACGATGTTACCGCAATCTTCTTCTCACACACGATCAATGTGTAAGGAGGAGAACCCGGTAACAGCTAGTTACCGCGGTTTGTTGACATTTGGTGATCGGCTGTGATAAGGATCACAGCCAATTACGTGGGTAAACAGCAGTGTTCCCAGGAATACGCCGCCACCGACGTGATCCTGCGCCGTGCACAATGGGGTGGAACCATCTGTGACGTGGTAAATAGCCATGCCCAATGGCTGTTCACCCCCCTCTGTGGCAAGCAGTGTCTCCGTGACACGCCGCCACCGAAGGAACAGGGATGTGTGCACACGATCGCACATTCCCTTTTTTTTTTAAGAGAGGACGTCATATGACACCCTCCCGCAATGAGAGCCACGCCGCTTGGCCGTCATGACAGCCGGCGATCGGCAAGCAGTTAAGCATTAAAAAAAAAATCACTGCACGGCTTTAGAATTTGCCCCGAACACCACGTATTGTTCGGTGTTCGCAGAACATCCGAACAACCAAAGTTTGGCCTGAAACTTATGCTCGAGCCAAACAGTTTGCTCATCTTTACTGCAGAGTTCCACAGCAGAGACTGGAGTATCTATGCATAGGACCACAATAAGCTGTATGCTCCATAGAGTGGCCAGAAGAAAGCCATTAATTTCAGAAAAAAACAATGGCACGTTTTGAGGAAAGGCATGCAAAAGACTTCCAAAATGTATGGAGGAAGGTGCTCTGGTCTGATGAGACTAAAATTGAACTTCTTGGCCATCAAAAAAAACTGTCTGGCGGGAACCCAACCCAACACATCACATTATTCAAACACCATCACCGCAGTGAAACATATTGGTGGCAGAATCATGGTGTGGGGATGTTTTTTAGCAGTCGGGACTGGGAAGCTGGTCAGATTTGAGGAGAAGATGGATGGTGCTAAATACAGGGATATTCTTCAGCAAGACCTGTACCACTCTGTGTGTGATTTGAGGCTAGGACCGAGGTTCACCTTCCAGCAGGACAATGACCCCAAACTCACTGCTAAAGCAACATTTGAGTGGTTTAAGGGGAAACGTGTAAATGTGTTGGAATGGCCTAGTCAAAGCCCAGACCTCAATCCAATAGAAAATCTGTGGTCAGACTTGTATTGCTATTCACACGTGCAAACCATCCAACTTGAAGGAGCTCGAGCAGTTTTGCAAAGAGGAATGGGCAAAAATTCCAGTGGTAAGATGTGGCAAGCTCTGTGACTTATCCAAAGTGACTTGGAGCTGTGATGGCCTCAAAAAGTGGCTCTACAAAGTATTGACGTTAGGGGGATGAATAGTTATGCACATTGCCCTTTTCTGTTATTTTGTCCTATTTGTTTGCTTCACAAAAAAAAAAAATCTTCAAACCTGTGGGCATGTTCTGTAAATTAAATGATGCAAATCCTCAAACATTCCATGTTAATTCTAGGTTGTGAGGCAACAAAACACTAAAAATGCCAAGGTGGGTGAATACTTTTGCAAGGCGCTGTATATCTACACACGCCCCTATTTTATCTATATCTTCTTTTAAAGTTGCTGTATCCTGCTGTGGCGTTATCGGCCTGCTTAGCTTTGTATCAGCAATGTATTCCAACCTCTATCATTTATGAAGAAATTAAACAGTACTTGACATCTCTGAGGAACGCAACTGCCAAATCTAGACCATTCAGAAAATATGCTATTAATTCACTATTCCCTCGATACGCTCCTGAATTTAGTTTGCTATCCAGGTATGTCATCCGTACCAAAAGACTTTAATTTAGCAAATCGTTTCTGAATCATGGTCTGGCTAAATTCTTTGAGAACTCTCAGGTAGGTGCAAGCCATCCAGCCCTGGTGATTTGTCCATTGTATTTATAGTTCTTTTTTTGAACACTGGTCTACATCATTTGGCTAGTTTCTGTTGCCATTATGATTTAAAAAGAGTAAACACAGTTGATTTGATAATAAATGGCTTCAGCCAAACACTAACCATGAGTGAACGAAAAGTTTGTTATTCATATTCTCTGAAAAATGGTCATGAAATCATAAATTCGGCCAGGGTATGTTAATCTTATGAGCACAACTGTATATCCTCTAAAGTTACCTAATAAGAAAAGATTCAGAGAATATGAAGGAATACTGGGTGTGCAAGGGACAAAGCAACACAATATTGGATGGCAGTAACATTCAGGCTCTCAAATGGTACTGCATTAAAAACAGGCTTGTTTCTGTGATGGGCATTACTCCATGGGCTCCGGAATACTTCCAAAAATCACTGTCTGTGGCCAGTTTGCCATGCCATCCAAAAATGCAAGTTAAAGCTTTCATGCAAAGAAGCAGCTATATCTGAACATGATCCAGAAATGCTGCCTTCTGCTCTGTACCAAAAATTATTTAAAATGGTCTGTTGCAAAGTGGAAAACTGTTTTGTGATCAGACGAAATTAACATTTTAAATTTCCTTTTGACAACCTTGGGCGCCACGTCCTTCAGACTAAATAGGAAGAGGGGCTTTCTGGCTTCTTATCAGCTCTCTGTTCAAAAGCCTGCATCTCTGGTGTGGGGTTGAATTGGTGCGTATGAAATTGTCAGCTTACAGATGTGGAAGGAAACAAGCAATGCTGAAAGATATATTTATGTTTTAGAGCAACATATGCTCCCATCGAGACGACTCTTTCACAGAAGACCTTGCATATTTCAGAAGGACGATGCTAAACCACTTACTGCATGTATGGCAACAGCATGGCTTTGTAGTAGAAGAGTCTGGGTGCTGTGTACAGCAGCTTTTTGAAAAAGCCACAGGTTTTCATTGTGAAATTTTAAAACTTTGGCCACTGTGCAGGCCAGCTGCCAGTGCCCTAACTGCTCACATTGGTTGATAAGGAGGGCATCAAGCACTTGCACAGCATCCTTGTTTGTTTCCCATTCTGTCAGCCCTGGAGTCATGTTATTTGTGTAGGGGAGATCTTGTAGATTTTCCAAAACCATATAATGGGACAAACCTAAACGCTTTCAATTTGTATGCAGTCAGGTAAGCAATTGCACTACATGGTTGAAGATAAATCTAAAGGAAATTGAATAAGAAAAATGTAGGTTTTTTTACATTTTAGAATGGGGCGCCCCGAGATTGTGCATAATTTTAAGGGGTGCTTTGACTAGAAAACGTTAAACGCTGGTGTGAAGCTCATGAAGTGCACATGTGCCCGGGCTATGAACAATAAAGTATTTTCTCTTTCGTTCACTGACTGACACAGCTCCATCAATCTTGACCATAGGGTTGTTACCCCACCTTCAGGAGAAGACTAGGCAGAACATCTTATACATGTGAAAAAACAGAACTTTACAGTTCTGCGCAGGGGGTGGTCCCTCCAGTAACATCCCCTCAGCCTGCCTCCTATAGCTCAGTTTTTTTCTACCTAGTGAAGATCGACCTAGGAACCCTGCGGGACCATCAGTCTTGGGATTTTTTTGCAGAAGTTTGCCTTTTGTGCAAGATTTTTGGATCCTGCGATCTACTATCAACAGCCGGCTGGGTGACAGGCTGGATACCCTTATCCTTGTAGTCTCCCCAGCCTGGCCATTGAGCGTGTGCAGACCATAGCTATGCACTGGGTCGGCCACAACGTGCCCCTCAGACTCCAGGGGTGGCCGATGAGAGCAGCACTCCGGGGCACACACATGACAGGGCTTCTGATGTCCGTGTCAGTGTGCTGTGGCCTGCAGCCACCCCGTACTGATCGGAGAGTGGGTCTGTGATATGTCCCCAGCTCGTCCGCATAATAAGTAAGCTCTCCCTGCCTTGGCGGGGTTGAGCAGCTGGGCATTCCCTGGGAGGTCAATTCAAGGGTCCCTCTCCTCCGTCTCTTCTCTCCCTATCCCCATCTTCCCTCCCCCTATGGGGGATACTGCATAATGGGCTGCTGAGCGGGGTGTGTGCCTGTAGCCATGGGTCCCCTTGGGTGTTCTCACCTTAGATTGGGGGCTGCGCTGTTCTGCCGCCATTTTCACTCTACTTTCTCTGTACAGTTCTTGGCCTTTTTTGGTGTGCCTCAGTGGAAAGCATGGTCAGGGGCCATTTTGCTGTAGTTTGGTGGCAATTTTCATTGTGATTATGTCCACTATACTGGGCGGCCGAAGGCCATTTTGTTGTAGTCCAGTGCAGTTTTTATGCTCAGCGCTGGTCCCTGCTGCTCGGAACAGCACGGTTTCTCACTCAGGACACCTGGGAGCTGACACAGGATGCAGGCACTTGAAGCTGAATGATGCAGAACTCGGTCAGGGTGGTGAGTCCTGCGGTGGGGGCCCTGCAATTGTAACCGGCTCGTCTGCAAACAATGCAGTGCCTTTGGACGCATTGTCAGCGGTCCTTAAAACGTTCGACTCGGGCCCCGCTGAAACTGGTGGCCCCTGCTCTATTGCTTCAGATGCTGCTGACCAGGACCGTGAGTTGAGTCTCCTTCCGGGTCCGCGCTAGTTGGAGCACTTATCACAGCTGTGCGTGATACCCTGAAGATTCAGGATACAGCAGGTCCTTCTGCTGAAGTAGCGGTCCCTTTTGGGTCCCGTAAGCCAGCCCGTGCACCTAAGGTGTTTCCATATCTGACTTGTATTGGTAAGTTCATATACCAGAAATGGGGGTGACCGCAACTGACTTTTTCGCTCCCAAAAAGCATGGCGATGCGTTACCTGTTTGAGGAGAGCCTTCTTAAATAATGGTTGGCTCCTCCGTTTGTGGACCCCCCAGTGTCCAGGTTAAATAAAGTAACCACGATCCCGTTAGAGGGGACTCCTGCATTTAAGGACCCCACGGGCAGGAAGGTCGAAGCAGTGGCCCATTCCTTGTATATGGTTGTAGGGTCAGCAATACGACCAGTACTGGCCACAGCACTTTTGTCGCAGACACTTAATAAATGGGCAAAACTTTTGCACTGTTAATTGGAGGAGCAGCAGGCTACTGCTGTCTGCGTGGAACTAGCAGACCAGTTAGTGCTCAGCCTTAAGTACATTTGTGATGCGGCTCTGGATACACTTCCTCTGCTATCCAGGGCTTCAGTGTCAGCAGTGGTGCTGAGGTGCCTGATTTGGCTAAAATGCTGGTCTGTGGACCAGCCATCTAAGAAAGCCTTGACGGATCTACCTTTTCTTGGTGAACGGCTCTTTGGAGCCTTGTTGGATGACCTTTTTTGAGAATGTCACAAGTGGCAAGAGTACCTTGCTCCCACACGCCAGGAAGACTAAGGAGCCCTGCCGTAGTCAAGGGCTCTCATTTTCCGTTCAAAAGAGGCTTTTTTGTCCGTCCGGGACTTCAGCTAAACGCTCCCAGTCCAACAGGACGACCTCTAAGGGACAAAAGCATCCCTGGATCCGCAAGCCTGCAAGAAAAAGTGCTACCGCGTGAAGGTTTGCCCCTGCCCGTCATACGGGCGGGGGGGTGGTCGCCTTTGGGTGTATGCAGCCCGGTGGGCCTCTTGGCTATCCAACCAATGGGTCTGTGAACTGATTCCTCTCTTGGCCACTAAACAGATTCTTCACATTCAGCATAACCTTACTCCCGGCTCGCTGGGAGGCCCTATTGGGGTAGTATGGGACCTGCTAAGCCGCAGGGTGATAGTGCCTGTTCCAAGCTCGGAGTCCCCAAAAAAGGAAGGGGTACATCCAATCTTGGACCTAAAAGCCTCAATTGCTTTGTTAAAGTACAGAGGTTCCGAATGGAATCGGTTCGCTCAGTAGTATCTGCACTCCAGCAAGGGGACCCCCTGGCGTCTTTGGACATCCAGGATGCGTACTTGCACATACCCATATGCCTCAGGCATCAGAGGGTTCTGCGATTTGCAGTAGCGGAAGGCCCACTACCAGTTGTGGCTCCCCTTTTGGCTTGGCTTGAGCGCCCTGAGTCTTCTCCATTGTATTGGCTCCAATTTTGGTGGTGTTGCGGGATCGCAATCGTAAGTTACGTGGAACGATCTCCTTCTGAGAGCAGCTTCCTCCTCAGAATTGGAGAACGTGGCGATCACCATGCAAACCCTGCAGGAATTTGGTTGGCTGTTGAACCTATTAAAAGTCGGTGCACATACCGACTCAGCGCTTGGAGTACCTAGGCTTACTGCTTGACTCCATGGAAGCAAGAGTTTTTCTCCCTTCAGACAAGCTGCAGACTCAGAGCCATGATAAAACTATTGATGAACCGCAGGGGTCGTCGCTGCGCTTCTGCATGCGAGTTCTGGGCCTCATGGTGGCCTCCTTCGAGGCGGTACCATACGCCCAGTTTCACACCAGTGTCTTGCAGAAGGAGATGTTAACAAAATGGGCAAATCTCTGTTATCCCTGGATCGACCAATTCGGGTGAGCCAGTCAGTCAGTCGGACTCCCTGCTCTGGTGGCTGAGGTCCCCGGCTCTTTGGTCCGGGAAGTCGTTCCTACCTCTACATTGGACAATGATCACAACAGACGCCAGCCTGACCGGCTGGAGTGGAGTACTGAGAGTACAGTCGACCCAGGACCTCTGGTCAGGGGAGGAATCAAAGTTGCCGATCAATGTGTTCAAACTTAGAGCGATCAGGCTATGCCTCTCCACATGGTCGATGAGACTACTAGTGTGTCCGATCGGGATCCAGACAGACAACGCTATGGCGGTGGCATGTCAGCCATCGAGGAACAAAAAGCTCAGGCTACAGCACGGAGGTTGCTCACATCCTTCAGTGGACAGAGGGACATGTACCGGCCTTGTCGGCCATTAACATCCCGGGAGTAGAAAACTGGCAGACAGACTGCCTAAGTTGCCAGATGCTGGACCCAGGAGAATGGGCTTTGCATCCAGAGGTGTGAAGGCTACTGTGCCTGTGGTGGGACAGACCATACGTGGATCTTCTGTCCTCCCGTCTCAATCGCAAGGTGCCGAGATTCATATCCAGGACAAGAGATCCTTGGGCAGATGCGTCAGTTGCGCTGGTGGCTCCATGGGATCAGTACAAACTGATCTACACCTTTCCTCCGCTAAAGCTACTACTACGTCTGCTCCACAGAGTGGAGGCCAAGGGGATTCCAGTAATACTGATTGTTCCAATTGTCCACGGCGTCCCTGGCACGCCAACCTAGAACAACTGGTTGTGGATTCTCCCTGGCGACTACCATTGCGAGAGGGTTCTGTGTCAAGGTCCGATTCTCCATCCTGCTTTACCTTCGCTGGTTTTAATGGCATGGCTGTTGAGAGCCAGGTGCTAAGGAACCGGGGCCTGTCGGACTCTGTAATTTCAACTATGTTGAGGGCACGGAAATCATCTTCTCGGAAGATATACCATTGTGCCTGGAAGGCCTACATCTCCATGTGTGAGGAGTTGGGGTGGCATCCGTGCACCTATTCCGTTTCCAGGGTCCTGCTGTTCCTACAGGGAGGAGTAGACCAGAAATTGATCTTAAGCACCATTGAGGGACAAATATCAGCCTGGCTGTTTTTTTCCCCAACAACCCCGGGCATCTCACTCTCTAGTGAGCACTTTTATTCAAGGGGTCCGACATGTCGTTTCTCCGGTGCATTCACCTTTACCCCCGTGGGATCTATTGGCGCTTCAGAAACTGCCGTTTACTTTCTCAGAAAGTGGTAGTCCTAGTGGACATTACTTCAGCCAGGAGGGTTTTGAAGTGGCGGCCTTGTCTTGGGGCCCTACCTGGTTATCTATAAGGATAAGATGCTGTTGCGTCCGCAACTTTCTTTTCTGCCGAAGGTGGTTTCGGCGTTTCACATCAATGAAGACATTGTGTTACCATCTGTGTCCTAAACCGACACATCCTAAAGAGGTGGTCCTTTATTCCCTGGACATGGTCAGGGCTCTAAGGGTATATTTGTCTGCCACGGCTCCCTTTCGGAAGTCACTCTGTTCATTTCAGTAGCTGGTCTGAAGAAAGGTATGGCGGTCTTGGCCACCATTTCTAGGTGGATCAGACAGATTGTGGTTCAGGCCTAAGCCTTGAAGGGGCAGGTGCCCCACTTTCCTCACACGGCCCATTCCGCCAGGGCAATTGGAACCTCTTGGGCTTCCAACATCAAGTGTCAGTCGCCCAAGTGTGTGAGGCAGCGACTTGGTTGTCCGTTCATTCTTTTACCAAATTCTACAAAGTTGGATGTAAGCGCATTGCTTGCCTGCTTTGGCCTGCAAAGTTTTGCAGGCGGCCCTGTAATGTTGCAATTCTGCACTCTTTTCTGTTTAAAGAAAATAGTTACTTTTGAGTATATTGCACTGTTGCAAGTTCTGATGCGCCTAGATAAGGTGGTGACTCCCTTGTTAGGGAGCACTTCTGGTTGTGGGTGAAGTTTTTTTATGCTGTTCCCACCCCTCGTTATGACACTGCTTGGGGACATCCCTATGGTCAAGATTAATGGTGCTGTCAGTCAGTGAACATGAGCGAAAATAGGATTTTTGTACTCACCGTAAAATCCCTTTGTCTGAAGTTCACTGACTGACACAGCACCCTCCCCTCCTATTGGTTTACGTTATACTGCTTGTTGATGTACTGAGCTGCAGGAGGCAGGTTGAGGGGATTTTACTGGAGGGACTGCCCTCTGGGCGGAACTGTAAAGTTCTGTTTTTTTCACATGTATAACATGTTCTGCCTAGTCCTCTCCTGAAGGTGACGTAACAACCCTATGGTCAAGATTAATGGAGCTGTGTCAGTCGGTGAACTTCAGAGAAAAGGATTTAACGGCGAGTACAAAAATCCTATTTTTACTTATTTTTTAATCCATTAAAGAGCAATGTGAAGTAATTAATTCTCAGAATCCTCAAAGATCTCAACAAAAATTTTGTGTTTTCAGTTAGAAACACCTGCTGGATTTTGCATTAGAGGGCTAGCATGCTGCCAAAATTCTGTTGCAATAGAAAGTACTGTATTGGCGTATAACGCGCACTTTTTCACCCTGAAAGTCTGGTGCAAATAGTTTGTGCGTGTTACATGCCAATACTGCAATTTGGCTGCCTAGTAGGGAACGGGGAGGGGGGGGGGCAGGACGAGCGCCATCAGATTACATACAGCGAGAAACTCCTGTTTACTTGGCCTCTAAAATACAAAGTCTCGTCTCCTGGACCAGCATTGGACCAGTATTATGTCTATCATAGAAGCCCGTCCAGTTGGCGGGACTTCATATTAACCACTTCAGCCCCGGGCCATTTTGCTGGCCAAAGACCAGACCACTTTTTGAGATTCGGCACTGGGCTGCTTTAACTGACAATTGTGCGGTCATGCGACGTGGCTCCCAAACAAAATTTGACATCCTCCTTTTTCCCACAAATAGAGCTTTCTTTTGGTGGTATTTGATCACCCCTGCGGTTTTTATTTTTTGCGCGACAAACAAAAATAGAGCAACAATTTTGAAGAAAAAACGCATTTTTTTTTTACTTTTTGTTATAATAAATATCCCCCAAAAATATATTACATTTTTTTTCCCCCTCAGTTTAGACCTTCTACATATTTTTGTTAAAAAAATCGCAATAAGGTTTATGTAAAAGTTATAGCGTTTACCAAATAGGGGATAGTTTTATGGCATTTTTAGTCATTTTTTTTACTAGTAATGGCGGCGATCAGCGATTTTTATTGTGACTGCGACATTATGGCAGACACATCAGACATATTTGACACATTTTTGGGACCTTCGTCATTTATACAGCAATCAGTGCTATACAAATGCAGTGATTCCTGTGTAAATGACACTGGCAGTGAAGGGGTTAACCAGTGGGTGGCAGTGTAGGAGTTAAGTGTTCCTAGGGTTGTGTTACTAACTGTTGGTGGCTGGGTTTTCTTTTGGTGAACACTGATCTCTGCTCCAATCACATGGAGCAGAGATCAGCGTCACTTGTTGCTAGGCAGAACGGGGAGATGCTGCTTACAATGGCATCTCTCTGTTAAGCTGCCCGTGAGATGATCACGGGTATGCTCACGGCGGTAGTCCACGGGACCCACGACCGGACTCACGGGGGTCCCGACCAGCACGCGAGCCTGCCGCCGGCACGCTCGCGATGGCAGGGCGGCATAAAGATTGGATGTACCTGTACGCCAATATGCCTGCCTCGACCATTCTGCCGATGTACATCGGCGTGCGCTGGTCAGGAAGTGGTTAAAGAGGCCGCCGATGGGCATTGATCAGGCTGCATTCATGGCAATGGTGAGGCTGCATATCGGCATTGATGGGCTATTTTATTTTTTATTTGATGTAAGCATGTTTCTTAAAAGGGGGGATTGTTGTTAAAAACATTAAAATGAGGATTGCTTCTCTGTTTCCTTATGGTTTGTGATAAATGAGACAACAAATGAGCACCCCTCTTTGAGTATCATTATAACAGCTGCTAAATTCTATCATAGATCATCTTTCCAGAAGCGCCGGATGAGCTAAATTTTATTTTGCTTAAAGGTTTTTTTATATTCATGTGTATCGAAATTAAATTTGTATGACCTTCATAAAAAAATACATATAAAGTAAACAGTGACATGCTTATACAGTAATATGATTGAAACATAATGTCTATTGCATAAGTGCTCTTGGCACAAAGTCCCATATTCACAATAGAATAAGCGTGCTTGAATGTGCAATATATACTGAAAAAAGTCCATGATGGTGTGGTAAACAAATCGCCAGGATAATCCGAAACATGAGGGTTGATTGAGCCAACAATCGTAAGCAGTAGTCACCACTGTGAGGGCTATAGCCACCAACAAGAATTGAAGAGGCTTACCAGAGCATGTGGACTCAATCGGCATATGCCCAATGGCTCTAAACAGGCACTGGTGAATAAATACCTAGTAAAGGGTATCTTCACAACTGATCTCCACAGGACTCTCCATACACCGATTTGAAAGGAACACTTGACTTCCACCGTCACCTCAAAAAAACTTTGATGGGCCGTCGGCTTTACATACAAGCATGGATCTTCTCTACAATCCACAAACAGTTTATGTCCACAAGATGGCAGTCAATGGCTCTAATAAAGGTGCACACCGATCACAGCCATATAAGTTGAACAAAGTTGCCTGATGGCCCTTCACTAGTTGGGCAAGCAAGTCTCCCCAGCAGTTGGTCAGACAATTTAATAATGGTGCAAAGGCAAACCCCACTCTTAAACATGTATGTGTGGATCAAACGCTCCCTGGGCTTCACTTTTTTCACTATATATTGCACATTAAAGCACACTTATTCGATTATGGATATGGGACTTTTTTTTTTGTTTTTTATGTGCGAAGGGAAACTTGTGCAGTGGACATTATGTTTCAATCATATCAATGTATAAGCGTGTCACTCTGTTTACTTTTATATTTTTTATGAAGGTCATAAGTATTTCATTTCGTTACTTGTATTTGAATATTGTGAGTATTTAGATCCATCTATATACTTTCGACATGTTCAAGGTGTAAAAAAAAGGTAATGTGTGACATAAGTTTGCACTATGTTAATACTGAGCACTGTTTTATTTTTATGTGTTATGCTTGTCCACTATAGGATTTATGGAGGTCCCCTTTAGGTAGGGCCTCCATGTATCCTATCCATTAGCGCTGCATATATATTATTGAAAATGTGGAATAGACTCCCTATAGAGGTGGTTCTGGCTAGCTTAGTAGATTTCTTTAAAAAAGGGTCTGGATTCTTTCCTAGGTGTAGATACTATAACTGGTTACTAACATATACTGTATAGGTAAAGTTGGTTCGGGGAATATTCGATTGCCTCTTGGGAGGGAGGGATATCGGGAAGGAATTTTTTTTCCCCTACTGGAGCAAATTGGATCATATTGGGTATATGGGATTGTATGGTGTATTTATTTTTTTATTTTTGATTGAACTAGATGAAATGTAACTATAGAGTCCTTGCAGATGGCTGCCTTTTTTTTTTTTTTTTTGACAGCTCTGAGCAGAGAATGGCTCTGCACTTGTTACATGAATCGTGGAAATGCAGGATTGGGATCCTGAGGGGAGTTGAATTGAGGTTTTGATTATTTAACGATTGTGCAGCTCTAGTTCATGTTAATAAATGCGCTTTTGCTGACCTTTTTTTTCTTATTCCCCCCCCCCCGCTTATAGATTGCTGAATTAAAACGAGGCGCAGAGATAATAGTTTGTACCCCAGGCCGCATGATTGACATGTTAGCTGCTAACAATGGTGAGTTTATTTAATTTCCTTAATGTGTTATGTATTTCTTCGTACAGTTATTGTAATAGCAAGCTTTGTTTTCTCTGAGCCACCATTTCAAAAGTTGCCCAAGTGAAAGTTTGGTCTCTTCCAAAAGGAATATTTTGGCATTCACAAACCTATACAGTGCCTTGAAAGATTGTTCATACCCCTTGAAATTTCCAGATTTTTGTCATATTACAACCAAAAAACGTAAATGTATTGGGATTTTATGTGATAGACCAACACAAAGTGGCACATAATTGTGAAGTGGAAAGAAAATAAATGGTTCATTTTTTTTTCTTGCAAATATCTGAAAAGTGTGGCATGCATTTGTATTTAGCCCCCCTGAGCCAATACTTTGTAGAACCACCTTTTAGCTACAATTACAGCTGCAAGTCTTTTTTGGTATGTTTCTACCAGCTTTGCACATCTAGAGTGAAATTTTTGCCCATTCTTCTTTGCAAAATAGCTCAAGCTATGTCAAATTGGCTGAAGAGCATCTGCCAATGGCAATTTTCAAGTCTTGTCACAGATTTTGAGTTGGATTTAGGTCTGGACTTTGACTGGGTTATTCTAACACTTGATTATGCTTTGATCCAAACCATTCCATTGTAGCTCTGGCTGGCTGTATGTTTAGGGTCATTGTCCTGCTGGAAGGTGATTCTCTGCCCCAGTCAACTATTTTGCAGAGTCTAGCAGGTTTTCTTCTAAGATTGCCTTGTATTTGGCTCCATCCATCTTCCCATCAACTCTGACCAGCTTCCCTGTCCCTGCTGAAGAAAAGCATCCCCACAAAATGATGCTGCCACCATCATGTTTCATGGTGGGGATGGTGTTTAAGGTGATGGGCAGTGTTCGTTTTCTGTTCAGTTTTGGTCTCCTCTGACCAGAACACCTTCTTGTACATGTTTGTGCCCCCCACATGGCTTCTTGCAAACTGCAAACAGGACTTCTTATGGCTCTCTTCTTGCCAATTTTCCATAAAGGCCAGATTTGTGGAGTGCATGACTAATCGTTGTCTTGTTGACTCTCCCACCTGAGCTGCAGATCTCTGCAGCTCATCCAGGGTTACCAAGTGCCTCTTGGCAGCTTCTCTGATTAAAGCTCTCCTTGCCCGGCCCATCAGTTTAGGTGGACGGCCATGTCTTGGTAGTTTTGCAGTTGTGCCATACTCTTTCCATTTTGGGATAGTGGATTGAACAGTGCTCCGTGAGATGTTCAAAGCTTGGGATACTTTTCTAATGCCGCGTACACCCGTTCGGAATTCTCGTCGGAAAAAGCTCTGATGGTTTTCCCATTGGAATGCCGACGGAATTCCGCTAAAACTGTCTTGCCTACACACAGTCACAACAAATTCCGACCACCAAGAACGTGGTGACGTACAACACATACGACGGGACTAGAAAAAGGAAGTTCAATACCTAGTAGCCAATTGCTTCCATCTTGTAGTTGAATCTGAACATGCGTGAGTTTTTGCGTGTCGGAATTGCATAAACACTATCAGAATTCGATAGCATGTTCTCAATTTTCCTGATGGAAAAACTTTTTATCAAATTTGTGCTGACGGGAATTTGGACAGCTAAATTCTCGATGGAGCATACACACGATCGCATTTTCCGAATGCTCTCATCGGTCTTTTGTTGGCTGAAATTCCGATCGTGTGTACGCGGCATTAGCCTTTACCCTGCTTTAAACCTCACCTTAACTTACTTTATCCCTGACCTATCTGGTGTGTTCCAAGGGCTTCACAGAACAGCTGTATTTATACGGTGATTAAATTACACACAGGTGGACTCTATTTACTTATTAGGTGACTAATTAGGTGACTTCTGAAGGCAAATGTTTCCACTCGACTGTAGTTTGGAATATCAGAGTAAAGGGAGCTGAATACAAATGCATGCCACACTTTACAATTATGTGCCACTTTGTGTTGGTCTATCACATAAAACGCCAATAAAATAGGTTTATGTTTTTGGGTTTAACATGACAAAATATGGAAAATGTCAATGGGTATGACTACTTTCAAAACACTAAGAACACTGCTGCAGTGTAAAAACACAGATTTTGTAATGGCGAGGCTTCGCTTTGATTGAAATAACGCAAACCTTATTAAAAGCAGTCCATATAAAGGGTACACAACTTCAAAGTAAGTGGGTTACAAACTAGCTGAGCAGACAGTCTTTGGACCTCTGTGTCTGCTAAACATATGACTGGTTGGGAAAACTTCAACATTGTTGCTCTGAATATTTGGCCTCTAAAATATGATCAAATGGATCAATGTAAATAAAACACAACGCACAATTTACTTTTCCATATCTTTGAACAAATGGTTTAAACAGATGCTGTTTGCTCATTAGTGTAATGTGAGTGTCTGTGAAAAAGACTCCTTTCTATTCCTCCCATCCCACTTGATACTCGCCTATCCAGATATTCCTCACCACCTCTAGCTTTATCTCAGCTGTGGGATACCCAGTGTTTTGGTGTTTGGGGGAGCATGTGACCACCTCCCTGCCCTGGCCAGACCCACTGATACTTGCCTTTCCAGTGATATTCTGTTGCTCCTCCCTCAGTCACAGCCTGCATCAAAATACCCATTGCTTCTTGGTTTGGGGGAGCATGTGGTCCCCTTCACTTTGTAACTTTCTTGATGGCTAAAATATTTCACTTTCTTATCGGACATAACGGGACACAGAGCCGTAGTAGTTACTATGTGGGTTATAGGCCACCTTCAGGTGATTGACACTGGCACGCCCTAAAATAAAGTGCACGTCCTATATAATCCCTCCCACTACTGGGAGTATCTGTTTTTTCGCCAATGTCTAAGGTGTTGGTCACGAGTAAACATGTGCTGAGCTCCTCTGGCACAGTCCTTGCTAGGGCTAGCCATGCAACCAGATCCATTCAAAGTGTCTTTTAGGCCAAATTGAATGGTATCTGGGCCTCATGTGCAAAGAAACTAGGTTTCTCTTTTTAGAGAGCTGGACCCCTGGCTCCAGTACTTTTGGTATTAAGGCCATAAAGTTTTACAGGCGGTGGTGCTATCACAGGTCCAGGATTGTGGGTTTCCTTGAGGATCCCCAGCTCCTGAAGGTTTAACGGTAATCACCGTGAAGGGTGAAAATTGTGTCTCTTGGTTTTACCACAGAAAACCCTGCGGTGGAAAGGTAAGGAGTTTTTCTAAGATATATTTGAATTTTCTTATGTCCTTTTAAGTTAGTAAATGTTGTCATGCTTATGTGTCACCAGTGGCGGCTGTATGGAGCACATACCTTCACGCTTTCTCAGAGAGCTCACATTGTGTCTGGAACAAACAGTTTCCTTTCCTCCAGCAAGCAGCAGACCTCCAGTAAGTCTGGGGGGTGGGGGTTTTCCTCCCCACCAGACACCCCCCCAACCCCCCCCAACCCGTGCCATTTGCTACCCCTCTTCAAAGAGGAAGAAGCACAAAATAAACTGTGTGATGCACTACTCGCTGGCTTCCAGGCTGCTCTCGCCATTTTACCCCCTCTGTAAGATCCCATAGGATCACAGGGCCACGTTTGCGCAGGAAAAACTCATGTTTGAAAGAAAGCAGGGGCGCCGCAGGCGACAGGGGGCCAGGGTTTAGCGCGACGTTGGTGTCCTTCAATGCCCAGCGCAGGAAAGAATGTTTTTAAAAAGCACTAGTGTTATTGCTGCAAGCTGCAGAGGGACACAAGAGCGTAGAGAAGCATGTAAAAGGTTGGTGACACAAGCATTCTTTTTGAACACATTTACTTTTGCATCAGGCTGAGCGTTAATAGCAGCGGCTGACTATTGCTCAAGCAATGGATGCGATTTCTTCTGGTATTACCTCTGCTTTGTGCTTCAGTCTATATTCAGAAGGGGGGGTTGAAACACCCCCCACAAAGGAGCTAAAAGGGTCTCCCTCAAGCTCTGGAAAGCCTACTCTGCAAATGGCATCCTCTCCTGAGGGAGTGGCTGGTCAGAGTGAGCTTCGGGGGCCATGAAATGTTTGCAACTGTTTTAAACACTGCAACCCCTGTTCATTTTACTCTTTTTCGTCAGCCACAGTACGTTTTTAAAAATAAGTTTAGTGACTTTAATCGCATCCCAGTGTGGTCAAGATGCGACAGGTTCTCTTTCATTTTCTTAAGACCCTCAAACTGAGGAACTAGGGGCAGGAGAGGACGATTCTCTACGACCGTGGTGAGGCTGATGATCCTCTTCTGAGGTGTCAATTGTGCGAGGGTCAGCTTTCACAGTTTGTATGATTGATACGTATTCTTGTCGAATGATCCACTCCACATTTATGTACCCTTAACTGAGTGTTTGAGTTTGCTAAAGCCTCCTCAAGCTGTGCATGCCTTTTCCTGTCCCCTGGGGGGGAAAATTTGCTAAGCAGGGTATACAAGCAATTAACGCTACTATATCCTTTGAGTAAGTTTGACTTTTCCAGTAGACATTACTCAAAGATCTAATGGATAAAGGTTGGAATTCCTATAAAAAAAAACACTTTTTTTTTCTCTGGCAGGTTGAGTGTGTCAGCCTGCGCTGACATTGGTTAATCATTGAGAAACCGGTTTTAACAGATGTGTAACCACTTACCGACCAGCTCTCCTGTACATATACGTTGGCACTTTGAAGATGGATATCTTGGTAACGGCAGCAGTTGCTTCCACAATTGAGGTATCCATCTCTTCAGGAGCCGGTCACGTTTACGATAAAGGTGGATTCTCCACGAGATCACCGTTATCAGCGGCGGGAGAGGTGCCACTCCCACCACGCTCTCCCATGCCCTCCGCTGCTTACCAGAGCCAGTGGCGGAGTCGATGGGGACCTATCCATGGCTGGGTATGGAGACGAGTGAGTGCGGAAGCGACTTTTTTTTACCCCAGATCTCATATTTAAGAGGACCTGTCGTGCTTTTTTTTTTTTTTTCCTATTGTATGTTAACATTCCTTGTAATAGGAGTAAAAGTGATTATTGTTTTAATATTTTTTAAAAAACCATGAAAATTTTTTTTTTTCCAAGTGCCCCATCCCGACGAGCTCGCGCACAGAAGCGAATGCATACGTGAGTAGCACCGCATATGAAAACGGTGGCCAAACCACACGTGAGGTATTGCCGCAATCGTTCGAGCGAGGGCAATAATTCTAACCCTAGACCTCCTTTGTAACTCAAAATTTTAAGGGTAAAAGTTTGACGTCATTCCACGAGCGGGCGCTATTTTTAAGCTTTACATGTTGGGTATCAATTTACTTGGCATAACATTATCTTTCACAATATAGAAAAAATGGGCTAACTTTATTGTTCAAAAAAGTGAATTTCTTCCAAAAAAAAGTGCACTTATAATGCCGCTGCACATATACTGTGTGTGAAAAAATGTATTCCAATGACCGACATTTTATTCTCTAGGGTATTAGGAAGGAAAAAAATAAGTGTGTGTGTGTGTATGTATATATATGTGTGTGTGTGTGTGTATATATATATATATATATATATATATATATATACACAATGTGTGTGTTTGGGGGTTCTAAGTAATTTTCTAGCAAAAAAATGATTTTTTTTAAATACAGCTTACCTGTAAAATCCTTTTTCTTGAGAGTACATTACTGGACGCAGAGCCTTGATTACATAGTGTTAGCTAGGCACGTTTGGTGATTGGACACTGGTTAACCCCAATTAAGGAGAATTTCTCCCCTATATAACCCCTCCCATATGGGGAGCACCTCAGTTTTGCAGCAAAGCAATAGGTAATCACGTAAAACCCATAGAAGGGTGGGAGCCCTGTGTCCCATGATGTACTCTCATGAAAAGGATTTTACAGGTAAGCTGTATTCAAAAATCCTCTTTTCTTGATCATACATCGTGGGACACAGAGCCTTCATTACATAGTGGGATGTCCCAAAGCAATGCTCAATTTGAGGGGAGTGAGACCCAGATCAGAAATATAGACCGCAAATGGACCAGAGGAGCTAAACTGCAGCCTGCAGTACACTGTGCCTGAAGGCGGCATCCTCTTGCCCTCTTACATCCACCCGATAGAATCTGGTAAATGAAGGGACTGAAGACCAAGTCGCAGCCTTACAGATCATAGCCATGGAGGCCTGGTGATGCACTGTCCAAGAAGCACTAACATCCCTAGTTGAGTGCACTTCCACGTGAAACGGAGGAGTCTTCCTCTTTATACCATGAAAAATAACCTGTCTAATCTGTCTAGAAAGAGTTGATTTTGTGGCTGCCTGGCCTTTTTAGGGCCCTCTGGCAGGATGAACAATCCATTTTCCGTATCTGAGCGGTTGTATGCAGATAGATACTGATTGCTCTTACCACACCAAGAGTGTGCAAAGATTCTTCTCTTGCGGACTGCGGATCTGGAAAAAAGGATGGTAGGATCACATCTTGATTCGAATGGAATCCTGAAACCACCTTGGACCGATGACGCATAACTACTCTGTCCCTGTGAATAATCAAATATGGCTCTTTGCAAAAAAGAGCCGCCAACTCTGATGCTCTCCTAACAGAGGATATTGCTATCAAGAAGACTCAATTTTTAGACAGAAGTGCTAAAGGAGCATAGTGCAATGGTTTAAAGGGTTGTCCCTGTAATGCAGACAACACCAAATTCAGATCCCATGGGCATTTGGAGGGAAGGCATAGATTAGAGTGTACTGATCTCATGGAATTGTAAGAGCATCTGACCCCTGAGCAAGGACATCTTTTGATCTTAACACAAATTTGTCCAGTTTCTTGTTGACTCTGTATGCAAACAGATATACATCCGGGGTACCCCACTTGTGACATATGATCTGAAATATGTCGGGGTGTAGAGACCATTCTCCTGGGCATAGTTGCTGGTGGCTCGCTTGCCAATTCCCCCCCATGGGATGAATACCGCAGATAGGCAGGGAACATGGCTTTATGCACATGCAAGAATGCGATTCACCTCCTTTTGGGTATTCAGACTTCTGGTGCCACCTTGGTGATTGATGTAAGCCACTGCCGTGGCATTGTCGGACTGTATCCAAATAGGATGACCTTGTAGCCTGTAAGATCAGTCCATGAGGCCAAGTAAATTGCCCGAATTTCTAGAATATTGGACTAGCGCCTTTCGCTCGTGGACCATCTTTCCTGCATGCATGCTTCTTCCAGAACTGCTCCCCAGCCTGTTAGACTGGCATCTGTGGTTACGATTTTTCATGGTAGTGGAAGAAAGGCTTTGCCTTTCGAAAGATTTCTGGTTCGCAACCACTAATTGAGGCTTTTGCGTATCCTTGTGGATAGGCATACCAGAAGATCCAAGGCATTTGAGGCTTCTTGTTCCAAGCCTCAAGGATGCTTCTCTGCAGAAGCCTTGAGTGAAACTGAATGATGGACATTTACTCTGATTGGTAGGAGTGTAGATTTACCACCTGTAAATTTTTTGGATGAATTTATCTAGGTCATCCCCAAATAGACTTTCCCCTTTGAATGAGAAGCCAGTTAAGTATTTTCTGCTTGAAAGCCCCGCTGCCCAATGCTTAAGCCAAAGGGACCTGCACATGTGTACCAACAGGAGAGACAAACGAGATGCCTGCTGGGCAGAATCCAGAATGGCATCAATCATAAAACACATCACCTGTGGAAGGTCTGCTTAGTTCTCCACTTTTTCACTGGGAAGGAGACTAAGCATCTGCTTAACCTGTTCCTTGAGGAATTGAAAGAAACCCACAGTTGCGACTGTAGGTTGGACTACAGCACCAGCCATGGGAAAGGAGGCTTTTAATAAAGTTTCCAGCTTCTTATCAGTTGGATTGTTAAATACCTGAGCATTGTCCAGAGGACGGGTTGGGTTTTTGTTCACACAAGAGACAGCCACATCCACAGATGGGACCTCCCATTTCTTGGTGATGCTTTCCTCCAGAGGATAAAGCATAGACAACCTTTTAGGAGGAGAAAACACTTTATCAGAATGTGACCATTCCTCTTACTGTGGTGATTAAAATTGTATTTCTATATACCTGACAAAGACCAGCTAGGTGTAACTAACGCAATTACAATACTCGCAAAACCCTTTATAAAAATGCTGCAGCATTAGGAGACAAACATCCTGACAATGACAATAAGAGAGGAGTTGAGACCAAAGTTCAGGAGTTGTCTAATGTATTGTAGGAGGGGCTGCATTTTATATGCACCCTCATCAGCCAATCATTGTATAGAACATGGGGCGTTCATTACATATCATTACTCATGTCATCTGCTTCTGAATCGCAGTCATGGGATATGTGGCCCAGACATATTGTGACACAATTTCTTTATTTAGACAGCATAGGTCGAGACTGCCTATGCAAGCTATATTTCCTTATGTGCATGTTTACAGAAAAACTGCTACAGTCTGCAGATACAGAATCTAAGCACAATCCCATATGAACTTACAAAGATGGAGTCACTCTGGTTCAGCCATATTACTACAATCCCCTCTAAGTCATGACAAACCAGGAACATGACTTCTTCTCACTGTGACATACTCATCCCAGTGGCCATAGTAAAAGTTAAGATATATTCTAATTAGCTGCAGCTGGGTTGGAAGGTCAAGTACCTCAGAAACCATGCACATAATAAACCTGAAGCAGGCATTTAAAAGTAATACCATAAGCAAAATCAGTACAACACAGATTGCAATATCCCCAATCCAGGATTCAGCATTGAGACCAAACCCCCCCCATGTTACCCAGGGGGCTCCCAAGCAATTATTTTGCTTTTTCATCATGTCAATACCCCCTCAGGCTCCTGAGAGGAACCATGCCCAGGTCATGTTCATTTCCAGAAACAATGACCTAGCATAACGGTGTTTGAGAGGGCATCCAGGACGAACACTAGCCCTGAGCAAGTGACGTTCCTCACTGTTCCTGAGAATAACCACTATCAGAACCAATGAGGCCAAGTAACACCATCCCCTGGAATCATTCAGAATCCATGGATGGCATGGTCTTCCACAACAAATGTACGTGCGGTTGTCCAAGGCCAGTGGCTGTCTGCTTAAGGACCTGTTGGACACCCTCAGAGAATCCTGCAAAAGCAAGCTGTGAAAGTAGCTTGGCCATCTCAGTATGGGGGTCAGAGGCATGCATGAAGTGTGACGTAGGGCACGATCTAAGGTGTCAAGCACTCTGGAGTTCCTGCATACTCTAAATGCACATCCCCTCTATGTCCAATAAGTGTGTTACTAGTGATTTTATCGGGTAGGCCACATATAACCTTAAGGCTCCCCCTAGAACACAGAGGCTGGTAGATGACATGTGAACCAATACATATACAATACAGTGCCTATGCCAGCATCCCTTTAAACAGTATACACTGAAATGGTCGAGCATGTACTGGACACACTACAACAACAATCCCAATATTACCCCCTGACCCTCACCCGGATCACCTTCTAAACATACAAAAATAGGAAACAACAAACATGTAATCTCAGCTGCATAGCAATTGTCCATGGAATGCAAAAGGGAGGAAGGGGCATGAAAATCCATAGAAACAAGTGGGAGAGGCATGATAGCCTTTAGGCCAAATAAAAATAGTCCCAAAGAAAAACTCAAAAAGAAAAGTCTCTTGGATGTCCATTAGATTTGCAGAAAAGGAAGGAAAAGGAAATGTCCACATTATAACTCTCATTCTGCTCAACTTTTTCCAAAACCTTTTAGTTCAATTCTGTGAACACTGATATGTACAGACATGAATTCTCTACCCCAAAACACTGCCTCTTTGTAAGGACAGAACTTGATATCCACAGACAGCCTGGAACTGATGCGTTGGGCGAGACCGGGGACTTTCGGCTGGCACATCTGGATCTTTTTCATGCGGTGCTCACAGGAATTTTGTACCCAGGTTTGCGTCATGTGGCTCCCCCTTGAGGTATCATTCGCAGGAACAGTTTCCAGCCGGAGTTCGCCTTTAGTCATCTGAGCACCTCCTATGGTATTTGAACAACAAAGATGAACAACAAAGATTTCCATGTTAAAGCTGCAGTCACCACTTCATTCGGACAGGATATAGGGCAGGGTATGGATGGGGTGTAGGGTATGACTGGGGTGGGCATTTCTTCATGTGAATAGGGCTGTGGGTGAATGCAGGCTGGCTGAGGCAGATACTCCTCATCCGACATGAGTAGTCACAGAATCTACCTGATCAATTCAGGCCTTAACCATTAGAGATATTAAAAATAATATTCTCAATTGACTCATAAGTAAAACATGCAGGAATGAAAATGTTTCTCAGCAAGGGTTTTCATTATATTTAAACATATAATATATTTAAACATTTTTTCCAAATCCAGTATATCAAAACTTTAACCACTTCAGCTCCGGACCAATAAATACCTTAAGGACCAGAGGTCTTTTTGCAATTTCGCACTGCGCTGCTTTAACTGGTAATTGCGCGGTCATGCTATATTGCACCCAAACGAAATTTGCATTTTTTCTTCCCACAAATAGAGCTTTCTTTTGATGGTATTTGATTGCCTCTGCGATTTTTTTTTTTTGCGATATAAATGGAAAAAGAGCGAAAATTTTGAAAAAAAAAGATATTTTCTTCTTTTTGTTATAAGAAAAATCGAATAAACTAAATTTTAGTCATACATTGAGGGCAAAATTTATTCAGCCACATGTCTTTAGTAAAAAAAATGTCAATAAGCGTATATTTTTTGGTTTGCGCAAAAGTTATAGCGTCTACAAACTAGAGTACATTTTCTGGAATTTACACAGCTTTTAATTTATGACTGCCGATCTCATTTCTTGAGGTGCTAAAATGGCAGGGCAGTACAAATCCCCCCCCAAATGACCCCATTTTGGAAAGTAGACACCCCAAGGAAATTGCTGATGGGTATGTTGAGCCCATTGAATATTTATTTTTTTTGTCCTAAGGGATTGAATAATGACAAAAAAAAAATAAAAAATTTTTTTTTACAAAAAGTTGTCACTAAATGATATATTGCTCACACATGCCATGGTTATATGTGGAATTGCACCCCAAAATATATTCCGCTACTTCTCCCGAGTACGGGGATACCACATGTGTGGGACTTTTTGGGAGTCTAGTCGCGCACGGCACCCCGAAAACCAATCACCACCTTCAGGATTTCTAAGGGTGCAAATTTTTGATTTAACTCCTCACTACCTATCACAGTTTCGAAGTCCATAAAATGCCAAAATAGCACAAAACCCCCCCCAAATGACCCCATTTTGGAAAGTAGACACCCCAAGCTATTTACTGAGAGGCATGTTGAGTCCATGGAATATTTTATATTTTGCCAAAAGTTGCAGGAATATTACAAACTTTTTTTTTTTTTTGCACAAAGTTGTCACTAAATGATATATTGCTCACACATGCTATGGGCAGAAGTCAAATTACACCCCAAAATAAATTCTGCTGCTTCTCCCGAGTACGGGGATACCACATGTGGGGGACTTTTTGGGAGCCTAGCCACGTACGGGACCCCGAAAACCAAGCACTGCCTTCCGGATTTGAATATAAAATGCTACCAAAAAACCTGTTAGCGATGGCAGGGATCAGGCCTGACTCTGCGATCGCTGCAGTTATGTGTTTAGTGTTTTGTAAGTGACAGTGATCGATCGATACTGCACTTGGGTGGGCTGGGCAGAGGGGCAAAACGCAGGTGCCAGCAGGTATTTGGGCTGATCCCGCTAACAATGCGTTTTTTTGGAACCCTAAACTGCTGGGGACGCTAGTATAGATCTGATCAGATCAGATATTGATCTGTTCAGATTCTATACCACTACGGGAGGTGTATGCTTTGTGTGTGGGTGTTAGCGGTACTGGCACTAACCTAGCGCTGCCTGGGGCGACGCAGACCCTGACCCTAAAACCTAATTGATATCACCCGCTGGGTGATCAGGGGGTTAAACCTTTATTGGGTAATAAATGGTGGGTGCCCTGATGCTATAAAAAACAAACTAACCAGAGTCACCCGTAACACTTATACGGTGATCAGTGGTGAAAGGGTTAACTAGGAGCAATCAGGGGGTTCAAATTTTTATTAGGTAGTATATGGGGGTCCCTGGCGCTATATAAAAACCTGACGGGGAACCTAAATATCTAACTGGCTAACCAGCGTCACCAGTGACACTTATACTGTGATCGCTGGTGAAAGGGGGTGAAAGGGTTAACTAGCAGCAATCAGGGGGTTAAAACCATTATTGGGTAGTATATCGGGGTACCTAGCGCTATAAAAACCTGGCGGTGAACCTAAAAAAATAACTAGCTACCTAGCGACTGTAGCGACACTAATGCAGCGATCAGAAAAACGATCGCTTAGTGACACTGGCAAAAGGGGGTGAAAGGGTTAACTAGCGGCAATCAGGGGGTTAAAAACATTATTGGGTAGTATATCGGGGTACCTAGCGATATAAAAACCTGGCGGTGAACCTAAAAAAATAACTAGCTACCTAGCGACACTGATGCAGCGTTCAGAAAAATTATCGCTTAGTGACACTGGCAAAAGGGGGTGAAAGGGTTAACTAGCAGAAATCAGGGGGTTAAAACCATTATTGGGTAGTATATCGGGGTACCTAGCGCTATAAAAACCTGGCGGTGAACCTAAAAAAATAACTAGCTACCTAGCGACTGTAGCGACACTAATGCAGCGATCAGAAAAACGATCGCTTAGTGACACTGGCAAAAGGGGGTGAAAGGGTTAACTAGCGGCAATCAGGGGGTTAAAAACATTATTGGGTAGTATATCGGGGTACCTAGCGATATAAAAACCTGGCGGTGAACCTAAAAAAACTAGCTACCTAGCGACACATGCAGCGATCAGAAAAATGATCGCTTAGTGACACTGGCAAAAGGGGTGAAAGGGTTAACTCTAGGGGCAATCAGGGGGTTAAATCTTTATTGGGGGGTGATAGGGGGCTACCCTGGACCTAACACTAACTGCCCTGACAGTTTTTACTGTCACAACTGACACTGAATGCATTGATCAGTAAAGAAATGATCAATGCAATCAGTGACACTGTGACTGGGGGGGGAGGGGGGGCGGGGGGGGGTTTGTGTGCCTGTGTGTACCTACATGTCAGTGTAGTGTTGGTGCACACTTACTTTCTGTCTTCTCCTCGTAGTCCGGTCAAAAAGACCGCCCCGAGGAGAATGACATCACTTCCTCCTTCCTGTGTAAACAATACACAGGGGAGGAAGCTTCTCATTGGCCAGGAGCGATCCAGAGGGGGTGGCCGAAAACCAACGGCCATCCCCTCATCACGGAGCGCTCCTGGACCGAATCGGACCGCCGTAACCAGCGGGAGGGGGTCCGATCGGACCCCCCCACCCGCTGGAAGGCAATCACGTAGATGTACGTGATTGTGCCTGCCTGTGCCATTGTGCTGACGTACATTGGCAATACGGCGGTCCTCAAGTGGTTAACAAAACTTAAACCTCTTTAGTTTTTTCTATTCCCGGGATCCAAGTGGACCCGAGGGACTTAGGACAGAACATTTTACCCACACACATATTCTGACTCAGAAGTATCCCAACTTTGCAAATATGTCTGATCATCAGCAACAAACAAAACATTGATCAACAACATTTCATCACCAACACTCTGACTGACACCCTGGTAATTCAGAAGGTAGATATCCAGAATAGTCATTCTGATTGGTTATTTCAAATAAATTCTTCCCATCACATCTTAGTACCCCATGGACTCAATATACGCAGCAATGTATCTTGATTAGTCATTTAATTTCTTCAAAATTTTTTTCAAATTTTCACCCTTCCTTTTACCAAAATCCCTTTATTAATTATTTTAATTCAATTTAACCCCAAACTTTTAGGGAAAGTATAACATGCGCCTAAACACAATATGAGACACCTTGTTGTGCACATTCCATACACACATACAACAACTCTCTCTCATCCCACATTCATCTGGCCATTCCATTCTTTCTTAATTTCATTCATAACACCGTCAAACCTTAATGTTTTTCTCTCTAGTGTCCAGAATTACACAACACAGTCACTTCTCTCTTTCTTTACTAACCAAAATTCCTCTAGCGTAGCGCCTGGAATATACAATTTCCCTTTTATTTACTTTCGATTTCTTAATTATAATATTCTCAACCCTGTCAAAATCAATATTTCAAATAAATCATTGTTAATACAGCTTAAACACTATTAACACAATTTGCACAAATAGCTATATTTGCTGTTATCAGAAAAAAACACACTTTAACTCTAATAATGTAAGGATAGGCAACCGCACCCAAAATAGTCTTAAAGTCAGACTCAAAAAATTTGCATCTGATCAGATTCCTTTAAAAAACAATTTTCCACTTCAAGTCCCTGACTCGCTGACTATGGAATACAAATATAAAAATATACTCCCCACAAAACCCGTGGTGAAAATATAGTTGAAGTTTGTTCCCCATTTCCACCCGAAACAAAATACAGATGAGTACCCTACCCTGTCCCTTTCACCTGCCCACTTTAGCAATGCTCTCTGTCTTAGCAGGATCATAGGACATATATCAACTACCCAACCATTTATCTGAATTCAGAAAACAAAAACAATCTTACTCTATATTGGAATTCCAAGACAAGACAAAAATTCACATACACATAAAATTAAGCATTACTCCCCATTAACCAGTTCCCTCTACCCATGTGTCCGTCTTATAAAACTGCGAACAGGGCGACCCAAGGACTGCCACTAACCACAGTCCACAAACAGTCCATGAAGCAGAGACAGTCGTGGGAGAAGTGTTTAAATATGTTCTCCCTCCGACAGAAACAGTCAGTCCATAAAACTGCAACCCTTTTGCCTCACCAGAGATCCATGTCAGAATTCACACCCCCAAACCCACCAGCTCAGGTGGAGAATCGGGGAAAGATGAGGGAATCTGGGGGAATCCGAGGGGGGGGGAAGCAGGAAGATTCATATTCTCCCTCTACCTAACTCAGACCCCCAAAACAGTAACCATGTCCCTCTGTCAGTGCATCCAGCAGCAATTTAATCACTGCCCAATAAACCAACATCTTGATGTCTCTATGAATCTCTGGTACCGTAATCCCACAAAAGTCTCACGAGACCCCAGCACCAGGGCTGCTCATTTCACGAGGTGGGGTGCTTTCAACAAGGTTTCTAGCCTCCCCACCAGCTCTCTCTCTTTTACCCTTGGTTGAACATTTTTCCCATGCCCGTTGCCGAACAGGGATCTGCACTGATCTGCACATCCCTAGTTTAACACCACCCTTCATCTTATAATCCAAATAAAACTAGCTGTGACACTTTAAAAATCCTTATTTTAAACAAAACTCTCTGTGTTAATTTCCTTACAACAATTTATCCATTAAAGGATGAATTTTGAAAGGAAAAAGCAGTCTGTGGGATCTTTCTGACCTCCAAGGAAGAAACAGAAGATGTGGCGGCTTCAGCAGAGGGCATTCTGAATGTGGAACGCACCAACTCTGTGTAATACTGGACCTGCCTCTTGAGTGCCTGAGAGGAGGAAACTCTTCTTCCTCTGAATCCTCCGACTGCTCTTGATCCCTATCCCTGGATAGGGATCTCTCATTGTCAGAAGAATCATCTGAAAGAGTGCAGCAGTGGGCGGGGATCTACCCCCTTTCCTGCTATCTATTAAGGAGGCTGAAATAAAATTCATAAACCTTCCCTCAAAACCCTCCAATGTAGCCTTATGGGAATGCTCCATGACATACGCTGCAACATTGGGAGGGGCTGAAAAACATGACAGGGGCACTGACTCATCCTGTGAGGCTGGCTCCAGTCTACAGGCATCTTTAGGACCCCTAGACGTAGGCAGTGATGACTTTGTGCCTTTACCTCCCGCTGAAACACTCTTAAGAGGAGACATAGTCCAAAGCTACAAAGCAGAGGTACTAGTACATATGCAATCGCTGTTGTGGTAAAAGTCTCACAATTCACATATATGCTTAATACTGCACAACCTGATGCCGAGTAGGTGCCTGGATCCAACCACTTAGGATGATTACTGCCCACACTCTGTGTCCACCTGTTTACAGAGCTCTGACGCTCTGGACGGTGAGGAGGAGGAGAATAGGACCGCCGTAGAGCACCCGCTGGACCCTCAGACTATGTGGGACCCCCTTATAATTCATCACCTGTGGTAGAGCTGGCATCGGAGGAGGTGAACGGTCTGGAGACTGGCTTCACTGTATGTATCCTGGAAAAGGCACGTAAGTAAACACCAGGTTGCTCTGTACTCCCTCTAGTGGCGGAAACCAGGTAAGACATGCAACTACTCTGAAGAAATCCATAATATGTAATATATATAGGATTAACTTCTCTTACCTGTCCCCACCACAGGAACTGCTGAGAACAGACAGATTCCAGCCTTCACCAATCACGGCGGGTAGCATTGTGCCAATCTTCATGTTTTTTTGGGTTCCTACTCAGAGGAACCTCTTACTTGGACCTGTAAAAGATTCTGCCAGAACTTTCGTGCCACTGTTTTAATAGTACACCAAGCCTGGTTTTCTCAGATCCCAGTCCTCTAAGGAGAGACTTGCAGGCAAAACTATTGTTTCTTAGGATGACGACGCCTGTGTACCATACCATCTTGGAAGTAAAAATATCAGCCCGAGATATGGATCTGGTTAGCATAACCCTTTAATCCCCCGCAAGGACCTGACTAAAGCTTTGTTCACAGCACATGCATTATGTGACCAACCACCTTAGACACTGGCAAAAAATCAGAGGTGCCCCCCATATGGGAGGGTTTATATAGGGGAGGAATTCTCCTTAATTGGGGTTAATTGGGGTTAACCAGTGTCCAATCACCGAAGGTGCCTATCTCACCCACTATGTAATGAAGGCTCTGTGTCCCATGATGTATGATCACGAAAACTGTTTTAAACTTGTAAACACCAAAATCTCAAAACAAGGCTAGTCCTTAAGTGGTTAAGGTATCCTACTCAGCAGGTGCAGGAGGCAGCTTTACGCTTGCAATAATTACTGTGACCGATTACGCCTTCGCTAAGCATCATGCAAAAGGCTCCTGGCTAGTCTTCCCTTTTGCGGTAAGATGGCTATCTGGGGATATTTTGGCTATATCCACAGAATGTAATTGTGCTTTTTATTTCAAAGTTCCTTCTGTGCCAGAGGCATCAGCCTCCAGGCAGTCGCAGCGGCCTCCGCCATCAGGTTCAAAGGATTATGTCAGGGTTAACCCCAGGAACAAAAGGGGTTTTGAGGGAGGAAGCTTACAAGATAGTGTAGCCTCCTTTTTATGAGGTGCCCCCGCTTGCTCAATAGGGAGATTTCTTTTACAGTTCTCGGGGATATGGCAGAAGGAATGTCAAGACGAATTGGGGACTTCCTCAATAGCTCCAACGTACAAACTGGAGTTCCAAGAGTTTGTCTCCTCGTTTTCTCAGATCAAATGTTCCTAAAGATCCAGAGAAAAAATAAATCTTTCTCTCTAGCATTGGACTATGTTTTGGCATAAAGTGTTCATGGTGGGCCCCATGCAAGAGCAGAGATTGGGAGTTGGTTGACTCTAAATGGACATTCTAGATCTCAAAAATCTAAAATTCAATTTGTAAATATAATCGCTCCCTTTTTGCATGAAGAGGCATATCTCCATATGCCTATTTCCTCGCTCACTAGTATTTTCTTTCAAAGTGGAAAATCTTCTTTTCTTACCTCGGGACACAGAGCCATAGTAATTACTATGTGGGTTATATCGGACTGACAGGCGTGTACTATATAACCCCTCCCATTACTGGGGGGGGGGGGGGAGTCAGTTTTTTCGCCAGTGTCTAAGGTGTTGGTCACGAGTAAAGATGTGCTGTGCTGAGCTCCACTGGTAGTAATCCTTGCTGGGGCTAGCAATGCTGACCGGATCCGTTCTGATGTCTTTTCATGGGCTAAATGAATGGGACCCAGGCCTTGTGTCCAAAGAAACAAGCTTTTGCTTGCAAACGCTTTTCTTTGAGAGCTGGGCCCTGGGTTCCAGTACTTTTTGATAGTGAGACCATAAAGTTTTTACTGGCAGAGTGCTGTCGCAGGTCCAGGATTATGGGTAACCTGAGGTTCCTCGGTTCCTGAAGGTTTCCTAAAAGGTCTCGGAGCTCACCGTTAAGGGTGAAGATTGGGTCTTTATCGCTGATAAAACCCAGCTGTGAGGATAAGGTGAGTGAGATTTTCTCAGGAATTTCTCCAATGTATGTTGTCATACCTATGTGTCAACACTGGGGACTGTATTGAGCACTCACTGACCCGACGCTGGAAACCGCAGAAGCCTTCATCCTCCTCTCTTCCAGTCAGGACAGACCCTCTGGTAAGAAAGGAGGGGTCTGGTCTCTTCCTGTGCCCCCAGATTGGCTTTATTTCCCTTCAAGGAACATGCCAAGACAGTTGACTCTTTTTTGCAAAAAATTTTTTATAAATAAAGGGCAGACTGCGGCCGCTCGATGGAGGATTTACCCCCTCGCCATGCTGCAGACGCCGCTCATGCAGGAAAATGCTCTCCTTTGAAAAGGAAAAGGTGGGGGGCGCGTATGCCGCACAAGGGGGGTGTGGCTAACGGCATCAGACGCTGGCCACACATTAAGGAAGTGTTTAAAGCACTGAGTGAAGCTGCTGCCTGACAGGGGGACAGAGAAGAGATGTTGGCTGGATCAGGTTTGACACAGGCATTTCCCGTTGACACGTTGTACTGTAAAGAGGCTAGGATTAATAGCAGCTATTGTGCTGTACTATAGCCTAGCAAGTAGGGCTGCAACTAACGATTATTTTCATAATCGATTGGTTGGCTGATTATTGTTTCGATTAATCGGTTAATAACCTTTAAAAACAAAAAAGTGGGTCAAATTGACGTTCATTTTCAACCACAGTGATGGGAAAATTTGGAAATAGAAAACTGCTTTTTCAGACAGTGTGTGGTTTTTAACATTCTGTTTTTTTTAAATTATTCTGAATGAAAACAAGTGAAAATTTGAAACAAAATTCTTTAATTCAGCGAATGTACAAAGTATTTACGTCTGAATATTCTCATCTGAAAATTGATCCGTGAGGCCAGCATAAGGCTCGGTACACACCTATGCAGTTTGCTTTTGATCTTTTTCTGCTGTGGTTTTTGCTGTGCATTTTTGATTTCTGCACACGTGATTTTACTGCAATTTGCGGTTTTGCATTTTTTGTGGGCAGATTAAAAAACACAAATTGCTTCAAAAACGCTTTACATGCATTTCTGCAGCTGCACCGTTTTGCATTTAAAAGTCCCTGACCCTTTCCAAATACGCTGAAAAAAAGCACAGATATGAACCTGTCCGATAGGAAATCATGTAAATGAACTGTGGTGCGTTTCTGAAAAAAGCACCAATAAACATATAGATGTGAACCAGGTCTAAAACATTTAGCAACATAATAGGGTTAAAAAGACTAAAATGAGCCCTTTATAGTAAAAAAAGCAGATAATCACTTTAACCACTTGGCGCCCAAGCTACGTCATATGACGTGGGCTTTGTGGTGTAATATCTGAATGATGCCTGAGGCCACAGACAAGATTCAGATATCGGCATTTTCAGCCGGCGATTCCCTGCACCATAAGAACGATCATAGCGGCTGTTCTGCTGCTTGATCGTTCTTACGGGCGCGGGAGGGGACGCTCCCGCCGCCCTCCGGTGCTTGTACCGACTCACCGCTTCCATTGGTGAGTCAGTCACAGGATTCGCTGGCCCCCGGTTGATACCATAGAGATTTCCGGCGGACCAGATCGTCACCGGAGTCTCTGATCGTTCGGTGGCTGGGCGCGATGTTATGACTTCACGCCCGGCCTCTGCATTCAAATTAACAGCGCCGTTTTGGCTGGGAAGCCAGGATCTTTTTATTTATTTTTTATTTTTATTTTAGGCTTCCCAGCCTAGAGGTGAGATGTGGGGTCTTATTGACCCCATATCTCACTGTAAATGGGTCCGATCGTGTCATATTCCTATTACAAGGGATGTTTACATTCCTTGTAATAGGAATAAAAGTGATCAATTTATTTTTTATTTTATTAAAGTGTCATAAAAAAATAAAAATAAAATTAACAATAAAAAAACACTTTTAAGCGCCCCTGTCCCCGTGAGCTCGTACGCAGAAGCAAATGCATACGTAAGTCCCGCCCACATATGAAAACGGTGTACAAACCACTCATGTGAGGTATCGCCGTGAACGTTAGCGCGAGAGCAATAATTCTAGCCCTAGACCTCCTCTGTAACCCAAAACAAGTAACCAGTAAAAATTTTTAAAGCGTTGCCTATAGGGATTTTTAAATGCCAATTTGGCGCCATTCCACGAGCGCGTGCAATTTTGACGCGTGACATGTTGGCTATCTATTTACTCGGCGTATCTTCCTCTTTCACATTATGCAAAAAAGTTAGGCTAACTTTACTGTTTTTTTGTTTTTTTAAAGCATGAAGCGTGTTGCGCAAATACCGTGTGAGATAAAAAGTTGCAACGACTGCCATTGTAGTCTCTAGGGTCTTTGCTAAAAAAAACATATATGTTTGGGGGTTCTATGTAATTTTCTAGCAAAAAAATTATGAATTTTACATGTAGGAGAGATGTCAGAATTGGCCTGGATGTGAAGTGGTTAAGGAGTATTTTTTTTTTTTTTTTTTGCTGTAGAACTGTGAAAGTAATATTTACAGTAGCGATTATTTGCTCTCTTTGTACTATAAAGGGCTTTTTTTTAACCCCATTATGTTACTGGCCGATTAATCGATTTATGAAAATAATAATCGATTAATTTCATAATCGATTCATGGTCGATTAATCGATTAGTTGTTTCAGCCGCACTAGCAAGTTTACATTCTTTTGCTTGTAGTGCCTCTGCTTTGTGCTTTTAAGCTATGAGTGGCAAAGGGACCAGGAACTTCTCTAAGGGTTCTAAGGGGTCAATGGTTACACAACAAACTAAAACCATTTCCAAAAGAATGTCATCCTCCTCTGAGAGTGATGCGGCCAGTCAGATTGAGCCGTCAGGGGAAACTGTGCTTGCAGTCGCACAAGACGTTTCAGCCCCTGAGTATGTTACACGAGAGGTTTTGTCTTCTACCATTGCCAATTTGGAAAAGAAGATTGATGCTATTTTATCCCTCCATAGTGGGGTTAAACGTGGCAGATCCCCATCTATTGCTCAAGACCCTCCTTTGGAGGTTCAGGCAGAATTTCCCAAAGATTTGGAAGATACTGGTTTATCCTCTTCTGAGGATCCTAATATAGGAGTAACATCACAAGACAGCTTGCTTGTGCACTCTTACTAAGTTGGTTCGTTCTACTTTTTTGCTGTCTGCAGCGCAGGCTCTTGATGATCTCACTTCTAAGTTGGGATCATTAAAACCTCCTCCGTCTGGGGATGCCTTTCCTATTCATGCATGGCTAAGGACGCTTATGTATGCTGAATGGGAACATCCGGATAAACAATATTATCCACCTAAGAGATTCTCCACACTTTATCCTATGGAAGAAGATTTCTATAAGAAATGGGGGTTCCAGCGGTTGATGCTGCGATTGCCTCAGTGAATAAGAATCTCACATGTCCGGTTGATGCGCTCAAGTTGAGGAATCCAGCAGATAAAAAGTTGGAGCTTCTTTCTAAAAAAAATATGGCTTTAGTAAGTTCAGCAGTGCAGCCGGCTCTTGCTGCAATTGGTGTATTCCAGTCCATTAAGAAACAGTTTGAGGAGATGCTTAAAGTTCTGCCTGATGAACAGGCCCAACATTACTCTGATTTTACGTTTCACAGTAGACCCTATCACCGTGGGAATATCCACGATCGTGTCACAGAGCTCAAGAACCGGGAGGGTTCTGCCTAGTGACGGCACACCGATCGTCTGCTCCCTGTCATCGGGAGCAGCGACCAGTGTGGTGTCACACAGCCACATCCCCCCCATACAGTTAGAAGCATGCCCCTAGGAACACTTAACCCCTACACTGCCACATAGTGGTGAACCCCATTCACTGCCAGTGACATTTTTACAGTAATGCAATTTTATAGCATTGATCGCTGTCTTAATGCCAATGGTCCCAAAAATTTGTCAAAATTGTCCGATGTGTCCGCCAAAATGTCGCAGTCACGATAAAAAAAAAAATCGCTGATTGCCATTACTAGTTAAAAAAAAAATGTATAAAAATTTGTAGACGCTATAACTTCTGCGCAAACCAATCAAAAGCTTATTGCGTTTTTTCTTTACCAAAAATATGTAGAAGAATATGTATCAGCCTAAACTGAGGGTAAAAAAATGTTTTTTATATATTTTTGGGGGATATTCTAGCAAAAAGTAAAAAAAATTAGTTTTTTCTAAATCGTTGCTTTTTTTATAGCGCAAAAAATAAAAACCGCAGAGGTGATCAAAGACCACCAAAAGAAAGCTCTATTTGTGGGGAAAATAGAATGCTAATTTTGTTTGGGAGCTATGTCGCATGACCGCGCAATTGTCAGTTAAAGGGAGGCAGTGCCGAATCGCAAAAAACACTCTGGTCAGGAAGGGGGTAAATCCTTCCAGGGCTGAAGTAGTTAAGCGGGCTTCTTCTCCTGTACCAGGGACATCATCCTCTAGGCCAGTGATGGCGAACCTTGGCACCCCAGATGTTTTGGAACTACATTTCCCATGATGCTCCACTACACTGCAGAGTGCATGAGCATCATGGGAAATGTAGTTCCAAAACATCTGGGGTGCCAAGGTTCGCCATCACTGCTCTAGGCAGTCTCGATGGCCTCAATCGTCAGGTTCAAGGGGAAAACCCCAAAGGCAGTTCCATGGTCAGAAAGCCCACAAAACAGAGTGCTAAAGCCTCCTTATGAAGGGGAGCCCCTGTTCGCTCTGGTGGGGGGGAAGGCTCCTGCAATTCTCAAGGATCTGGCAGGGACAATGTCAAGACAGATGGATGGCTTCTGTTTCTCTAGGTTACAAACTAGTTCCGAGAGTTTCCGCCTCCTCAGTTTCCAAGATCAAATGTTCCCAAGGATCCAGAAAAGAAGCCTCTCCTCCTAGCACTGGATCATCTATTATCCAAGTCGGTGATATCAGAAGTTCCCTTAGAGGAACAAGGCACAGCTTTTTATTCAAACCTCTTTACGGTTCCAAAACCAAACTGGGAAGTAAGACCTATTCTAGATCTCAGATCTGAATCGGCACTTGAACATCCGATCCTTTCGCATTGAGTCAATCCAGTCAGTTGTAGCCATCCTCCAAAGAGGGGAATTTTTGGCTCCTATCGATATCAAATGCATATCTCCACGTGGCAATATTTCCCACTCACCAGATATTGCTTCGAAGTATAAAATCATAATTTTCAGTTTTTGGCCCTGCCATTCGGTCTAGCCACAGCACCACAGATGTTCTCAAAAATTCTGGCACCTCCTTTAGCCAGATTAAGGGCACAGGGCATAATGGTCCTAGCCTACTTTGTTGATCTGCTTTTAATATAGATCATTCAGTTTCAGGGCTAAACCACAGTCTGGTCACAACGGTAAACTATCTGGAATCTCTAGGCTGGATTCTTAACCTAGACCCCCAATCCCTCCATAAAGTGTACCTGTCACCACCTATTACTGTCACAAGGGATGTTTACATTCCTTGTGGCAGCAATAAAAGTGATCTTTTTTTTTTTTTTTTTTAAACAATTTATTCATTTAAAAAAAAAAATATTTTTTAAAGCGCCCACCATCCCCGCGAGCTCGCGAAGCAAAGAAAACTCATACGGAAGTCGCGTCCGCATATGTAAACGGTGTTCAAATCACACATGTGAGGTATCACCGCGATCGTCAGAGCGAGAGTAATAATTCTAGCACTAGACCTCCTCTGTAACGCTAACCTGGTAACCGTAAAAAAAAATTAAAGCGTCATCTAATGAGATTTTTAGGTACCGGACTTTGTCGTCATTCCACGAGTGCGTGCAGTTATATAGTGTGACATGTTTGGTATCTATTTACTCGGCGTAACATTATCTTTCACATTATGCCAAAAAATTGGACTCATTTTACTGTTTTTTTTTTTTTTTTTAATTCATGAAAGTGTCCCTTTTCCCAAAAAGTTGCGTTTTAAAACACCACTGCGCAAATACCGTGTGACATAAAATATTGCAACAATCGCCGTTTTATTTTCTAGAGTCTCTGCTAAAAAAATATATATCATGTTTGGGGGTTCCAAGTAATTTTCTAGCAACAAATATGGATTTTAACTTGTAAATACCAAATGCCAAAAATAGGCTTAGTCATGAAAGGGTTAAACACCTTGGAAGATCCTGTCATGGCGATTTTTTTTTATTTTTTTTGTATAAGAGGTACTTCACACAATTCCACCCATTGTGTTTTGAAATGGGTGATGAGGGCGTGTCTAATTTAAAGATATCGGTAGAATGATTGGCTTGGGATGCCAGACTCTCCCCTCAGTTCTTCAAATGACTTCAGGGTACTCCCTTCATATAGTTGCATGAGTTTTCCAATACCGCAAGCCTCCCACTCATTTATTTTACCCATGGGGATTAAATCTGGAAACATTTGTTGTCCCGGATTGGAGTATATTCTGTTAACCCCATATAACCCATTACTACCCTAACCTCCTGCCATACGTTTGTTACTAATTTTAATGTGGGGGGACTGGGGGATAGGGAATCTGCTTCCAGAGCTTCCAGCAAGCTACTGTACTTGCAACATCATTCAAACATTTTTATTGCTCTCCCCCTTGTATGTTACATCCCCGAAGATGCTGCAGCTGGACAGCCAAAAAATAGCTGCGCCGATGTGGCACTGCTGCTCTTCCCTCTTTTATTGGTAGCTGCAACATCTGTAAACTAATAAGAGCATGCCCTTTCTTCCAGATTAGTTCCCAGAACAGTGTAAATTTTTTGAACCATCCCATTCTGATACAAACTGGGGAGTTATGTAGCTGGTACAGAAGCTGGGGCATCTAGATCATGAGGTTGATTCTTCCGCCAGCTGTCAGGGGGAGATGGCTCCAAATGAATTTAAGCAAAAGGGGGGCGAGATTACCCTCAATATACTGATCTTGGTTCCTTGTTAACCATACTCCTAGATACCTCATCTGTTCTACCAACCTTAATTGCCCCACTGAGGATGGGAGGGGATTCATTGGCTCTGCTGGCATCAAAGCCGATTTCTCCCAGTTGATTACCAGGCCTGATATCATCCCAAAATCCTCCACAATGTTCATAGCCACTACCAAGGATGAGTCTATATCTCAGAGGAAGAACAAAATGTCATCTGCATATAATGCAATCCTTTCTTCCCCCATCTCTCTTTTAAATCCCTGTACCCCCCTTGCTGTTCTTATCACAATTGCTAATGGCTCTATTGCGAACGCAAACAGGTGACGGGGCATCCCTGCCGGGTTCCCCTCTCCAGCTCAATTTAGTCAGAGTATGCATTGTTAATCCTAATCTTAGCGCTTGGTGTGTTATAAAGTGCTTTTACCCAACCTATAAAGGTGGGTCCAAACCCGAGCACCTCTAGAGCACGCCACAAATAGTCCCACTCCAAGCTATCGAAAGCTTTGGCAGCATCCAGAGAGACAACAGCTTGTGAGCCCCCATTCAGCGTCAGAATCTGAAGGTTCAAGTATACCCACCTTACATTGATGTTAGTGGCTCTATTGAGAATAAACCCAGATTGATCTGGGTGTATAAGCTTTTGTATATATTTGTTCACCTGGGCGGCTCTAGCACTTTCGCCAGTATTTTTGCATCTGCACATAATAAAGATATTGGCCTATAGGACGAGGTATCCATTTGATCTTTCCCTTCAACTGCGCCAGGGCACTTCTCGTTGGCCATCTGAGCCACTACGCTTTCCCTTTTTAAGCGTTATGGGGTCTTCTAGCACGTTTTTTCCCTTTTCTAAGAGAGCTGGTACCTGGATCCGCCTAAAAAGATCCATTTCTCTGGCCACTCCTCCCACCCTGGATTTATATAAATTTGCGTAGTATTGTCTAAATGCATCCAGTATTTCAGGGGTCCGGGAAGTAATTTCACCCCCTGGCATCCTAATTGCTGCAATTACTGGTGGGAAGTTATTGGTTTTCACCAACTGGGCCAAAAAACAGCCTGCACACTCCCCCTCAGCAAAAGCGTATTGGGTCTGAAAAACACGCTTGTTTTCTGCCTTTCTGGTAATGTTATGGTGCTATTTTTGTTGACTTTTAAGCCATCTTTTTTTTTTTTCTGGGGTTGGGTCTACCACATATTGATTTTCTGACTCCACCACTTCCCTCCCAGTAACCTCCTCCCATTCCCTGGACCTCCTTTTGATCTTTGCTACTTGTTTTAATGTAGGAAAGCCTTCAGGGTATCCCACACTATTGCTGCACTTATTCAATGTTACAAATTCCTTTAATTTTAATGTGAATTTTGTTCCCTCATTAACTTCGACCAAAATGGGCTTATACTCCATGTTCCAGGGAGATTCTGACCTTCCAACTGAATCGTCATTAATGGTGAATGGTCACACTCCCCTGGTAGCATATATTATGCTTTTAACCAGCTTCACCATGTCCCCGTTTCCAAAAGCCATGTCTATTCTTGACACTGTTGCATACGAGCTAGAATAACATAAATATTGCTACTTCGCTGGGCTCCCGGTTCTCCAGACATCGCACAATCACAGCTCATCCATAGATTGGGTTAACCGACCGTCAGAAACGTTAGATTGTTTCCCTGGGGGAAATGGATCTTTACTCTAATGCATAACTTCATTGAAATCCCCCACCACTATAACTGGTATATCCTCTTTATCTTTGAGAAATTCTGCCAATTTATATAGAACCTCAATTTTAAAAGGAGGTGGAACATAAAGATTGGCCAAAATATATGGTTTGTTTTCTGACAGTACAGGAACACATACCGTCCATCTGTATCTATCTTGGTTTCCCTGCAGGAGAAGCACACACCGTTTCTAACTATTATACTTACGCCCCTAGAGTACGAGGTATGCACTGAATAGTATTGAAAACGAAGTTTCCCACCATACAGGCCTGCTGTCGTATCTCTTAGGTGTGTCTCCTGCAAGCAGACCAAATCAATCCAACTCCTCAAGTGTGGAGAGGACTGCTGTCCTTTTTAACTGGGTTTCCAAGCCCCCCAACATTCCAGGAAGCTACATTAAGAGTACTAAGTTGCATTGCGGGGGTTTATTTCATATTGCTGGAATGGTAGGGGACGTGGGTGGGAGACAGAGAAAGAGAGCACAGCAAAGCTCTATGCCGAGATCATTATCATTTACCAATACATCTATCTTAAAAAAAAAAAAAAAAATAGATATTATAATACTTAATTTGTGTCACTACACAACATGTTTTCTTTGTGTTTGTGCTTATTCTTTATATCTTTAACCCAATTCAATGTGTATCTTTTTGAGTGGATAGTGATATACCTCCTCTCCCCACCCACCTGTCCCGTCCCCCTATCTGCCTCCAGTCCTCCCTCCCCCCACACCCCACTCTCAATCCCCCCTCGTCCAGGCCTACCTGGGGTTTTGTGCATGACCATTTCCCAGTCTACCCCCCCTTCCACCCACTTGTATCACCCCCCTATAGTATATTGCCGTGTTGTAGTGTTATCCCTCTCCCTCCACCCTCCTCTCAACAAAACCATAAGAATAAAAAAAATAATAAAAACCCAACCCCATTAATGCAGGTGTACTTTCCTACATATACCTCTCCCCTCCCTCCCCTCATAACCCCCCAGTCCATCACTGTTAGACTTATGGCCCATCAATCTATAAATTCCTTTTGTTTTCTTCAAACCATCTTGCTGCCTCTGTTGGTGTATCAAAAAACTGAGTTCCACCGGCTAACGCAATTCTAAAATGTACGGGGTACAATAGGCCATACTTTTGCGTTTCTGAAAAGAACGTTTAATCTCAAACTCTGCTCTTCTTTGCAATGTTGGAGAGTAATCTGCATAAAATGTCGTAACGCCTTTAAAGAAAATGTTCCTCATCTCCCTGGCTCTTCTTAGGAGGATCTCCTTACCCTTGTAGTTACGTTTTTAAAAGGATTTACCGGGGACACCCTCCAGAGGTCTGATCTAGGTAGTCAAAGCAAGATGTCTTTTTCTCCTATTCAACTTTGTGTGAGATTGTCGGGAATGATGGTGGCTTAATTCGAGGCCGTTCTTTATGCTCTTTCTCATTCTAGACTGCTGCAAAGCAGTATCCTATCGGCTTAAAACAGGGAATTCAAGCTCTATATTCCCAATATGTCTGACTCCAAAGCCTACGGCCACATCGCCCTGAAAGCTCCCAATCTGATCTGAGGCTAAGCAGGGCTGGGCCTGGTTAGTACCTAGTTGGGAGACCGCCTGGGAATACCAGGTGCCGTAGGCTAGGGTCGGGCCTGGTTAGTACCCGAATGAAAGACCACCTGAAAATACCAGGTGCTGTAGTCTGAGTGCGACAGAGCCTCAGTTTATGGTTAACATCCAAAAATCTGCAAAGGGGTAAATCCTTTCAGTTACTTGGGAAATAATATCAACATATACCAAACTTTTTTTTGTTTAGGTTGGGGGACAGTCCCGAAAGAGACAGCTGTCCAGGAAAAGTGACCTAGATCAGAAATGGCCTTGTCATTAACATTTTAAAAATTCAGGCAGAACACTTGGTTCTGAGGCCTGAACGTTCAGTTTACGGTATTGTCCTGCTAGGAGTTAATCTGTTTATGCCACAGCAATGGCCTATATTAATCTCCCTGGCGGTATGATTATTCCAGATTTTAGGTGCTGAAAGTGGTACCATTATTTTGCATGGAAATTTGGCTTTTTATATTGTAGGCCTGTAATTCTTAGAAATAACTCACTTAAATCTGTCCAAACAAGAATCTAGTAGACATCCCGGGTATGATAACGTTTAAAACATGAAATCATAAAGTATAATATAATAACTATAAATAGTTCTAATAAATACTAATATAATAATTACAATTATTTAATCAAATCAAAAACACTGAAATTTGCTCAGTTGCAGAATTGTCGCTGTCATTACTTTTAGTGTTTGAATTTCCCCATGAATCATTATAGCTCAATTCTGCTAATGATTCTAATTTATCGCTGTTTTCTAGCTGGTCTAAAACCACTTTTGACATAAACTGACATTTTTTGGTTGCTATGGACAATCTCCAGTTTCCTGGCAGAAAGAATCGTATTTATAATAAAAAATGCATGCCACTGCGAACCACTAGGGACAAAAGGGATGTGCAATTTGATACAGTACTGGAATCTGTAAGATTACAGTATACTTTATCTATACTGTGTTTTTTACTTTTTGAATTTGGTGCCGAACTCCGTCCCAGTGTGTCACAACGCTCGCAGGTAACAGAGCTCAGCACTGTGACAGATCGAGCGAGACACAGCGGCTCGCATATCACAGCGGGGAGACGTCGCAGGATACAGGGGACAAGGTAAGTAAACCTCTACATGGATCCTGCAATTTGATCCAGAGTCTGGTTCGGGCTTACCGCTTTTGGTACTGAAATCTCACCCTGAGCCAGACTTGGGAATACCGCCAGGGAGGTTAATTGCCAAGGGGGCAGAAGAAGTTGTGTGGCCCAGAGGAAGGTGAATCTTATCCTATCTTGGGAAGAAAACAATGTACATTGCCTATCGGCAGTTTTCATTCTAGGAATAGAAAATTGGCAGGCGGAATACTTGAGTCGCCAGCAGTTTTTCCTGGGAGAATGGTTCCTTCACCCCGATATCTTCCTGTCAATATGTCAAGTATGGGGAATCCCAGACATAGATCTGTTTGCGTCCAGGATCAACAAATAAGTTTGATAACTTTGTGTCAAAAACAAAGGATCCACTAGCATGCGAAACAGATGCCTTGCTATTTCCGTGGAATCTATTCTCACTGATTTGTGCATTCCCTCCTATTCAGCCTACATCCACAACTTCATCGCTGGATCAAGTAGAAAGGAAAGTCAGACTCTTGTGGCCTAGGAAATCTTGCTATGCAGGGATCGTAAAGATGACAGTAGGGGACCCATGGACCCTACTGCCATGGCCAGACCTTCTTTCGCAAGGTCCGGTATTCCATCCTACTTTACAAAAGCTAAATTGAACGGTTTGGCTATTGAGGCCCACACTCTGAAGAAGCGTGGGCTGTCAGGTTTTTTAGTTTTCTACCTTGGTTTATGCAGAGCCAGCCTCCATGGTTATATTATGGAGTCTGGGAAACATGTCTCCTGGTGTGAAACCAGGAGCTGCACCCCAGGAAATAAGTTCTTGATTTTTTTTTTTTTCTCTGCACATGGGGTGAGAAATAGAGCTGGCCTTGAGTGCTTTCTAAGAACAGGTCTTGGCCTCATCGATATTATTTCAACAACCACTTGCTTCGCATTCTTTGGTCCATAACTTTATTCAGGGGTTAACTCTGCTTAATCTCCGGTTAAGTAACCCCTGAACCCTTGGGACTTGAATTTTGTTTTGCTGGCGTTACAAAACCTTTTTTGGGCCAAAATGACATGTTCACTTGGTTCTTTTTTTAACCACTTGCCGACCGCCGCACGATGTACGTCCATTTTTTGAAGAGGGATATCTCGGTAACGGCAGCAGCTGCTGCCACAACCGAGGTGTCCATCTCTTCAGGCGGCGGTCGGCTGTACGATAATGGTGGTCTCCGCGGCAGATTCGCCGCGAGATCACCGCTATCGGCGGCGGGAGAGGTGCCACCCCCCCTCCCGCCGCCCTCCCGCACCTTCCGCCGCTTACCGGAGCCGTCGGTAGCGGCGGAGGCGATCGGGTCCTTCACTCTGCTGGGCATAGAGACAAGTGAGGCTAAGATGGCCCCCACTCGTCTCTATACCATAGGAGGGCGGAAGCGACGTCAAAACGTCACTTCCGCCCATACCTCTTAAAGGTATATTTTTTTTTTTTAAATGTCAGATTTTCTTTTTTTTTTTTTTTTTTGTTGCATTTTAGCCCAAATATGAGATCTGAGGACCTTTTGACCCCAGATCTCATATTTAAGAGGACCTGTCATGCTTTTTTCTATTACAAGGAATGTTTACATTCCTTGTAATAGGAATAAAAGTGATCCATTTTATTTTTTTTTTTTTTAAAAAGTGTAAAAATAAATAAAATAAATTAAAATAAATAAGAAAAAAAAAAAAACAAATTTAAAAACACCCTGTTACGACGAGCTTGCGCACAGAAGCGAGCGCATACGTGAGTAGCGCCCGCATATGAAAACGGTGGTCAAATCACATATGTGAGGTATCGCCGCGATCGGTAGAGCGAGAGCAATAATTCTAGCCCTAGACCTCCTCTGTAACGCAAAAAATGCAACCTGTAGAATTTTTTAAATGTCGCTTATGGAGATTTTTGAGGCTAAAAGTTTGACGCCATTCCACGAGCGGGCGCAATTTTGAAGCGTGACATGTTGGGTATCAATTTACTCGGCATACCATTATCTTTCACAGTATAAAAAAAAATTGGGCTAATTTTACTGTTGTCTTATTTTTTTATTCAAAAAAGTGAATTTTTTCCAAAAAAAGTGCGCTTCTAAGACCGCTGCGCAAATACGGTGTAAGTATTTCAAAAAGTATTTCAATGACCGCCATTTTATTCTCTAGGGTGTTATAAAAAAAACAATATAAAATGTTTGGGGGTTCTAAGTAATTTTCTAGCAAAAAAAAACTGTTTTAAACATGGAAACACCAAGTCCGAAAAAGAGGCCTGGTCCTTAAGTGGTTAAAGGAAACTATTTTTTCTGGTAACCATATCTGCTGCAAGAAGGGTATCAGAATTGGCTGCTCTTTCTTGTAAAGAGCCATATTTTTGCTCACAAGGATGAGGTAGTATTACGCCCTCATCCTAACCTTTTATCAAAGGTAGTATCAGGTTTTTATCAAAACCAGGATATTGTTCTACCATCCTTTTTCCAGAACCCTGTTCTTTGGAAGGAATATCACCACATTTTTTGGATGTGTTGAGAGCAGTCAATGTCTACTTAAAGGTGATTGCTCAGATTCGAAAAATTTATGTTTTTTATTTGTGTTGCCTAAAAGTCCTAAAGGAGGACAGGCAGCATCAAAATCTACTATTCTTAATAGATTAGACAAGTAATCATTCAAGCTCATGGTTAAAGAGGTAGATTTCACCCTCTCAAATCAAAACGCACCCCTCTAGGGCTGTTAGTGCTTCCTGGGCAGTGCATCACCAAGCCTCTATGGCTCAAATCTGTAAGGCCGCTACTTGGTTTTCAGTCTATACATTTACAAGATCCTATCAAATAGATGTAAAAGGTCATGAGTAGGGATGCAACGGATTGTCACCAATCCGTGATCCGAACGGGTCAACCTGTTCGGATCAGCACACCCTGCGATCCGCGGAGCGCTCCACTGGCTTATCCTTAGGAAAGGCCACAACTTCGGCCTAACACCCGGCGATGATGGAGGGATCCCTTGTAAACAAACTGGCGTCGTATCATGACACCGGTTCCTCTCTCCTCTCTGTTTACTGATCTGTATACCCTGCCAATACCCTGCGACACCCTGCCGATATTACAGTGGGGACTATATGGTGGTGGAATTTTCACAGGTTTTGCAAATTCAGTTATCTGCTGATCCGAAAACTGGTCCGATCCGGGAGTTTTTTGATCCGTTGCACCCCTAGTCATGAGGATATCGCGTTTGGGCACAGTGTACTTCAGGCTGCAGTACTAGTCCTCTAGTTGCTTATTGCCCTACTTTTTGTTGTGTATCTCGCCCCTCAATTGGCATTGCTATGGAACATCCCACATTGTAACTGCTATGGCTCTGTATCATGTGATGTCTGATAAGAAAATAGGATTTTTAAAACGGCTTACCTGTAAAATCTTTTTCTGCTAAGTACATCACGGGACACAGAGGTCCCTCCCTTCTTTGCTATACACGTGTATTGCTACAAAACTGAGATACTCCCAGTAGTAAGAGGGGTTATATAAGGAGTGCACTTTTTATCGTGGGGCGTGCCAGTGTCCATGACCAGAAGGTGGCCTATAACACACATAGTAACTACTACGGCCCTGTGTCCCATGATGTACTTCAGAGAAAAGGATTTTACAGGTAAGCGGTTTTGAAAATCCTATTTTTTATGCAAAATTATGAAGCTCTGGTGACCATTTTTTCCATGTAGCGCAGCTAGTAAAGCCAGCTCGTGAAGTAGCTTCCTTGGCTCCAGAAAGTAAAAGTACCGCGTGCGTGTGTATGCACCCACTCACGCATATGTGTATAGACACTCCATTATAAATTGAGGGGAGAATGCAACACCTCTAGTGAATGAAAAAGTTGCATCTTCCATATGGCATATACTCTGGCACTAGGTACTGCCTTTTTCTTTAATCTTTGATTTTCGTATGCAAGAGGTAAATAGTAGGCACATTTCAGGTCCAGTTCTTCCTTAGTAACTTAAAATTTTTTCCCCTTCTATCAGTGCTTTTTGCTGTTTAAACTATCTGTTTTTTTTTTTTTTTTTTTAACTGTGGCAATTTTAAAATGCGTGTTTTTTGTTTAAATAAGACTTTTATTATGGCGATTACATTACACTTTTAGTAACCATCGTGTAGTGAGCTGGAAAATTCTGGCAGCTTCACAAACTTTACTGCAATTTTTTTTCTTTAGTCTTGGTTAATTAATTCCCAGTGAACTTAGAGCAGAGTCTTTCTTAGCTTGTATGAAAGGCATAAGAACTTACAGCAGTATAATCTATTTTGACAAGCTCTCAACTTTTTGCATTATTACATTTTTGTTTCAACATACCTGATTTGCAAGACTGAATAGGTTTATTCTTTCTTTACCAAAATAATTTTCATGCAAAGCAGAGATCCCAAAATGTTAAACTTGTATGCTACATTGAAACACCACAAATAGTTATAGAACTGTAAAAACATTAACAAATCATTTAACACGCCTTATGGGGAAAAAAAAAAACTGGTAATAACAGAATAATAGCAAACACTTTAGGACAAACATCTTAAGCTGTGCCCATCAAGAGAGCCTGCTATGTGCATTATTGGAAAGGACGGAGACCTGGATGAGCTCTGCAATCTGTTGGTTTAATATGGCTTTTGACACCATTTGAGAAGAGTGTGTTCTGAAACATTTTACAAACATTTTCTGAAATGGCTATACAGTTCATAGTGGCTAAAAAAAAAAAGCCTTGCTATTACAATTGAACGTTGAGGATTTCTACCTTTTTTTTTATCTGTTTGTTTTGCATGCTGAACTTGTCTATTTTTATCAGTCTTTGTATCATGAAAAAACTTACTAAACTGTTACATTGTTTAACTTCTGTGGGAAAAAATATATCCGTGCAAGATATATAGAACTGGATTTCCAAGACGTCTCTCTTCTGAGGTAGGTTTATTCTGCCATTTTTGTGAGGATGCAGTTTTAAAAAATCGAAAAAAAATTTATTATGGTAAGGCATTTAAGGTTGGAGTTAATTTTAGGGTGATATGGTATTTTTCCACATGACTAAAAGCATATTAAAATGATGGTATGGTATGAACAACGACATGTATTCATTCTCCTTGCAAATGCTATATTTCATTATTTCTTAAAGTTGTGGCAAGCTTGATGAAAAAAATCATAATACACATAATTCTGTTGCTCCTTTCCAACCATCGATGTCTGGTAGAGTGTGGAGCTGTTCTTGTAGCAAGATACATTTTGATAGTGTGCCTGTTGATTGCCAGAGCTTAAGGCAGGCATGCTGAGGCTGATCAGGTTTGCTGAACCTTGCATTTGGCTACAGCCCAGTGTGAATGGTTGAGTTGTAAAATTATGTCAAAAAATATGTAAACCTTTTCGCCAGAGTACAAAAGCCAAATACAGTGTCAGTGGTTTACTTGTGTTGTCAGTAGTGTGATTGAACACTCTTTTTGAGCTATGTTTCCTTTTGAGGCAGATCAAGAAGCATAACTGATTTCGCATGGCACATATTCATTTTGTGTTGATCATTCTACCTAGAGCCCAATTTTAAGTAAAGAAAAATTAATACTGATGAAGTCATGATATTTTAAATAGTAATTTGTTTTGCGTGCTATCCCAAGCAGAAACATCTGAGTCTGTCCAGAGATTTCAGGTCAGTTCTCTTATGCTCTGTATGAAAGTATCAGTCTTTTTGAAGCAACCTGACATACTCCCTGCTCTGTCGCAACTACATCTCGGCAACACTTACTTCAGTAGTCTTTAGCTGGATATTGACAGATTTTTTGTGTTTGGCACGGGAAAGCTTTGAAAAAAAAAAATGATTTGCAAAACTTACTGTTTTAAAGCACCCAGATTAGTATAAATGTAAATATGGGTTTGCTGTACAGAAGAAAAAATGACTTTAATTCGTTTTTTTTTAAAGAGTCTGTTTGTATTGAACTAATGGCTCAGTTTTGGGTGAATGCTGGCAGGTTCATGAACCCACTGGTTTCTCAAAACTCACAGGGATTCTTGAGGGAAAATACCATCTCTCGCCTCCAATATTACGGCGCAATTCATTGTAATATCAGGTACTTGGATCTTCCTAGATTCCAGGAGAGAACTCCAGCAGTCAGTGTAAGGTGACAGACATCGCAAGGAAGTAGAGACAAGTCAGGTGTTTGTTCTAGGTTTCCCTATGAGTTTTAAGAGTTAATGTGGTAATTGCACTTGCCATTGTTCACCTGGACATGCATCTTTGGCTGGTTTGACCTTCAATTACAAAGGATTAAATATTAAAGACTTTCTATCTAAATTGACTTTTTACTACTTCTGAAAATTGTTCAATCAGATCAGTAGGGAAGCCAGTGGGCAATGTGTGTTTGCTGAATCTGGGACACATAGTGTGAGCTTTCTGCCTTCCACACATGCGCTGTAATCTCTAATATGTTCTTTCCTAGGTGACTGCTGTCATAAAATGCCTAACGTGGCTCCAGGCTCCACCTCAGTCTTAGTTTTATGATGTGTGTTTGGAGAGGGCTGAATTATGTAGCCACGAGATGGTACGCAAGAGTAGGCACAAGTCAGCCAGATATCAGAGGGCCTAGGAGGCCATATGAGGTTTACCTAGCAAAATTAAGTTTGTTATGCTAGGTTTAAACACTTTGTTTTACTAATTCATTTGAAACATCTTTTCACACTTGTCACTGATGTAGCTCTTTTTTAATGAGCCTTCCCTTATCTTCTTTGTGATTTTCCAAAATATAGGTCGAGTAACCAATTTTCGACGGGCTACTTACGTTGTTCTTGATGAAGCAGACCGAATGTTTGACATGGGCTTTGAACCACAGGTAAACATCAAACATCCTAACCACATCAATTCATGATTTATTCAAAGCATTTTGACATCTAAACTTAACATTTTGAGACAGATATTTGCAGCCACCAACTTTGTCAGGAAAACCAGTGCCTGATTTGAAGACTACTTTTAAGTTTAAAAAATATATATTTAATTTTTACACAGCACTAGTTTTCTCTCATTTGTATCCTAGGAAAATATATCCTTTTTTAAACTTTATATATATATATATATATATATATATATATATATATATATATATATATATATATATATATATATATATATATATTAAAAAAAATAGTAGGTGAGATGCACACGGTCAGTGAAACGGGTGTGCCAGAAGAGTCTGTCCCAAAGACTCAATATAAAAAAGCAGAAAAAGGAATGCTGCACAAACTAAAGTAAATTTTAATGATAAAATTTACATCACATCAGGTATAATTCAGATGACAGGTATATTTATTTATTTTTTTCTTCTATGAAGCACAATATATTGCCTTGTTAAACTGGTTACACGCAGATTGCGTGTTTTTTTTATTTTTTATTTTTTTTGTGGATATAGGAATTCTCTCCACGATACGGTGGACAGGTGACAAAAAACACAGAACCTTTTCCCAAGTGGAACCCTTTTCTTTAGCCTGCCAACTTTCTCCTGGAGGCATCTTTTCCTTCCTTGGACACCTTTTCCAGTGCCATGGAAGTTTGTTTCTCATATGAAATTGCTTTAGCACATAGACCAGCTATCAAGCGCCGTCTGCCGATTTTAAATGCGGAACTACCCCAATCTTAACTTCCGGCGTCTCGCAGTGCATCCCTTCTTTTTTTGAAAGTGTCAGTGAATTGCCAGCAGTGAAGTTGGCACGTGAGAAAGAATTGGCATCTTACGGTCGGGGAAACCCTAAGGCTCCATGCACACTGGAACTAATAAATGGCCGTTTTTTTGAGTTTGAGCGTTTTTTTTTTTTCTTTGAAAGCTCATAAATTACACTCTACACTCTGTTATCCTGTGTGTCCATGCACTCATGGACATTTTTGGATGTTTATCAGCAGTGGAGTTTATGGGCTGTTTTATGAATGCCATAAAGAGCAGTACTGGAAACGCCAGACACTGGTAAAAAGTGTTAAGCAAGGGTTAACGCTGTAAAAAGAGCTTTCAGCCTTGTTCGCGTTTCTCTGCCTCTATTCAAAATAATTGGTTACCTATGGGAGCCCTTTGATTTCAATAGAAGTCGCACCAGTAGTCAAATCATCATGATCCGACTTGCGGTGCTACTTCTATGCCGAGGATGAAGGGGAACCCCTGCCAAAAGGAAAAAAAAAAAAATTGAGGAGGCCCCCACAAAATCCATGCCAAACCCTTATCCGAGCACGCAGTCCGGCCGGTCAGAAAAGGGGGTGGGGACGAGCGAGCGAGCACCGCTCCTGAACCATACCAGGCTGCATGCCCTCAACATGGGGGGGTGGGTGCTTCGGGGCAGGGGGGCGCTGCACCCCCCACCCCAAAGCACCTTGTCCACATGTTTGACAACAAGGGCCTTTTCCCGAATACCCTGGCCTTTGTCGGAGTCTGCGGGCAGGGGGCTTATCAGAATCTGGGAGCCCTCTTTAATAAGGGGGCTCCCAGATCCTGGCCCCCCACCCTATGTGAATGAGAATGGGGTACATCGTACCCCTACCCATTCACCTGGAAAAAAGTGTCAAAAATAAAACGCACTACACAGGTTTTTAAAGTAATTTATTAGACAGCTCCAGGGGTCTCCTCCGACTTTTAGGGTCTCTTCCTTCTCCGCTCTCTTCTCCCGCTCTCCGGTATCATCTGTTGGGCTCCTCCGCTATCTTCTGCCGCTCTTTTACTAGCGTTGGCCCGGTCTTCTCCATCGTCTTCCAATGGTAACACAACGCTCTCTCCTGCTTTAAAAACCTGTGTAATGTGTGTTATTTTTGACACTTTTTTTTTTCCAGGTGAATGGGTAGGGGTACGATGTATTAAATATTTTTCATTTTGTCAGGGGCTCCCCTTCAGCCTCAGCACACAAGTCGGATCATGATGATTTGACTTCTATTCAAATCAATGGGCTCCCATAGGGAACCACTGATTTTGAATAGAGGCAGAGAAACGTGGCTAAAAGCTAGCGCCGCTAAACGTGCATTAACGACAATCCAAAACGCGGATAAAATAGCTACAATAAAAGCAATAGTTTGGAAAGAGGAAGGGGTTATCAGGGTGCCTCAAAAAAGTAGACAATCAATTTGATTTAAAAAAAAAAATTGTTATACAATGTTTATTATTTCATGAACAGATACCACAAAATATCACAAATACATAAGTTAAAATAATATCAGAGTGATTTTGCTCTCTCCTTTCTCCAGGAAGCACAGGATTTGTAATATGTCGGGCCAGAGTTGTAGTGGCCTTAATGTGCTGTCCGGACAATTCTTCCCTACATGTTTTGCCATAAAAATGGCTTCCTCAGGGGAAAATAAAATATGACCACTAAAGAGAAACAACTATTCTACAAAAAAGGAAGGAAAAGAGCATATTGTGAATATATTAAAATGTATTAAAGGGCTATGATAACATACTGCATAAGAAAGTGGGCTACCACCCAAAATATGGGCATACCTGAACCATCCAAACCCACCCCCAGAGGGCACATCAACATTGCTCGCCTAGGGCCGAATACCTACCCCAACGTAACCCTGCAAAAAAGGCAAGCTAGGCATAAGCCACGTAGACGGCAATCGACCAGTAACCACCCTAGTGTAACTATAGGGGGCAGGAAAGGCAATCGTAGAGACTAGAAAGTCGAAAGAGAAAAGGGTTTTTTTTTTGTTTTTTTTTATCAAATTGTCTACTTTTTTTGAGGCACCGTGATACTCCCTTCCTCTTTCCAAACTATTGCTTTTGTTATAACCAGTTTTTGGGATGAGGTGCCGTATCTACAATGGACCCCTTGCCATATAACTTCCACAATTTTTTTCTCTGATAAAATAGTGTTTTTAAAGCAGCGTTTTCCTGCCAGCAATCCAACGTTCAGAGCGGCCGTTTGAGCTCTAGTGTGCATGGAGCCTAAAGCCCCATACACGCTATCAGATTTTCTGTTGATTTTTGTTTTCAGATTTACCAAAACTATATAATATGTGGTCAAACCTTAGGAGTTTCAATTTGTATGCAATCGCGCAGGCCTTTGCACTACATGGTTTTGGTAAATCTGACAAAGACAAGAATCAGCAGAACTTCTGATGTGTGTGTGTGTGTATGGGTCTTAAGAATGGAGGCTTCACAGCCCCCGATTAGACTCTCAAATTCCTTATGACTTACAAATTTAACAGACTGTTAGGTTTTTCTGTAAGATAACTTTTTTTTTTTTTTTGATGATCACATCTACAAACTGTGGGCATGTCCACCCAAGCTGTTCCGTCTACCCTTGCGCTTTTCTGAACGCTATCTCTTTATGGAAGCCTTTGTCAAATACAGTGCCTTGCAAGAGTATTCACTCCCCCTTGGCATTTTTCGTTTTTTGTTGCCTCACACCCTGGAATTCACATGGATTGTTTGAGGACTTGCATAATTTAATTTACAGAACCTGCCCACAACTTTGAAGATGTTTTTTTTTGATTGCGAAGCAAACAACAAATTGGACAAAATAACAGAAAAGGGCGATGTGCTTAACTATTCACCCCCCTCAAGTCAATACTTTGCATTCCTCCTTGCAAAATTGCTCCAGCTCCCTCAAGTTGAATGGTTTGCGCTTGTGAACAGCAATCTTTAAGTCTGACCACAGATTTTCTATTGGATTGAGGTCTGGGCTTTGGCTAGGCCATTCCAACACATTTACACATTTCCTCTTAAATCACTCAAGTGTTGCTTTAGCATTGAGTTTGGCATCATTGTCCTGCTGGAAGGTGAACCTCTGTCCTAGCCTCAAATCACACAGAGTGGTATAGGTTTTGCTCAAAAATATCCCTGTATTTAGCACCATCCATCTTTCCCTTAACTCTGATCCGTTTCCCAGTCCTGACTGCTGGGATGGTGTTCTTTGGGTGATGTGATGGGTTGGGTTTGCACCAGACATAGCATTTTCTTTAATGGCCGTAAAGTTCCATTTTAGTCTCGTAAGACCAGAGTACCTTCCTCCATACATTTTGGGAGTCTCCCACATGCCCTTTCGCAAACTCAAAACAGGCCATTTGTTTTTTGCTGAAAGTAATGTCTTTCTTCTTGCCCCCTTCTATAAAGCCCAACTCTATGGATCGTACGGCTTATTGTGGTCCTATGTACTGATACTCCAGTCTCTGCTGTAGAACTCTGGGGGATGGCTCCTCCAGGGTTACCTTGGGTCTCTGTGCTCCCTCTCTGATTAATGCCCTCCTTGCCGGTCCGTGAGTTTTGGTGTGTGGCCTTCTCTTGGCAGGATCGCTATTGTGCTATGTTCTTTCCAGTTGGTTATGATGGATTTGATGGTGCTCCTAGGGATCATCAAAGTTTTGGATATTTTTTTAATAACCTAATCCTGACGTGTACTTCTCAACAACATTTTCCCTTACTTGTTTGGGGAGTTCCTTGGTCCTCATGGCAGTTTTTGGTTAGTGGTGCCTCTTGCTTAGGTGTTGCAGCCTCTGGGGCCTTTCAAAAAGGTGTGTGTATATGTAATGACAGATCATAAGACACTTGGATTGCACGCAAATGAACATAATGTCACTAATTATGTGACTTCTGAAGGTAATTGGCTGCTCCAGAGCTTTTTATGTGGTTTATAACAAAGGGGGTGAATACATATGCACATGCCAAATATCAGTTTCTGAAAAATAGTTTTATGTATATATTTTTCTAATTTTACTTCACCAACTTAGACTAGACTATTGTGTTCTGATCCTTTTTACATGTAATTCAGATTAAAAAAATTAACTAAGGGCTGTAATGTAGCAAAATAGGTGAAAAGCCAAAGGGGGTAAATAGTTTTGCACTGTAGTAGGTTAAACACATTACCATGTGGTGGATCTGGCTATTTCCTGTCTAAACAAGTCTACTATTGTACCTTCGAAGGAAGCCCCACCTTTTTGGGGCCCCTCAAAGTATGGCAAGCTTGTTATATGCAGTCTCTGGAGTCTTGATTCTGTCCGGTCCTGGCTTCTGCTACGGTTTTCCACACCCTGACTGAGTAGGCCAAGCTCCTACACCAAGGGTTGGCTATAGAGCAGGTCTCCCCCACTTATGTTGTACTGGGTTGAGCTTGTGTTAAACAATACGTGTGCAACGCAGCCTAGAGTTTCTTTGCCCCAGGCTGTCCTTCCTACCTAAGATGGTATCGGCCTTTTACTTTAAAGAGGATATAGTCTTTACCTTTCTTGTGTTCTCATTTCTTTCATCAGAGAGAAGAGGCTCTCCCTTGTTTGGATGTGGTCAGAGCTAATAGGGTTTATCCACAGCATCTATTCGAAAGTCTGATGTCCATTCTGGGGGGGCCTTAGGCAAGGTCAGGCTGCCTTGTCTTCTATTTTTAAGTGGGCCAGTGATCTAGACCTATGCTCACTTGGTCCTCGAGGCTCCCTTTCCAATTACTGCAAATTCTACAAGGGCTTTTCGCTATTCTGCTTCCTTTAGGCCTTGTTTACTCTAGCATTAAAAGCAGCCATTTGAGCCACATTTTTAACGCTCCTCAAACGCCTACTAAACAGTCTGCATTTGATATGGACAGCACACAGAGCTGTTTACATTCTCAAAACATAAAGCATTTGCGTCGCATTGCTATGCTTTAACAATAAAGTTGCATGTGTAGTTTGGAAGGCGTTGAAGCATCTCAACTCCTTCCATTCAAGTCTATCGTAAGGCACCAGAAAGGCGCCGGCACTTTAGGCCTTGCTCATAACTAAAAAAAAAATATCGTCAAATGTGCATAGAGCGTTTTGGGAGCAATTGTAACATTCCAAGCAATGCGTGGTAAAGCAGTAGGCATGTTTTTTTAGCTCTAGTATTTTGGGAAAGTGTGCTCAGGGTTGCAAGGCAGCTACTTGGTCGTCTCTTACTGAGTTTTCCAAGGTTGCTGTTGCTGCTTCTGCGAATGTCCGCTTTGATCAAAAAGTCTTGCAGGTGGCAGTTTGAGCTGTGGTCAGTTTGTTTTGTTATGGGCCATGCCTTTCTTTTCTTCTGGAACTACTTTGGGATGTCTCATTCAATAAACGATACAAAAAGTTGAATTTTTGTGCTCAGTAAAATCCTTTTCTCAAAGTTTATTGAAGGACACTGCACCCACCTAGTCTTCTTTTGGCTGTTTTGGTATTATCGTCTTTGTACTGCTGGCTACTAACTGAATCCTGAGTTGCAGATGAGGGGGTTAGTTACTACTGAGGGCCCCCCCTTAGGCATGCTTTTAGTTTAAGTTGTACCGAGCGTCCTGCTTCGGAAAGTGATCACATCAAACCCATTTGTGAGAAAAGGATATTACGGTGAGTACAAAAATCCAGTTTTAAGAAACCGATTTCTTCACATTCCTTTGTTCCAGGTTCTGATGACTCAATGGGACCTCAGCTTTGCATATTCTATAGTGCAGAACTCTGCTACTACTTCAGCTCAGAGTTCCAGAATTGGCTGTTCTTTCCTGTATGTTCCTGGTAGTCCACTGTTGCTAGGTGGTGGGGTTTTTTTTTTTTTTTTTGCCTCAGCTGTCATTTTTTCCTAGGATGGTTTCTTAACGTCCTGGTTGAGGTGGAATGGTGTTGCTGTTTTTCTGTCTTATAGGAGTTGTAAGGGCAGAAGGTTTTCTATCTTAATGCATTAAGATAAAAAGCCTTTTGTGTACAGCAGCTGCACCAGCTAATACTTGCCTGAGCATTGGCTCCCGCTGCTGTCAGTGTCAGTCAGCCAATCAGGAGAGAATGGACACAATGTGACTCTGCTTGGGTGCCCATATAGCAAGCTGCTTGCTGTGGGGGGCACTCGACAGGAGGGAGGAGCCAAGAGCAGCAAAGAGCGACCAGAGAAGAGGAGGTGATCCATGACAGATCTGGGAAAAGCTGGATAGGGGCACCATCAAAGTCAATGGAGCGCATGTTGTGGGCCTTTCTCATGATTTCTTCTTTGAGAGTATAGTTGTGGACTCTACATATCACATCGCGAGGTCTAGGCCCGGGGTCTGAGGGTGCGGTGGGCCCAGTCAAGCTGGGTGGCCTAGGATGTTGTTGAAGATGGCCTGGAGAGTGGCCGGCAGGTCTTCGTCCTGTGTCGCCTCCGGGAGGCCTCGGATATTATTGCGTCTGCCCCTATTATCCAGGTCCTCAAAGTAGCGTTGAAAGGGTAGACGCTTGTGAGGCAAGTTGAAAGTATATTTGGGAGATTTCGAGTTTGATGTCACCACTTTCATCTTCCAGGGATGGAACTCTGGTGGAGAGGTGGTGGAGGTCTGTACGTGGCATTTTAATCTCTGATCTGCATGTCTCACGGACCTCCTGTATGAGCATGCGGAAATCCTGTTTTGTTTGCATTCAGCAGACGTAATCACGCCAGGAAGTGTATGGTTCAGGGTCAGCGTCAAAGTCAGTGGCAGTTTGTGCCCTAGTGCCCCATACAGGGTTCGCTCCAGCTCTCCGTCCCGGGTGGTCGCATGGGGGTGACTGAAGGGGCTGTGTGGTGTGGAGTTTTGTCCTCGTGAAGGGACCCTGTGTTTGTCTCATATGGGGGAGAGACTCTGACTGTCCCATGGTGTGGGGCAGATCCCTTTGGTGGGAGATGGAAGTAGCTGATTTATTTTTATGCCCTTGGGATCTCTGTGGCAGGGAGCATGGATCCCATTCTGGGGTGAGGGAGTCCCAGGATGTGCATGGCTGGGGGAATGGCTGTGGGAGACTGTTCAGGGGATGGGCGCTGCTAGAGGGATGAGAGTGGTAGGGGGGACTTGCGGGGGGGGTTCAGCCATGGTGCCCTCCTCCTTGTCATATCCAATGTTCCCTGCTCCCAGGGGGGTGCACACAGTAGAGGCACACACAGTAGAGGCACCTGTGTGGAATAAAGCCGGCGCCATCTGACTGGGGGAGCGGCTGGCATAGACTTTCCAAGGAGTGGTCTCCTATGAGAGCGGAGACACCAGCCTGAGAGAGGGAGGGGGGCCCGAGCTACCCGCCACTGATGGATCCCCTCTGAGCTGTACCTGTAGCTCCCGGCGGCATGCGTACAGAAGAGGAGACCGCAGAGGAAGTGGCCAGTGCCATCTTGGTCTCGTGGTGTCACGCTGTAGTCTCCAGGCCAAAGTATTCTGTTCTAAGCGGTGGTGGAGCAGAGGAAGACCTAGTATAAGGACCTGGGGTCTTGGAGTCCTTGTTCTTCTTGGGTTTGCCCATATTAAAGCAGGCTGTGGATGCTGTTTCGCTATGGAACAGGCAGCCAGGCAAGGAGCTTCAGTCCTGTGCATCTGTCCCCTCTGCCATCCGAGCCATGCCCCCCTTCCTTCCTTTTTTTTTTTTTTTTTTTTTTTTTTTTTATAAGAAACATATAGGTTGCACTAATCAATCATATTGTACAGATGAGAATGATTCAGATTTTCTAAAAACAGTCCATAAGTGATGCGATATGTTAAATCCTCATGTCAATCTGCACCGTCCACCACCATCGTGATCATTAAAACATCAGTGCCTCCAACAGCTAAAAGGCTTGCTTACCAGCTCCAATTGATCTCTCATAAGGGACTATATGCGCTTGTGGCTTTAGCCCGGCTAAGGCCTTTCTCCGAGTCAAGATGGTTTCCTACACAGGCTCACCCCTTATCCACCGTATTCAATCATAAGGATTTCTCAAAAAAATAAATGCTCCACATAGTGTAAAATTCTTATATGGTCTATTTGAATATAAAATAATGCACTTACAGCTGCCTCTAATAACATGCGCCTTTCATTTCCAGGGTATAGGCCGTTAGACAAAACAAACCCGCACTTTTAGTGCCTATGTGGGATTGGTGATGTCCTACACATTTCGTCATAGGATGACATTCTCCAGGGGTAAAGGTGGCACGCTGTCACCACACTTCATGCACTGCACAAACAACCAACTATCAGTCGGAATATGTGCATATCTTACAACACACAGGTGGCCAAACCTTGATCTGAGCCTCGGTTGGCCATATTAAAAACCATACCAAGCCTCATTATGAAATCCTTTATCTGAAAAAGGAAATTTGTGATGCACATTAAATTTATTCAATGAACTCGCAAGACACCTCAAAGTTTGTCATATATAGTTAACTATACCTCGTTGGGACTAGACCCATTAACAAGAATTCCTCCACCAAAAAATCCTGGTTTTAAGAGCTTGTATTAGTCGAAAGCAAAGTCATACCTCACCCTCCCACACTTATGAATAAAAAAGATGCTAGAAAAATTCCTATATGTCCTTCATAACAACGCCAAATTTAAAAATAAACTAGACAAACTGTATAGCTATCATTGTATTCCCAGGAGTAGTAAGATTTTATAGCAAGGTGTCACCAAATGGTCGCTCCCAACAGTGACACCTTGTGGATGGTTCAAAAACCACCATTTAGGTATCAAACATATAAAACTTACAACATATAAAAACCTTTTGTTTAAACTACTACCCATTAAAAAAAACAGCACAAGCATGAATTTATAAAAAAAAAAGGCAAAAAAATCTACGAGCAGTCCGAGACTCTGATTTAAGTTCACAAACACATCTTTATGAAAATAAAGATATAAAATCCCTTATGAGTTAATAAATGCATTGATGTCAACATTGGGCCATAATGGACACATGTTCTCAGTCTATATACCCAAGCCATTTCTTTTTTTCGAAAATCTCCCTCGCCATAGAACTGCATGTCCAGTGGGCTCTATATTTGTCCCCAAATAAAGGGTGTTGGAAGGATCCCTATTATGCATCACGTCGTAATGTTTGAACACAGATGTTTTTAATGTTTTGAAACCCTTTCTGATGTTTTCCTTTTTTGTGCTTCCTTATGGCCCAAGGAAGGTTCATGCTGTTTCCATATATTTTCATGCTGGATCTATCAGAATTTTTCTCACGCTTATGGTTTTAAGGGCATGGTTCAGTTTTCAGTGGGCTATTCGACATCCGGTTTCTGTAGCTCAAAGTTTGTACAGTTACTACTTGGACTTTGGTTCATACTTTTTACCAAGTTTTTACCAGGGGGATGTTAGAGTTGCTGAGAGTTGATAACCTTGGTCAGCGTGTTTTGGAGACTACTACGAGTGGTTCGAACATGTTATAGGGGCCTTTTGGTTTGTTGCCCTACCGTTCTTGTTCTGTGCTTTTGGGACATCCGAAATTCATGTTGAATATAATGGTGTTCGGTGTCCTGAGATGTACAATAAACAAAATGGGATATTTGATTTACCTGTAAAATAATTTTCTTGGAGTTCATTACGGGACACAGATGCCCCATCCCTCCTTTTTTGGTTTATGGCTTGCTACAAAAAGACAGCACTTCCTGTCTTGCTTTTTTGCCAATAACCTGAAGGTGGCCGCAAACACCTATTCATAATGAATATAAAGGGCCTCTGTGTCTTGTGGTGTACTGCAAGAGAAGGATTTTACAGGTAAACCAAAAATCTAATGTTTAATACATAGTTGTATTAAATGGTGTTTTAAATATTTATCTGGGGTTCTACTTTTAAGATCAAAAATTTGTAAGGTTAAACTACCTTCTGTACTGCCAATTCTATAAAACAACATTTTCAACTTGTAAGGTATTTATCCAATTTTCTTCAGGTCATGAGAATCATTGACAACGTTCGACCAGATCGTCAAACTGTTATGTTCTCTGCTACATTCCCAAGGGCCATGGAAGCTTTAGCACGAAGGATACTGAACAAACCAATAGAAGTCCAAGTTGGAGGCAGAAGTGTTGTATGTTCTGATGTTGAACAGCATGTGGTGAGTACTATGAAAATGCTTGTTCTACAGGACAACATACAGATTAGAAGAATCTATAAAGCTATGAATAGCACAAGAGTTGCCATATTTTACTTGCAAACCTGTCATCCTAATCTGTACTTGCTGGTGCGTCTATCCTCACAGTGGTGAACCAAGCAGTGGGTAAGCAACGTGAAGGATAATTTGCTGTGTGGGAGTTGGTTTTAAATGAATGTTTTCCTTTGCCTTTTATGAGAAAAGTGTAAGTTCGCTTTAATAATGTCCATGGCCTTCAAGAGGAAGTAAACCCTGATGGGTTTTTACTTCCTCGGTTTCCCTGCAAAGGTATGGCATAATGGGCTACTATGCATCGCTTACCTGAAACCGAAGCCTGACACGTGCCAGTCACAGCATGACCCCAGTTAGAAACGGCACAGCGTGCCCTTTCTAAAGTGAGCATGTGCTGAATACATCACATGCGCAGAAGGACTCATTGTACGAGAACTTGTAAATATCTCCTAAACTGGAGATTTAAGAGCTATTTCCAGCACCTACAGGTAAGCCTTAATCTAGGCTTACCTGTAAGTGAAAAGTGGCTGTATAGGGAAAATCTTTGCATGTTGCCATGGAAGCCAGGCTCTGCCTTGAGCGAAACTAGTGATTCATCTTTCTTTGGCACTAGTGCATACATCTTAAGTTCCTAATGTGGGCAAATAAACGCAAAAAAGGGCCCTCCTATATGCATTGGTTTAAAATGTATTTTACAGAAAGTGTCCTGCTGACAAGCAGTGCCTGATACTGAAGGACTTCCAATAATATGTGCCTGTCACTGGAAGTACCCCTTGCCCAATCACCTGAGGGACCAGCCTCATTACTAGTAAAAAAAAAAAAAATTAATAAAAATGCCATAAAACTATCCCCTATTTTGTAAACGCTATAACTTTTGCGCAAACCAATCAATTGCTTATTGCGATTTTTTTTTTTTTTTTATTATTATTTATTTCTTTTTTTAACCAAAAATATGTAGAAGATTACGTATCGGCCTAAACTGAGGGAAAAATGTTTTTATGTATTTTTGGGGGATATTTATTATAACAAAAAGTAAAAAATAATGCGTTTTTTCAAAATTGTCGCTCTATTTTTGTTTATAGTGCAAAAAATAAAAACCGCAGGGGTGATCAAATACCACCAAAAGAAAGCTCTATTTGTGGGAAAAAAAGGACGTCAATTTTGTTTGGGAGCCACGTCGCACGACCGCGTGATTGTCAGTTAAAGCGACGCAGTGCCGAAACGCAAAAAGTGGTCTGGTCTTAAGCCAGCAAAATGGTCCAGGGCTGAAGTGGTTAATCTGCATATGCCAGACTAGGTATAAAAAATAACTCAATCCCCTCGTAATCCCTATCAGAACTGTAAATATTCTAGATTATATTTTCAAAATTAAAAACCTTAGAACTCTGCACTAATAAACACAAAAACCTACATGCATGTATGGTTTTAGATTATATTTCCCCCTTTGATAATTATAAGGTTTAAAACAAAATACCCAGTGTGATCGAAACAAAATAAATTCCTATCACTTATATAAAGTAATACAAAATACAAAAAATTATATAGTGTCGTATAAAAACAACACTCTATATGACAACACATAGCGCCAGGCACAATCTGACTTTTCTTCCGTCTAGCCGTTGCAACAGCCGATCATAAAATCAGCCGTTTTGCTTTTCCGTACTGCAAATGCACAGTACATTCCAGGCTCTTCTCGCTAGCGGGCACTATCCGATAGAACAGTGGTCATCAACCCTGTCTTCAGCGCCCACTAACAGGCCAGGTTTAATGTATTATCTTGGGGAAATGCAGACTAGAGTACTGCAATCACTGAGCAGCAAATTATATCACCTGTAATGTATTTCAGTTATCTTGCAAACCTGGCCTGTTGGTGGGCCCTTAGGACAGGGTTGATGACCACTGCGATAGAACACCGGCATCAGTTTCACAGGTGTTTGTGCATTCGCAAGCAGGCATTCCCATGTCTGCCGGGACACATTGGTTGGTCCCAATTTGACAGCCGTCTCTGAATTTAGACATGTTGTGTTTGGGGACACGCACCTGCACAGCTGTCAAATTGGGACCAGCAGCTGAATGGGTTGGCCTGGAAACATGGCCCTTCACATGTACACTTAAAGTATTTATCGGCGTATAACACGCAGGTTTTTTCCCCCTTTAATATAAAGGGAAAATCGTGGGTGTGTGTTATACGCTGATCTGCGCTGTCTGTGGAGCGCCGTCTACATTTACCAAGCCAAGTATACTGTGTACTTGGCTCCACTTGCAGCTACTCCCAGTCCCGCCTCCTAGCCTTTACGTCCCGCCATTGGACCAGTGTTCTGTCCATCATAGGAGCCGGGCCAAGGGGGCGGGATAGGGGTGTTACTGCTTGTGGAGCCGAGTACACAAGTACGCTCGGCGGGGAGAGGGGCCGAAGTTCGCAGCGGCGCTAAATTTAAAACTAAAACATGCTGTAATTTTGGGGAAGGCTGCAGGTGGACAGTGGGCAAGGCTGCATTGATGGGCATTTAAAATGTAAGGTTTTTTTTCCTTACACTTGCCTCGGGCGTTTGTTATACGCCGATAAATACGGATAAGTACATCCTGTGAATGGCCTAAGATTGAACAATGAACAAAAGTGCAACCAAAAATTATTAAACCCCTTGTCACTAGTGACAGTGTGACAAAATTAATTCAGTCCAATGTTGTTTAAACAGTCCCTTATAGAATTCCTGCTTTCGCCAAAGAAATTTTCTCCTTGCCAAAATGAATCATTCAGTGAATCATCACTCTTGAAGTGGTTGTAACCCTCTGGGGGAAAAAAAAAAATCCTGCTCCTGTCCCTTTAAGGCACGAGGAAAGCATAGTGTTTTTGTTTAGTCAATTGTCCCTTTCTATCTTTTCCAGTACCCGGCTGAACCTGCTCCTGATTTCCCCTTCTGTTCCTGATTTTCCCCTATGTTTATCATGGCTGTTGAGCCATGATATTGTGGTCAGCTAATCTCTGCATCACCCCTCTCCCCTCCCTCTCTCCCTGTCTGCTTCCTAGTGTTCAGTAAAAACACCCCCTCCCCCCTCAGTTTTGGGCATTTGAGTTTACAACCATTTTAATGGCATTTAACTACTCTGCAAAAAAAATGCTTTAGAGGCAGCTCACTCACTAGATTTATACAACTCTTAATTTTCGAAGGTGGTCCACCTACACTTTGGTAATGCCTCAATCTTTGCTCCAATCCATACCATTTACAACATTTATTTGCATGACTCCATGGCCTCTTTTATATCTAGGCAGACTGGGTAGGTGCCAATAATTGCTGCTCAGCCTGTTCTCATTTTTCAGAACAAAAAGTTTGCGTAGTGTAAAACTGCAAAGGTTTTATTTAAAATGCATAAACCTATACACTCAAATGAAAAGGTGAGGGGCAGCACCAGTATTAAAAGTCTGCAATTGCTGCCACTGTTTCCCAGCTTGAGGAGATGCATCCAGGGTCCTTGGTACCTCTGACATTAGTATATGTTCTGCATTTTTTCCACCTGACTTTCTCGGGAAACAACATTCACAAGTTAGCTAGATGACCTTCTCCTGAAGGTCTTCTCTTTCTTCAAGCTGTTGAAAAATGTCCACAGGACAATTCAGATGCTCCAAGCTTTCAAATAGTGATCATAGTTACATAGTAAGGTTGAATAAATACACCAGTCCATCCAGTTCAACCTGAGTGAGTGTCTACAATTGTCCCTATCCCTGTACGTTTTACAATGCACACTGTTACACATTACATTGGTCCCTACCCTTAAGGAGCCCACAATCCAAGGTCCCCATTCATATACTAGGATCAATTTTAGACAGAAGCCAATTAACCTACCAGCATGTCTTTGGAGTGTGGGAGGAAATCGGAGTACCCGGAGGAAACCAACGCAGGTACAGGGAGAACATGCAAACTCCAGGCAGGTAATGTCGCAGTTGGGATTTGAACCAGCGACCCTTTATACTGCTAGGTGAGTGTGCTACCCACTACACCACTGTGCCGCCCAGATCAGTTTAAAATAATCTGCTCCCAGACTTCTCTTCTCCAGTAATACTTCGGTCTGGGTCCTCGGGACATCCCAAACAATGTTTTTTCTTCAAGAAAAGAAAATTATTTTTCTCTGAGCCTATGATCAACAATTGAGGTCAGTGACATCCCACAGTGAGATTCTCCATAACGGTTTTAGGCCTCATGGAAGCTTGCCTTTCCTCAATTTCATTGAAGACCACTCCTACAGAATCTGTCAGCTGAAACAAGCATGCTCCTTTTCTCAACATTTCCAAGCTCCCGCACAGCCAAGCAAGGAATTCTCTAACCTGGTTGATCTCCAGTCCATTACCAATAGGGAAATCCTTACTTCTCTATCTCTGGAAAGTGACTACAGCAAATGCCAGAATATCATCCAGTGATCTCTGTGGTCCACATACCGAGTGGGCAACTGGAAAGTAAGGATGAGCTCAGGCGTGTTTGCAACCGCAACTGCAGAGCCTGCCAGGAAGTTGGCACTGTGGAACACTAATCACAGGCAGTGAGACATTTCCCGATCTCTGCAGCTGCAGATCGGGAATATGATTCACCGCTTGTGATAGGCGCTCTGCAGTGTCGACTTCCTGGTGGGCTCTGCACCTGTGGTTGCGAACACACCTGAGCTCATCCTTGCTGGACAGCAGACTACCTTGACTGCCACTGCCTAGGTCATGGGGAATAGGCCTTTCTACGCCAACATCTATAAAATAAGCCAGGAAAGAGAAACTGCAAATGTAGACATCCTAGCCTTAATTTTCAACTACAAACTACCTCTATTTGTCGAAAAAGTATTTCACCTATCGTCTAACAGAACTATACCACATCCCCAATGAAATTTGAAAGATAAGAAAAACAAGGTTCAAAATGGAACAAAATTATTTTATAAAAGTAGAAATTTATTCAGAAAATAAAAACACATACAAAAAGGAAACTATTGATAATACAGTACAATAAATGTGCTGACTGATTTCATCTCTACGTGTTTCTCCTTGATATTGGCTTCTTCAGGAGATATAATAGGCACAATAAGCACTAGAAATAAGCAATATTTTTGCTGAAAAATAGAGTAATCAACAATTGTAACATATATGATATATAACTAATACAGTTTGAAGAAATATGAAATAGCATTGATCAGTTAGAGACAGCGCAGCAGACAGGTCATAAATGGTCATGATAGTTACCTGTATGCACATAGCCATTCACATAAATTGAGGCTCCATAATCATGGGGATATCAACAGACTGATCATTTGGTGAAACCATGGGGGGGAGGGGTGTATCTAAAACCGTTAGGTGGTCCAAAAGCTATAGGATAAGGTGATGGACAGAATTAAATACTGAGGTAAAACAATCGCCACTAAGATCCAAACTCTTCTATAAAAAAATATATTTTTACCTTGTGATGAAATATGTTGGGCTGTAATCAAAGGTTGAATAATTGATCACCACCTCCACAACTGAACTGGATAAGGATGATGAGAAAGTTAAGATGAACTCATTGCCGAGTTGTGATCAAATAATAACCCCTTCATCAAAAAGATAATAAACTTAAAGTGAATTTTGGATAATCAGAAAGGGGCTTTAACCACTTGAGGACCGCCGTATTGCCATTGTACGTCAGCACAATGGCACAGGCAGGCATAATCACGTACATCTACGTGATTGCCTTCCAGCGGGTGGGGGGTCCGATCGGACCCCCTCCCGCTGGTTACGGCGGTCCGATTCGGTCCAGGAGCGCTCCGTGATGAGGTGATGGCCGTTGGTTTTCGGCCACCCCCTCTGGATCGCTCCTGGCCAATGAGAAGCTTCCTCCCCTGTGTATTGTTTACACAGGAAGGAGGAAGTGATGTCATTCTCCTCGGGGCGGTCTTTTTGACCGGACTACGAGGAGAACAGTAAAAGTAAGTGTGCACCAACACTACACTGACATGTAGGTACACACAGGCACACAAACCCCCCCCCCGATCGCCCCCCGATCCCCCCCCCCCCCCCCGATCGCCCCCCGATCCCCCCCCCGCCCCCCCCTCCCCCCCCAGTCACAGTGTCACTGATTGCATTGATCATTTCTTTACTGATCAATGCATTCAGTGTCAGTTGTGACAGTAAAAACTGTCAGGACAGTTAGTGTTAGGTCCAGGGTAGCCCCCTATCACCCCCCAATAAAGATTTAACCCCCTGATTGCCCCTAGAGTTAACCCTTTCACCCCCTTTTGCCAGTGTCACTAAGCGATCATTTTTCTGATCACTGCATGTGTCGCCGGTGTCGCTAGGTAGCTAGTTATTTTTTTAGGTTCACCGCCAGGTTTTTATAGCGCTAGGTACCCCGATATACTACCCAATAATGTTTTTAACCCCCTGATTGCCGCTAGTTAACCCTTTCACCCCCTTTTGCCAGTGTCACTAAGCGATCATTTTTCTGATCGCTGCATGTGTCGCTAGGTAGCTAGTTATTTTTTTAGGTTCACCGCCAGGTTTTTATATCGCTAGGTACCCCGATATACTACCCAATAATGGTTTTAACCCCCTGATTGCCGCTAGTTAACCCTTTCACCCCCTTTTGCCAGTGTCACTAAGCGATCGTTTTTCTGATCGCTGCAATAGTGTCGCTACAGTCGCTAGGTAGCTAGTTATTTTTTTAGGTTCACCGCCAGGTTTTTATAGCGCTAGGTACCCCGATATACTACCCAATAATGGTTTTAACCCCCTGATTTCCGCTAGTTAACCCTTTCACCCCCCTTTTGCCAGTGTCGCTAAGCGATAATTTTTCTGAACGCTGCATCAGTGTCGCTAGTGTCGCTAGGTAGCTAGTTATTTTTTTAGGTTCACCGCCAGGTTTTTATAGCGCTAGGTACCCCGATATACTACCCAATAATGGTTTTAACCCCCTGATTGCTGCTAGTTAACCCTTTCACCAGCGATCACAGTATAAGTGTCACTGGTGACGCTGGTTAGCCAGTTAGTTATTTAGGTTCCCCGTCAGGTTTTTATATAGCGCCAGGGACCCCCATATACTACCTAATAAAAATTTGAACCCCCTGATTGCCCCTAGTTAACCCTTTCACCACTGATCACCGTATAAGTGTTACGGGTGACTCTGGTTAGTTTGTTTTTTATAGCATTTTATATTCAAATCCGGAAGGCAGTGCTTGGTTTTCGGGGTCCCGTACGTGGCTAGGCTCCCAAAAAGTCCCCCACATGTGGTATCCCCGTACTCGGGAGAAGCAGCAGAATTTATTTTGGGGTGTAATTTGACTTCTGCACATAGCATGTGTGAGCAATATATCATTTAGTGACAACTTGGTGCAAAAAAAAAAAAGTTTGTAATATTCCCGCAACTTGTGGCAAAATATAAAATATTCCATGGACTCAACATGCCTCTCAGTAAATAGCTTGGGGTGTCTACTTTCCAAAATGGGGTCATTTTGGGGGGTTTTGTGCTATTTTGGCATTTTATGGCCCTCGAAACTGTGATAGGTAGTGAGGAGTTAAATCAAAAATTTGCACCCTTAGAAATCCTGAAGGTGGTGATTGGTTTTCGGGGTGCCGTGCGCGACTAGACTCCCAAAAAGTCCCACACACGTGGTATCGCCATACTCGGGAGAAGTAGCGGAATATATTTTGGGGTGCAATTCCACATATAACCATGGCATGTGTGAGCAATATATCATTTAGTGACAACTTTTTGTAAAAAAAATTTTTTTTTTTGTCATTATTCAATCCCTTAGGACAAAAAAAATAAATATTCAATGGGCTCAACATACCCATCAGCAATTTCCTTGGGGTGTCTACTTTCCAAAATGGGGTCATTTGGGGGGGATTTGTACTGCCCTGCCATTTTAGCACCTCAAGAAATGAGATCGGCAGTCATAAATTAAAAGCTGTGTAAATTCCAGAAAATGTACTCTAGTTTGTAGACGCTATAACTTTTGCGCAAACCAAAAAATATACGCTTATTGACATTTTTTTTACTAAAGACATGTGGCTAAATAAATTTTGCCCTCAATGTATGACTAAAATTTAGTTTATTCGATTTTTCTTATAACAAAAAGAAGAAAATATCTTTTTTTTTCAAAATTTTCGCTCTTTTTCCATTTATATCGCAAAAAAAAAAAATCGCAGAGGCAATCAAATACCATCAAAAGAAAGCTCTATTTGTGGGAAGAAAAGGACGCAAATTTCGTTTGGGTGCAATATTGCATGACCGCGCAATTACCAGTTAAAGCAGCGCAGTGCGAAATTGCAAAAAGACCTCTGGTCCTTAAGGTGTTTATTGGTCCGGAGCTGAAGTGGTTAAACAGCACCGACAGAAATGGAACTTACCTTCAGTCAAATTTTCACCAATAGACCTTCCTCCTTCCCATGCTGGACCGGTAATAACCACAAAGGGTGCTGTGTATATACCCCCTCCATACTCTGATTATTGGCTGTTTTGGAGCCAAATTCAGAGGGGGAGGACGCTCAATGACCGCCTATTGGCTCGATCTGCTTCGCACCAGAAATTACATCATTGCGCCAATAGCATCCACAGGAAGTGACAACCTAAAGATGGCGATTGACCGGAAGTGATGTAAAAACATCACAAGGACCCAGAAGTGTCAGCAAAGAATAGGTTAACACTCCGGAAATGGGCACTGGGACATATATAAATTCCAGAACCCAACTAAACTATTGGTAAGCCTACAAGCAAGACGTTATAGCCGGGAAGAGAAATTAATTCACAAAGATATGAGGGACATAAAAATAAAAAAAAAACAGCTAAATGGGACATTGGTCAGCCAGGCGGTAGATGGCAACAACCAGTGAAACCATTAAATTTTTGTTCCTCTTTTGAAGATTTGTGAGCATGTATTAGTTCCAGCCCGTTTTTTAGATTTAGCTCTGTGAGAGGCCTTCCTTGGGCAGGAGCGACTGTAGCCCCTATCCAAAAAGCAGGACTGTAGGGCTCCAGCTTCTAATTCAAAATCTTCCTCCCGACTACAATTCCTGTGTATTCTGAGGTACTGACTCTATGGAATACTTTGAACTAAAGTTCTTGGATGGAAACTTGCTGCATTCAAAATTGTATTGCCGGCAGATGGTTTTCCAAATAAAGAAGACCCTGTTGTATCAGAGTTAATGAAGATCGAGATGTCAAGAAAATATATTTGATTGTATATCATGGTAAATTTTAAATTATACCGATTCTTCTCCAATTTACCTGTAATGTGAAGAAGCTTTGCATCAAAGCTAACAATAATGTCATCAATAAACCGACACCAAATCAGTACATTTTCAAAGAAATCTCGAAATTCGTCAGAAGAAAATTTCTCGCTCCCACCCCCGGTACAGATTGGCGTACGATGGGGCACATTTGGGGCACATTTGGTCCCCATTGCAACACCCTGCACCTGGAGGTAGTGGGAGTGATCAAATATAAAGATGTTGTTAGAACAAAAAGAAGCATGCTGTAAACAAATTAATTATATGGGTTGGCCCTAGGGCCTCGCTCAGATAAGAAGCCTTCAACAACCCCAACCCCCATCTTATGAGGGATGGAGTTGTAAAGGGCCTCCACATCAATGGCCACCAAGAACAGTCGGGGACACAGATACCATCTAAGGATCTCAGAAGGTCAGCAGTATCCTGAATGAAGGAACTTAAAGATCTAACATGGGGATGTAGATAATCATCCACAAGTTTGCATGCAGCCCTTACCCGATACAGTCGGATGGCCGGGAGGAAATTTAGCATTTTTATGAATCTTAGGCAACACACATAATGTAGGAAGTCTTCTGACCGATCAGGCCCTTATTAAAGCGGTTCTCCACCCTAAAGGGGAAGTTCCGCTAATCTGATCCCTCCCTCCTCCGGTGCCACAATCGGCACCTTTCAGGGGGGAGGGGGGTGCAGTTACCTGGATAATCCAGGTATCTGCACCCACTTCCGCGACAGACCGCCTCAGATGCCCCGCACCCCTTTTGTTATCTCTTGTCCCATTTTGGGTAAACAATCTGAGTGTTTAAAAATAAACACCATTTTGCTCCCGTATCCATCATGGGGATCTTGAAAGATTCGGTGACCATATGGGACGCCCAGGGAATCATCCTTGGTGTAAGCCAATGGTTTCACTGGTTGGCGTCGTCTACTGCCTGGCTGACCGATGTCCCATTTAGTTGGGTATTTTTTATGTCCCTCCTATCTTCGTGAATTAACAATTTCTCTTCCCGGCTATATTGTCTTATTTTTTTTATTTTTTTCAGCTTACCCATAGGTTAGTTGGGTTCTGTACTTTTATATATGTCCCAGTGTCCATTTCCACATTGTTTACCCTGTTCTTTGCTGACACTTCTGGGTCCTTGTGATGTTTTTACATCACTTCCGGTCAATTGCCATCTTTAGGTTGTCACTTCCTGTGGATGCTATTGGCACAATGACGCAATTTCCTGTGCGATGCAGGTCGAGCTAATAGGCGGTCATTAAGCGTCCTCAACCTCCGATTTTGTTGCCAAAACAGCCAATAATCAAAGTGTGGAGGGGGATATATAAACCGCACCTTTTGTGGTTATTAGCTGTCCAGCATGGGAAGGAGGAAGGTTTATTGTTGAAAATTGACTGAAGCTAACTTTTCTATCCCCCCCCCCCCCCCCCATGATTTCACCAAATGATCCATCTGTTGATACCCCCATGATTATGAAGTCTCAATTCATGTGTGAATGGTTATATACATACAGGCAACTATCGTGACCATCTATGACCTGTCTGCTGTGCTCTGTCTCTAATTTATCAATGCTATTTGTTCAAATTGTATTCATTATGTATCATATTTGTTACAGTTGATTACTGTTTTTCAACAAAAAATGTGCTTATTTCTAGTGCTTATTATGTCTGATATCAATTATATCTCCTGAAAAAGCCAATATCAAGGCAAAACATGTAGAGATTAAATCAGTCAACACATGTATTGTACTTTATTATCAATATTTTCCTTTTTGTATTTCTTGTTTTTATTTTCTGAATAAATTTATTTTCATAAAATGTTCTATTTTCCACCTTAAAAATCCCATTTCGTTTTTCTTATCTTTTAATTACCTCTATTTGTAGCCAGGATCATGCATCCTTTGGAGCTCGCCTCAGGAGACTTGATGACTTCCTAGTTTCGATTCAGGCTAATATGTGCCTTCCCTTCTGTGCAAATTTTGCCTTGTCTGCTCAAACAGCTAGAGCAAGAGATGAAAATGTTAATTGTCATTACACTGAACTGGCCTAGAAGAACCTGGTACACAGACTTCGACCTGACAACCCCTAGCCTTTCACATCAGATCTGTTTTCTCGGAGCCCTCTATTCTAACCTGTTTCTTAGTCTCTGGCTTTAAAGGAGATGTTCAGGGTTTAAAAAATATATATATTCCCCTAGGTGTATGCAGCATTGATCTGATGATGCATCGGTCCCCCGCCGCCTTTTCACTAACAACTTTATTCAGGGGGTAATGTGGCTTATTCTCCAGTTGGGTAACCCCTGAACCCTTAGGACTTGAATTTCGTTTTGTCGTCATTACAAAACAGCCTTTCTTTGGGCCGATACGACATATTGCCTTGGTCCTTTTTTGACAAGGAAGTTATTTTTTCTGGTAACTATCTGCTGCAAGAAAGGTATCAGTATTGGCTGCTCTTTCTTGTAAAGAGCCATATTTTTATTCACAAGGATAAGGTAGTATTGCGTCCTCATCCTAACTTTTTACCAAAGGTAGAATCCATTTTTTATCTAAATCAGAATATTGTTCTACCTTCATTTTTCCAGAACCCTGTTATTTGGAAGAAAAATCACTACATTCTCTTGATGTTGTCAGAGCAGTCAATGTCTACTTAAAGGCGATTGCTCAGATTCGGAAAACTGATGTTTTGTTTGCATTGCCTGAAAACCCTTTAAGAGGGCAGGCAGCATCGAAATCTACCATTTCTAAATGGATTTGAAAAGTAATTATTTAAGCTTATGGTTTAAAGAGGTAGTTCTATCCTCTCAAATCAAAATGCATTCCTCTAAGGCTTATAGTGCTTCATAGGCAGTGCATTACCAAGCCTCTATGGCTCAATTCTGCAAGGCCGCAACTTGGTCTTCAGTCCATACATTTGTGTAAAATGACATGAGGATGTCGTCTTTGGGCGCAGTGTACTCCATGCAGCAGTATAAATCCTCTGCTCTCATGGTGCCCTACTTGATTGTGTCTCCATCCCCTCAGTTGGCATTGCTCTGGGACATCCCACACATTACTATGGCTTTGTCCACTGATGTACGATTTAAAGGAATTTCTCTTATATTCACAGACCGACACAGCTCCTCACTGTAACAAAATGGGTTGTTAGCCCTATCACTAGGAGATACTGGGCAAAGTTGTAATGCAACACTTCAGAACTCTTCGTTCCGCCCAGGGGGGCGGTCCCTCAGGCTACAATCCCCAAACTCTGCACTAGCAACCTCAGTTTTATTTTGCCTAGTGAAGGAGATAGACCTAGGAACCCTGCAGGCCCATGGGTCCGTGTCTTTTTATGCAGAAGCTTTGCTTTTTGCACAAGATGAATGATCCTGCGATCTTCTATCAACAACCGGCTAGGTATCAGGCTGGTTCACTTATCCTTGTAGTCTCCCCAGTCCGGCCTTCGAGCGTGTGCAGGTCGCAGCTACAGCTCGGCAGGCCATGACTTACCTCAGCTCCAGAGGTGGTCTGTGAGCTTTTATGCTCCGGGGCATACATATGACCGGGCTACTGATGTCTGCATCACAGTATGCCGGGCCAGTAGCCTTCCTGTACTGATCAGGAGTTGGTCTACAATGGAATGTCTCCCAGCTCTTCAGGACTGGTAAGTACAGCTCTCCCTGTCTTGGCAGGGTTGAGCAGCTGGGCATTCCCTGGGAGGTTGATTCGGGGGCCCCATCACCCCCCTCTTTTCTCTGCCCTGTCCCTATCTCCCCCCCCCCCCTCACGAGGGGGGCTGTGCATGGGTACTGAGCGGTGTGTGTGTGCCCCTGGGCTCTCCCTGGGGTTCTGGCTGACTGGGGGTGCCTGGATCCTGAGTGCTTAACTCCTGGGAGGTGCCTGTGAGGTTTGCCTGTGTCAGTGCAGCGCTGTGTCTCTGCCCACATTGCAAATGGCCGCCAGCCAGCGCCATGAGAGACAGAGACAAACATGTGGCAAAGGACAGCATGCTTCTGGGCTTCAAGCGGCCATTTTCTTGGCGATTCCCTTTTCAGGACACTGGCGGCCATTTTCTTGAAGCGTACCACGTTTTTATGCTCTAGCAGCAGCTTCATGTGCCCTCAGCTTCATGTTTTTTCATTACTGAGCACTGGACAGCCTTCTACGTAGTCTGAGCATGTTTTTCAGATCGCTCAGCGATCGTTCACCGATGGCTCTGACCCACTGCCACCAACAGTTTTAGTTCCTCTGCATCTGGGAGCGCTATGGGTCTACAGGCACTGCTGTAAACCGTGCAGAATTCCTCAGGGCGGTGAGTCCGGCGGGTTAGAACCCCTCAGTCAGCGGCAGCAAGGAGGGTGGGACTGTCACCTACGAATGATGCGGTCACCCTGACAGCGGTCCTCAATTCGTTCGTCGCCAAGATGGAGGTGGTGCGTGCGAAGAAAGGTGCTAAAAAGCGGACCCTGCCCCGCAGACTTGGGTCCTGCTGAGGCCGGTGACCCCTGCTGTGTCTTGTCAGATGACGCTAACCAGGACCATTCGGACAGTGAGGATGAGTCCCAGTCCGGGTCCGGGCGCGACAAAGCATTTTTTGGAGCACTTATCACAGCTGTGCGTGATACCCTGAAGATTCAGGAGCCAGCGGATCCCTCTGCTGATGTACCGGTCCCTTTTGGGTCCTACAAGCCAGCACGTTCACCTAAGGTATTCCCATATCTGACTTATTTTGACAAGTTAATTTACAAGGAAGGGGGTCGCCCGCAACGGCCCTTTTCGGTCCCCAAATACATGGTGGTGCGTTACCCCTTTGAGGAAAGCCTTCTCAAGAAATGGTCGGCTCCTCCGGTTGTGGACCCCCCAGTATCCAGGTTAAATAAAGTAACCGCGATCCCGGTTGAGGGGACTCCTGCATTCAAGGCCAAGGCAGTGGCTCGTTCCTTGTTTACGGTTGTGGGGTCAACCGTGCAACCTGTACTGGCATCCGCACTTGTCACAGACACTGACTGAGTGGGCAAAACTTTTGCAACATGAATTGGGAGAGCAACAAGCTTCCCCTGTCTATGTGGAACTAGCAGACCAACTAGTGCAAGGCCTTAAGTACATCTGTGACGCGGTCCTGGATACTCTCCCCCTGTTATCCTGAGCTTCAGTGTCAGCTGTGGTGCTGAGGCGCCTAATTTGTCTAAAATGCTGGTCTGCTGACCAGACATCCAAAAAAGCCCTGACGGATCTTCCTTTCCTTGGCAACCAGCTCTTTGGAGCCTCATTAGATGACATTATTAAAAATGCCGCAGGTGGTAAGAGTACACTGCTCCCACAGGCCAGGAAAGCTAAGGAGCCACGCCGTAGGCAAGGGCCCTCCTTTTCCACTCTCAAACTGCTTTTTCGTCCGACAGGAGCTTCGACAAAACGTCCCCAGCCCGACAGGATGCCCACGGATGGTCAAAAACGTCCTTGGAACAACAAGCCTACGAATAAAAGTGCTACCACATGAAGGTTTACCCCCACCCATGTCTCGGGTGGGGGGGTCGCCTTCGGGAGTTTGCAGCCTGGTGGTCCTCTCGGTTATCCAACCAATGGGTCTGCGATCTGATTTCCACAGCCTACAAGATAGTTTCTCTCTTGGCCACCAAACAGATTCTTCCCCTCCAGCATACCCATATCCCCGGTTCACCAGGAGGCCCTGTTGGGGGTGGTAAAGGAATTGCTGAATCGCGGGGGGATTGTACCGGTTCCGGACTTCCAAGGATTCTACTCAAAGCTGTTTGTGGTTCCCAAGAAGGAAGGGGTACATCCAATCTTGGACTTAAAATCCCTCAATCATTTTGTAAAAGTGCAGAGGTTCAGAATAGAATCAGTTCGCTCAGTAGTCGCTGCGCTCCATCAAGGGGACTCCCTGGCGTCCTTAGACATCCAGGATGCATACCTGCACATACCTATATGCCTTCGGGATCCAAAGTTTCTGCGTTTTTGCAGTCGGGGAAGCCCATTACCAATTTGTGGCTCTTCCCTTTAGTCTGGCATCAGCCCCCTGAGTCTTTACCAAGGTACTGGCTCCAGTTTTGGCATTGCTGCGACAATGTGGGATCGCGATCGTGGGATACCTAGGCGATCTCCTCCTGAGACCATCTTCCACCTCAGAATTGGAGGAGGATGTGGCGATCACCATGCAGACCCTGCAAGAATTTGGGTGGCTGTTGAACCTAAAGAAGTCGGTGATTGTGCCGACCCAGCGTCTGGAGTACCTAGGTTTGCTGTTGGACTCCAGGGAAGTGAAAGTTTTTCTCCCTTCAGACAAATTGCAGACTCTCAGATCCGTGGTCAAACTACTGATGAACCGCAAGTGGTCGTCGCTTCGGTTTTGCATGCGAGTACTGGGACTCATGGTAGCCTCCTTCGAGGCAATACCTTACGCCCAGTTCCACGCCAGAGTTCTGCAGAAGGACATCTTGCCAAAATGGGACAAATCTCAGTTGTCCCTAGATCAACAGATCCAGGTGAGCCAGACAGTCGGGGACTAACTAATCTGGTGGTTGAGGTCCCCTGTGATTCAGTCTGGAAAATCGTTCCTTCCTCTGAAATGATCGGTGATCGCAACGGATGCCAGTCTATCCGGCTAGGGTGGAGTGATGGGGGTTCAGTCGGCTCAGGGCCTCTGGTCGACAGAAGAATCCGAGTTCACAGATCAGTCTGCTTGAATTGAGAGCGATCAGGCTGCGTCTCCACACATGGTCGATGAGACTTCAAGGGCGTCCGATCAGGATACAGTCAGACAACGCCACGGCTGTGATGTATGTAAATCACCAAGTGGGAACAAGAAGCTCAGCCGCTGCACGGGAGGTCGCTCACATACTTTGGTGGGCAGAGTGACACGTATCTGCCCTGTCGGCCATTTACATCCCCGGAGTGGGGAACTGGCAGGCGGACTATCTGAGTCAGATGCTGGACCCAGGAGAATGGGCATTGCATCCGGAGCTATTCAGGCTGCTGTGCCTAAAGTGGGGCACGCCAGATGTGGATGTACTGGCCTCCCGTCTCAAACGAAGGTGGCGAGATTCGTGTCCAGGACCATAGATCCGTGGGCAGACTCGCTGGTGGTTCCGTGGGATCAGTACCAGCTGATCTACGCCTTTCCTCCACTGAAACTGTTGCCACGTCTGCTTCGCAGAGTGGAAGCCGAGGGGATCCCGGTAATACTGGTTGCCCCAGGTTTTCAGAACTGCAAGTCGCCCTATCTGGTTATCCACAGGGATAAGGTGGTGTTGCGTCCGCAACTGTCCTTTCTACCAAAAGTGGTCTCGGCTTTTCATATCAATGAGGACATTGTATTACCTTCTCTGTGTCCTAAGCCGAAGCAAGCTAAGGAGATGGCCCTTCACACTCTCTAGATGTGGTTAGGGCTCTGAAGGTGTATTTGTCTGCCACGGCTCCCTTTCGGAAGTCAGACTCACTGTTTGTTTCGGTGGCTGGTCCAAAGAAAGGCATGGCGGTCTCGTTGGCCACCATTTCCAGGTAGATCAGACAGATTGTATTACAAGCCTACGCCTTGAAGCGGCGGGTGCCCCCCATTCCGGTCACGGCCCACTCCACAAGGGCAATAGGAACGTCTTGGGCCTTCCGACACCAAGCGTCTGTCGCTCAGGTATGTAAAGCAGCTACCTGGTCTTCTGTCCATACGTTTACCAAGTTCCCCAAGGTAGACGTCAGTGCATCGGCTGATGCCTGTTTTGGCCGCAAAGGTTTGCAGGTGGCCGTGTAGTTGCAATTGACTATGCAATACATGTTTTTTCCTGGTTTTTCGATAAAAACGCAGTACTGTTATGTTAATGCTCTGTTTGCATTACTTCCGCATTTCGCTGCGGTCTTGGGGATCACTCCTGTTGAGGGTACCCTGTTGTGCGTGGTGGTTTTTTTCACGCACTGCTGTTATTTTTGTGTGGGTATAGTTTCACTAGTTCCCACTTGCCATGGTGGATGAAGTTTTATGCAGTTTTTTTCCCACCACTCGTTTGGCACTGCTTGGGGACGTCCCATTTTGTTAGAGAGGAGCTGTGTCGGTCGGTGAATATACGAGAAAATAGTATTTTTTTTTTTGTACTCACCGTAAAATCCTTTTCTCTGTAATTCACCGACCGACACAGCGCCCGCCCCTCCTTTTTCTCTTTACGTTATACTGCTTGTTGACGTACTGAGGCTGCAGAGTGCGGGGATTGTAGCCTGAGGGATCGCCCCCCCTGCGCAGGACTAAGAGTTCTGAAGTGTTGTATTACAACTTTGCCTAGTATCTCCTAGTGATAGAGCTAACAACCCATTTTGTTACAGAGAGGAGCTGTGTCAGTCGGTGAATTACAGTGGTGTGAAAAAGTGTTTGCCCCCTTCCTCATTTCCTGTTCCTTTGCATGTTTGTCACACTTAAGTGTTTCGGAACATCAAACCAATTTAAACAATAGTCAAGGACAACACAAGTAAACACAAAATGCAATTTGTAAATGAAGGTGTTTATTATTAAAGGTGAAAAAAAATCCAAACCATCAAGGCCCTGTGTGAAAAAGTGATTGCCCCCCTTGTTAAAACATACTATAACTGTGGTTGTCCACACCTGAGTTCAATTTCTCTAGCCACACCCAGGCCTGATTATTGCCACACCTGTTCACAATCAAGGCATCACTTAAATAGGAGCTGCTTGACTCAGTAAGGTCCACCAGAAGATCCTTAAGCTACACATCATGCCGAGACGCAAAGAAATTCAGGAACAATTGAGAAAGAAAGTAATTGAGATCTATCAGTCTGGAAAGGGTTATAAAGCCATTTCCAAAGCTTTGGGAATCCAGCGAACCACAGTGAGAGCCATTATCCACAAATGGCGAAGACATGGAACAGTGGTGAACCTTCCCAGGAGTGGCCGGCCGCCCAAAATTACCCCAAGAGCGCAGCGACGACTCATCCAAAAGGTCACAAAAGACCCCACAACAACGTCCAAGGAACTGCAGGCCTCACTTGCCTCAGTTAAGGTCAGCATTCATGCCTCCACCATCAGGAAAAGACTGGGCAAAAATGGCCTGCATGGCAGAGTTCCAAGGAGAAAACCACTGCTGAGCAAAAAACATCAAAGCTCGTCTCAATTTCTCCACAACACATCTTGATGATCCCCAAGACTTTTGGGACAACATTATGTGGACCGATGAGACAAAAGTGGAACTCTTTGGAAGGTGTGTGTCCAAGTATATCTGGCGTAGAAGGAACACTGCATTTCATAAAAAGAACATTATACCAACAGTAAAATATGGTGGTGGTAGTGTGGTGGTCTGGGGCTGTTTTGCTGCTTCAGGACCTGGAAGACTTGCCGTGATAAAAGGAACTATGAATTCTGCTGTCTACCAAGAGATCCTGAAGGAGAATGTCCGACCATCTGTTCGTGTACTCAAGCTGAAACGAACTTGGGTTCTGCAGCAGGACAATGATCCTAAACACACCAGCAAGTCCACCACCGAATGGCTGAAGAAAAACAAAATTAAGACTTTGGAGTGGCCTAGCCAAAGTCCTGACCTAAATCCTATTGAGATGTTGTGGTATGACCTTAAAAAGGCCGTTCATGCTCGAAAACCCTCTAATGTAACTGAATTAGGACAATTCTGCAAAGATGAGTGGGCCAAAATTCCTCCAGGACGCTGTAAAAGCCTCATTGCACGTTATCGCAAACGCTTGGTTGCAGTTGTTGCTGCTAAGGGTGGCCCAACCAGTTATTAGGTTTAGGGGGCAATCACTTTTTCACAGTGCCATGATGGTTTGGATTTTTTTTCACCTTTAATAATAAACACCTTCATTTACAAATTGCATTTTGTGTTTACTTGTGTTGTCCTTGACTATTGTTTAAATTGGTTTGATGTTCCGAAACACTTAAGTGTGACAAACATGCAAAGGAACAGGAAATGAGGAAGGGGGCAAACACTTTTTCACAGTGCCATGATGGTTTGGATTTTTTTTCACCTTTAATAATAAACACCTTCATTTACAAATTGCATTTTGTGTTTACTTGTGTTGTCCTTGACTATTGTTTAAATTGGTTTGATGTTCCGAAACACTTAAGTGTGACAAACATGCAAAGGAACAGGAAATGAGGAAGGGGGCAAACACTTTTTGACACCACTGTACAAAGAAAAGAATTTTACGGTGAGTACAAAAATCCTATTTTTATAACGACTTAAGTGTAAAATCCTTTTCTTTTGAAGTACATCACGGGACACAGAGGTCCTGCCCCTCTTTCTGGTATACACGTGTATTGCTTTGCTACAAAACTGAGATACTCCCAGTAGTGGAAGGGGTTATATGGGGAGGCAACTTCCTGTTTAGGGTGTGCCAGTGTCCAGCACCTGAAAGTAGACTACTATTCACATAGTAATTACTATGTCTCTGTGTCCCATCATGTACTTCAAAAGAAAATAATTTGACAGGTAAGCTGTTATAAAAATGCTATTTTTCAGTTTGTAGCCTTACCTTTCGGTCTAGCTACTGCACCTCTGGTGTTTATTAAACTTCTGGCCCTTCCTCTGGCCAAATTAAGGTCTCAAGGTATAACAATTATCACATACCTAGACGACCTGCTCTTGATAGACCAGTCAGTAGCCCGCTTAGACCAATGTATGGTCACAACAGTCAACTACCTGGAATACCTAGGTCCACAACCTAGAGAAATCTTCTTTAAAGCCAGTAAGAAGACGAGAGTACTTGGGGCTGGCTATAGATACAGCCCAGAAGAGGGTGTTTTTACCCCGGGCAAAGATCAGCGCCATATAGGAGCTGGTTCAGGTGGTCAGTGCGAAGAAGGGTCCTTCTATTTGCCTTTGTATGAGATTGTTGGGGAAGATGGTGGTTTCATTCGAAGCGGTTCCCTATGCTCAGTTTCAGTCGAGACTGCTGCAAAACGGTATCCTGTCTTCCTGGAACAAGAAGGTCCAAACACTGGATTTTCTAATGCGTTTGTCGCCAAAAGTGCGCCAGAGCTTCAGTTGGGGGAGGATATCTGAGAATCCTGCAGAAGGGGAAATTCTTCTTGCCAGTTACCCGGAAGGTGGTAACAGATGCCAGCCTTTTGGTTTGGGGAGCAGTCCTAGAAGAAGCGTCTGTCCAAGGGAAATGGTCCAGAACCAAAAGGACCTTGCCCATCAACGTTCTAGAGATTTGGGCAGTGCACCTAGCCCTAAAGGCCTAGAAATTCAGGTTGCGGAATTCTCTCAGGCTTCAATCCGACAATGCCATCGCAGTGGCTTATATCAATCACCAAGGGAGCACGTGAAGTCATGCACCTCAGGGAGAGGCAAACCATATCCTAACCTGGGCTGAAAAGCATGTGCTGTGCATATCGGAAATCTTCCTGGCTATATGCCAAAGATGGGGGATCACATAGATCTGTTTGCGTCCCGGTTCAACAACAAAGTCGACAACTTTGTGTCAAGAACAAGGAATCAACTCGAATGCGGAACAGACGCGTTGGTGACCCTGTGGGATCCGTTCTCAGATTTATGCATTCCCCCCTATTCTGCTGCTGCCTCGACTTCTTCGCAGGATCAAGCAGGAAAGGAAGTCAGTAGTTGTGGCCCAGAAGATCTTGGTATGCAGAAATGGAAAGGATGGCGGTAGGGGCTCCATGGACCCTACCACCATGTCCAGACCTGCTATCGCAGGGACCAGTATTCCATTCTACCTTACAAACGCTAAATTTAACAGTTTGGCTATTGAAACCAACTTTCTGAATAATCGTGGGCTTCAGGCTCAGTGATATCTACTTTGATTAATGCAAGGAAGCCAGCTTCCAGAGTCATTTATTATAGTCTGGAAGGCATAGGTTTCCTGGTGTGAATCCAAGGGTTAGCATCCCAGAAAGTATGTCAAAGGTAGAATTCTGCAAATTGGGTTAGAGATGAAGCTGGCCTTGAGTACTATCAAAGGCCGGGTCTTAGCCTTATCGATTTTTGTTTGAACAACCACTTGCTTCACATTATTTGGTCCGAAGCTTTATACAGGGGGTAACGCAGCTTAATCCACTGGTTAGGTCACCCCTGAACCCTTGGGACTTGAATTAACTTCTGTCAGCATTACAGAAACCGCCTTTTGAGCCAATGCAACATATTCCCTTGGTCTTGTTGACCAGGAAGCTAGTTTTTCTGGTAACCATATCGTCTGCAAATAGGTATCAGAATTGGCTGCTCTTTCTTGTAAAGAGCCATATTTAATCATTCACAAGGATAGAGTAGTGTTGAATCCTCATTCTAGCTTTCTGCCAAAGGTGGTTTCAGGTTTTCATCTAAACCAGGATATTGTTCTGCCTTCATTCTTTCCAGAACCTTGTTATACGGAAGAAGAGTCCCTACATTCTCTAGATGTAGTGAGAGCAGTCAAAATCTATTTAATGGCGACTGCTTCGTTTCGGAAAACAGATGTTTTGTTCTTGTTGCCTGAAGGACCTAGAAAAGGACAGGCAGTGTCGAAATCTACTATTGCTAAATGGATTTGGCAAGTAATTTTTCAAGCTTATAGATTGAAGAGGAAAGTTCCACCTTTTCAAATTACAGCGCACTCCACCAGTGTTGTTAATGCTTCGTGGGCAGTACATCACCAAGCCTAAATGGCTCAAATCTGCAAGGCCGCAACTTGGTCTTCAGTCCATACATTCACCAGATTATATCAGGTGGATGTAAGAAGGCATGAGGATATCGCCTTTGGGCACAGTGTGCTGCAGGCAGCAGTATAGGTCCTTGGGTCTTGTTTTACCCTACTTTTGTTTTTCTCCCTCCCCTCTGTTAGCATTGCTCTGAGACATTCCATACAGTAAATAATGTGGCTCTGTGTCCTGTGATGTACAATAAAGTGTGATTTTTTTTTTTTTTTTTTTTTTTTTTAGAAACGTGTAAAATCCTTTTCTTGGAGTACATCATGGGACACAGTGGTCCCACCCCTCTTTATGGCTACAAGTGTAGTATTATTATATGGGGAGTTGAACTTCCTGTCTAAGGTGTGCTAGTGTCCATCATCTGAAGGTGCCATATAACCCACACAGTAATTACTGTGGCTGTGTCCCGTGATGTACTCCAAGAAAAGGATTTCACAGGTAAGCTGTTATAAAAATAAATTTTTTTTTAAGTTCTGATCACTGTATAAATGTCAGTGGTCCCAAAATAGTGTCAGTTGTCGGATCTGTCCGCTGCAATGTCGCAGTCCTGATAAAAATGAGCGATCACCACCATTAATAAAAATGCCATTAATTTATCCCGTTTTTTAGATGCTATAATTTTTTTTTTTTTTGCACAAACCAATCAATCTACGCTTATTGTGAATATTTATTTTTTTACTAGTTATGTAGCAGAATATATATCTGCTAAAGTGAGGAAGAAATGTGTTTATTTTTTTATACATGGTTTTGGGGATATTTATTATAGCAAATGGTCAAAAATATACCTTTTTTTTTTTTTTTTTTTTCCCAAAATGATCAGTCTTTGTTTATAGCGCAAAAAATAAACACTGCAGAGGTGAACAAATACCACCAAAAGAAAGCTCTATTTGTGGGGAAAAAGGGACATCAATTTTGACTGGGTACGACGTCGCACGACTGTCAGTTAAAGCAACGCAGTGCCGTATTGCAAAAAAAAAAGCTCTGATCATTAAGGGGGCAAAATCTTCCTGGGCCGAAGTGATTGTTGCAGCCAGCATGCCTTCCCTTTGGCTGTGAAGGGGTAACTGATTGTTTCCTAGTGTGGATGCTGGGAGCTTTTGTACAGTGTCCATGATTCCCTCCTCCAACAGTAACAAAATCAAAATATAAAATCTGCGCTTAGTAAAAAATATTACAATGAAGAAAATTATTTAAAAAAAACAGTACAATGTCCCTAGATCAGTGCAACCAACCACAGTGTCCCTGTTTGCCACCGCTCTAGTACAGAGTTTTCCACAGTCTCCCTGTTTGCTAGTCATAGCATTACATCGTATCCCCAAATCAAATCACCCAGCCAATTTGTCCCTGATCGCCCTCAACCAAGTACACATGCTCTCACTGCACCAGTGAAGCTAGCCAGTGTACACTCTGAACACCAGCCATAACAGAAGGGTTTCACCAGATCAATGCAGTCAGCCACAGTTTCCCTTTTTGTTGCTATGCCAGTTCAGTGTACCTGATCATTAACCACTCCAGTACGCGGTGTCACCATACCAGTGCAGCCAGCAATGGTGTCCCTAATCGCCATCACATTAGTACACAGAACAACAATGTTATGATCGCTAGCCACATCAGTACAGTGTCACCAAATCCATGCAGTCAGCCAGTCTCTCTGATCGCTGTCACACCAGTACACAGTCCCACCACAACAGTGAAGCTAGCCACAGTGTTCCTGATGAATGCCACAGTACAGTAACACTAATCTCTGCCTTACAAGAGTAGTGCAGCCAGCCAGTGTGTCCCTGATCACTAGCCACACCAGTACCAGTGTAACCGGACTAGTGCAGCCAGCCTCATTGTTGTTGATTGGCATCAGACCAGTGTAAACCAGCTACATTGTTCCAGATCTCCGCCACAATAATAGTTTCACCAGATAAGTTCAGCCAGCCAGTGTTCCTTACTGCTAGCTACACCAGTGTTGCCAGACCAGTGTACCCAGCCACAGGTGTCCCTGATCCCTGCCACACCACCAGACCAATGCAGCTAGCCATTGTCTCTGATCACCATTTCACATGTATAGTGTCACTAGACCATTTAAACCAGCCACAATGTCCCTGATCACCACCTTACTAGTCCAGTGTAGCCAGCCACAGAGTCCCTGATTGCTTCCACACCAGTACAGTGTTGCCAGCCACAGTAAGTAACTCACTACGGTAAGTAGTCAGGAAATTTGATTTACAAATAGATGTATAATTTGGGAGTTGAGGCATTTCCAGCAAAGCTTTTGTGAGTATCCAGCTCTAGCTCTGTCACAGGAGGAGTTCCCCTCTGTGTGATCTGGTCGGCTCTCCTCTTCCTTTCCTCTTCCTTCCCCACAATTCCCTGGCTGATTGCTGGAAGGAGCATCTGTTCCCGTTCAAACTCCCACCTCCCGATGAGGCACACACTTGCCCTTAGCTTATTTCCACTTTCCAAATGTGAGCAGGCGAGTGGAAACTTTGGGGGAGGAGCATGTGTTGCTAGCATATCTGTTTTACAGAGAACAAAATAGAGTAAATATTGAGAACTTGGGTAACTTCAACCATTTCCCGCACTGCCTATAGCAGAATGATGGACTGGCAGTGGTTCAGCTATCCTGACTGGGCGTCCTATGACATAGGATATCATGCCGGTGCGCACCCGCAGGGGCACGCAACGCAGCGATTAGTGGTGCTGTGTGCCACTCTGACACACTTCATCTTCAATCGTAGCAAGGAGCCTCTGATCGGAGGCTCCTTACCATGTGATCAGCTGTGGCTGATCACAGCGTGAACCAGGAAGTGCCGGTAAATGTCTTTCCTTGGTTTGCGCTGACAGGGAGAGCCGATCGGTGCCTTTCCCTGTTGGGGAGGGGGGGGTCTGTGCTGATAAAATCAGCACATGGATTATCAGCATGGTGCCCATCAATTCTACGTATCAGTGCTGCCCAATTAGTGCCAGTCAGTGAAGGAGAAAACAAAATTTTATAACAAACATCTTTTTTTTTTTTTTCAAAAATTTCGGTCTTTTTTTTTTTTTTTTTTTTTTAGTTTAGCAAAAAAGAAAAACCCCAGAGGTGATCAAATGCCACCAAAAGAAATCCATTTGTGGGAAGAAAATTTATAAAAATTTAGTTTGGGTACAGTTTTATATGACCGCGCAATTGTCGTCCTGCAACAGCGTTGAAAGCTGAACATTGTCCTGCAGGGGGGGGTTGCCGGTATTGAAATGGTTAAAGGTGCAACTAAACACAATGTTAAAATATTTCAATATTTATTATACATCATTAAAATAAATTTAGTAATATGAATGGGTTTCGACACGCATCACATTTCATGTGACAATTGATGCTTACATCCACAATTTAGTTATTTTATACAAAGATCAAGTATAAATAACATTTCATTATATTGTTGCTTCCAGCAAAACATTGACATATTTGTGTTCTAACTATATTTTTTCATATCTGCAATTATTTGATCATTTATATCCATACATTAAAAGTCTGGATAGCTGAATAGACGACCGCATGAAGATAAAGGGTCCAAGCTATATATAAGATATTCAAAATTGTACTTAAAGCAGAGTTACACCCAAAAATTGAACTTCCGCTTTAAAAGCTGGTGACCCCCTGACGTGCCACATTTGGCATGTCATTCTTTATTTGGGGGGGGGGGAATCAGGTACCCTGTTTTTAGAGCCACCCAGCTCCCACTTCCTCTCCTGGTGCCGAAAGGAAGAGTACCTCTCCCCCAACCCCCCTCCCTCCCTGCAATCTTCTGGGACATGTCACAGGTGGCCTCTCCTGAGGTAAAAATAGAATTCTCTACTGAAATTTGATGAATTCTCTACTGGGAGTCAGAATTTGAGGGTCTGTTGTGTTGATATTTTCACATCGGAACCCATTGGAGGTAAAAAAAAAAAAAAAATGTTAATTTGACATCTACAGGTGAATTAGTGATAGTGAAATTGGTATCGCTTACCTCGGGTAACTGTGATCCTACCGATAGGAAGGATATTGGGAAGTGCATTGGTGATTGAGTGATTTGCGATTTTGATTTTTTTTTTGGAGCTATTAAGTTTGCGATCCTGTTTTTCGGCTACGTTGCCTCCTGAAAATTTAAATTCAGAAAAGGATTGAGCAGATGCAACTGATGATGCGGATGAAAATGATGCATCTTTAAAATCCCCCTCAGGTTGATTACCTCTTGATAGGGGCGTACTTCTGGTGTGGAAATTTCTGACATGTCCTCCCTGTCCATCTGTAAGCATGACCTACTTCATAGGCCATTTTATCCCGAGAAAATGTATTTTCTTTATTGCAAATCAATTTCTTTATAGCAGTTTTTAGCTTTGTGTATATAAAGTGGAGGAGGAACAATGGCCAATTTCCTCATACCATTTTTGTACATCTTCAAGGGTTCTTAATTCAACTTTATATTGGAAGCAAAGTATAGCAATCGTTGTTAACCACTTGCCTACCAGGCCAATTCTGACTTTTTTCTCCAATTTTTTTCCCACGGTATTTGCGCAGCAATTTTTCAAACGTGGTGGGTTTTTTTTTGTTTTGTTTTTACAAAACAGTAAAGTTAGCCAAATTTTTTTACTTAAGGTTGAAGATGACATTACGCAACATGTCACACTTCAAAATTGCACACGCTCATGGAAGGGCACCAAACTTTGGTACATAAAAATCCCCATAGGCGACGCTTTAAATTTTTTTTTTTTTTTTTTTTTTTTTTTTTTTTTTTTTTACAGGTTACATGTTTTGAGTTACAGTGAAGGTCTTGGGCTAAAATTATTGCTCTAGCATTCACAGCGATACCTCACATGTGTGGTTTGAATGCTGTTTACATATGTGGGCGCAACTTAAATATGTGTTCGCTTCTGTGAGCGAGCACGTGGTGACTGGGACGCTTTAACTTTTTTTTTTTATTTATATTTTTTTCTAGTCTGATGCTTTCTTTAAAAAAAAAAAAGTTTCACTTTTATTCCCATTATAAGGAATGTAAACATCCCTTGTAATAGGAATAGTGCGTGAAAGGTCAGCATTTTTTTTCATAACATCGCTCTCCGAACGATCATAGAGACTTCGCGGACCATCTGGCCCACCGGAAATCTCTATGGTCATCATCCGTCGCCGGTTGGTTCCTTCTCCGTCCCCTCCCACCGCCTGTAAGAACGATTAAGCGGCTGAACAGCTGCTATTATTTTATGGTGAAGGGAATTGTTGGCTGTAAAAGAAGATATCTGAATGATGCCTGTAACTGCAGGCATCATTCAGATATCGCCACTCAGTTAACGTCATATGATGGGCGGGTGCAAAGCGGTTAAAGAACATGACTGCAAACAAAAACTTTTTACCTCATTCATTTTTTTAAGGTTGGTAAAGATTTTGTATTCTTAACCCTCAAGGAAACACATTGTCCTCTTTATATTTATCAAAGTACTTTTATGACAAAAAATTCTGGCCTTTTTCTTCAACATTCGTTGTAATTTGGCAAACAACTTATTAATATCTGCTTCCTTTGTAACAGTGGTTCCTTGAGATTGTCCAATTTTAGTCATAAGTCCCTCCCATGTAAGGATGAGCCAAATACCACCCTGTTCGGTTTGCACCAGAACCTGCGAACAGACCGAAACTTCGTCTGAACTTTAGAACCCTATTAAAGTCTGAGACTTGAACGTTCAAAAGCTAAAGTGCTCATTTTAAAGGCTAATATGTAAGTTACTGTCCTAAAAAGTGTTTGGGGACCTGGGTCCTGCCCCAGGGGACATGGATCAATGCAAAAAAAGTTTTAAAAACTGCAGTTTTTTCAGGAGCAGTGATTTTAATAATGATTAAAGTGAAACAAAAGTGTAATATGCCTTTAAATTTCGTACCTGGGGAGTGTGTATAGTATGCCTGTGAAGGGGCGCATGTTTGCCGTGTCATTTCTGCAGGAAAAAAGTCTTTTAAAATCACTTGCGGCTATAATGAATTGTCAGCTCCCGTAATACAGAGAACACTCAATGAGTGTTCTCTGTATTATGGGAGCCGACCATTCATTGATAATAAAAGCGTTGGGTTCCCCTAAATTCAATTACCAGGCCCTTCAGGTCTGGTATGGATATTAAGGGGAACCCCGCGTCAAATTAAAAAAAAATTGACGTGGGGGTCCCCCCTAACAATCCATACCAGACCCTTTATCCGAGCATGCAACCTGGCAGGCCGCAGGAAAAGAGGGGGGGCGACAGCGGCCCACCCTCCTGAACCGTACCAGGCCACATGCCCTCAACATTGGGGGATGCTTTGGGGGTCTGTGACCCCTCAAAGCACCATGTTGATGGGGACAAGGGCCTCATCCCCACAACCCTGGCCGGTGGTTGTGGGGGTCTGCGGGCGGGGACTTATCAGAATCTGGAAGCCCCCTTTAACAAGGGGACCCCCAGATCCCACCCCCCGTTTGAAATGGTAAGGGGGTACCCTACCATTTCACAAAGAAAGTGTAAAAAATGGTTAAATAAGACACACTTTATTGTTTCACTTTAATCATTATTAAAATCGCTGCTCCTGAAAAAACAACAATTTTTAAAACTTTTTTTGCATTGATCCATGTCCCCTGGGGCAGGACCCAGGTCCCCAAACACTTTTTAGGACAGTAACTTGCATATTAGCCTTTAAAATGAGCACTTTAGATTTCTCCCATAGACTTGTACGGGGTGTTCCGGCTTTTCGAATTTTCCGCGAACAGCCCAAATTGTTCACTGTTCGCTGAACAGGCAATGTTCGAGTCGAACAGACGTTTGACTCGAACTCGAAGCTCATCCCTACTCCCAAGCCTTGCCACAGAATTCAGCCATATTGATTACTACTAGAGAAACGAACAAACTATTTTCATACAGGATTAGATCATAGTTAACAATCTCAAATATAGATTACTTTATCAGAACTAGAAAAAATGTAGGTGTATTATCCACTAGGGGTACAACGGATCAAAAAACTCGGATCGGATCGTGTTACGGATCAGATAATTTTTCGGATCAGCAAATTTAATTTGCAAAAACCTGTGAAAATTCCACCACCATATAGTCCCCACTGTAATATGCACAATCTCCCCCACTGTAATATTGGCTTAGTATGGCTGGGTATTGCAGGGTATTGGCTGGCTGGATATTGTAGGGTATGGAGGGATGGCTGCTTCCATCTCTGGATCTCTCCCTCCACTGTACAGTTTAGTACAGAGATGGGAGAGAGGAACCAGCGTCATGTCACTCCGTCGGAGCGATCACAGTGTAAACAGCCTGGGTGTAGAAAGATGGCCGCCGCTTCAGAGCTAGGCTGAAGCCGCTGCCTTTCCTAAGGCCGAGAGCGCGGAGCGCTCCGTGAATCGCGGCATGTGCCGATCCGAGCGGGGTGACCCGTTCGGATCACGGATTGGTGACGATCCGTTGCACCCCTATTATTCACCCTGTTTAATATCACTACTGTTTAGTTCTAGATGAAGGAGAATATGGGCACCACATCCCAATATTGAATAGAGAAAATTCTCGAGAATTTGGGGGGCTTTAAAGGTGCAATTAAACACAAGATGTTTTAAAAAAAAAAAAAAAAGTTTTGAATATTTATTATACATCATTAAAATTAATGTAGTAAAATTAATGGGTTTCAACAAACACATATATCATATTTCATGTGACAATGCTTCCACTCGACATGTTTTGCAGAATTTGTTACACGGCTTCTCCAGGAGTATATGCATCAATGTAAAAAGTGGTAGAGAATTCATAAGAAATATATACAAATTTTACATACCGTATAAGAGTTATTCAGTACAATGTTTTAGGCTGAAAAGCCCCATTTGGCTTATACTCTAGTGAGGGTGCCCATCTACAGCTGTACCTGTGATTACTAAAATAGGTGTCTCCCGATGCGCCATGCAGCCTGTGCGGTCATCCATTGTAACAAAGCCCCGCCGCCGCCTCATCTGTGATAGACGGAAAAGTGATACAATGCTGGAAAACTGTATCAGTGTTCCGTCTATTAGACAAGGAGGAGGCAGGGCTTTGTTACAATGGACGGCTGCAAAGACTGCATGACACAGCGGGAAACACCGGCTGTTTTAGTTATCACAGGTGTAGCTGCAGATGGGCACTGATGATACAGGTGGGCACAATGAGGCTGCAGATGGCTGATTTACCCATTGGCTGTTTCATATCCCACCCTAGTCTTATACGCGAGTCAATAAGTTTTCCCCAGATTTTTGTGGTAAAATTGGGTGCCTTGGCTTATATTCGGGTTGGCCTATACTTAAAGCGGAGCTCCACCCTAAAGTGGAACTTCCACTCATCGGATTCCTCCCCCCCTCCGGTGTCACAATTGACCCCCTTGGGGGGGCGGAGGGGGGACAAGACACCTGTCTTTGACAGGTATCCTTTCCCAATTCCGGGAGTCCGGCTGCGGCCGTGAAGTCACTGCGGGGCTCCCTCCTCCCCTGGCCACCGGGCTAATGGAGAGGGGCGGGGCCTCGCGCATGCGCAGTAGGGTTCCCGGCGTGAAGGCAAAAGGCTACACTGCCGGTTTACCTTACCCGCAAGAGCAGCGGCAGCACCTGACAGCTGATGGAAACATCAGCTGCGGTGCCGACATTGAGTGACTGCAGGACAGGTAAGTGTCCATTTTATTAAAAGCCAGCAGCTGCAGTATGTGTAGCTCCGGGCTTTTCATTTTTTTTTATCTTCCCACGGAACACCACAATAATTATATACAGTAATCTGACTTTTAAAAAAAATAATACATTCACAATTTAGTTATTTTATACAAAGATCAACTATAAATAAAATATTTCATTATATTGTTGCATCCAGAAAAACATTGTCAGATTTGTGATCATTATTATATTTTCTTTCCATACCTGTCATTTTTTTTATAATATATACCCATATAGAACAAAAATAGGATTTTTATAACCGCTTACCTATGAAATCCTTTTCTTGGAGTACATCACAGGACACAGAGCCATAGTAGTTACTATGTGGGTTATAGGCAACCAGTTTTTGTAGCAGAGCATTATACGTGTATTAAGAGGGGAGAGACCTCTGTGTCCTGTGATGTACTCCAAGAAAAGGATTTTACAGGTAAGCCGTTGTAAAAATCCTATTTCTCTTTCGTTCATTGATGGACACAGCTCCTTTAATTCTTGACCTTAGGGTTATCATGCTACCTTCAGGAGAGGTCTAGGCAGAAGATGTAACGCATGTAAAAACAGCAAGATTGCACAGCATTGCCCAGGGGGAGATCCCTGTGGCTATAAGCCCTCACCCTGCAGCTCAGTTTTGTTTTTTCTGCCTAGTGTAGAAGGACCTGGCTCCCTTTGGTCCTGGGATTTTTTTCTAAAATTTTTGATCCTGTGATCTGCAATCAACAGCCACCTGGGTGACAGGCTGGATAATATAGATCCTTGTAGGTCTCCCCAGCCTGGCCATCGAGCGTGAGCAGACCCTAGCTACGTGCTGGGTCGGCCACGACTTGCCCTGTCTGCTCCAGGGGCGGCCGGTGAGCTATATGCTCCAGGGCGCACACATGACCAGGCTACTGCTGTCCATGTTAGTGTGCCATGGCCAACAGCCACCCCATATTGCTCGGGTGATGGGTCTGTGGGGGAATGCATCCAGCAATCCCGACAGGAAGGGTAAATATAGCTCTCCTTTTGTGCTATGACCGGCCATTTTCTTGTAGCCTCTGCACGTTTTTACCTCTAGTGCTGGGTCTGTGAGCAGCTAGGAGGGTGGGATTTGTGTACCTTGCCTTAAGTCCTTAAGTTGTGGCAGGTATGTGATGGTCAGCATGGCGTCAGAAGCTGGCACCACTTCCCCAGACATCCCTGCTATTGCATCCGGCTACACTGCAAAAAATGCGGTGCCTATGGACGCTTTGTCCTGGAGACCTTTGTTGCCGGGGTCAAAGCAGCATGCGGGCGCAAGGGGGTAAAAAATGCCCTCTTCGCACCCCCCCCCCCCCCCCCCCCGTCTTCTGGGGAGAGCTCTGATTCGGACTCTGGTCTCACGGTGACTGGTGGCCCCTTTTCTGACGTATCGGAGGATGTGGACCAGGACCGTTTGGACAGTGAGAATGACTCTGTCCGGGTTAGCGCAGGAGAAAGCGCGAGTTGGAGCACTTATCACTGCGGTGCGGGATACCCTGAATATACAGGAGCTGGTGGTCCCTTTTGGGTCCCACAAACCGGCCCGCACGTCTAAGGTGTTTCCGTATTTGACTTATTTTGATAAGTTCATCTACAAGGAATGGGGAAGTCTGCAGCGGGCCTTGTCAGTACCAAGAAGAATGGCGGTGCCTTACCCCTTTGAGGAGAGCCTCCTGAAAAAATGGAAGTCTCCTCCGGTCGTTGATCCCCGGTATCCAGGTTAAATAAAGTAACCACGATTCCAGTAGAAGGGACTCCTGCTGACAGGAGGGCCGAAGCAGTGGCCCAGTCCATGTTTACAGTAGTGAGGTCAGCGTTACGACCTGTGCTGGCCACGGCCTTGATGTTGCAGACGCTTACTGAATGGGCAAAGTTTTTGCACTGTGAATTGGAGAAGCACCAGTCTCCCCCGGTCTGCGTAGAGCTGGCAGACCAGTTGGTGCATGGCCTTAGGCATGTCTGTGATGCGGCCCTGGATACAGTCCCCCTACTCTCTAGAGCATCAGTATCGGCAGTGGTGCTACGGCACCTGATTTGGCTGAAACCGCTGGACCAGGCATCTAAAAAAAACTGGCGGATTTGCCCTTCCAAGGTGAGAGGCTTTTTGGAGCTTCACTGGATGACATTATTAAAAATGTTACCATTGGGAAGAGCATGTTGCTCCCACAGTCCAGGAAGGTTAAGGAGCCACGCCGTAGGCAAAGGCCCTCTTTTTCCGCTCAAACTGCTTTTTCGCCTGCCCGGGTCGACAGGTAAGCGTTCCCAGTCCGATGAGGTACCTGCCGAAGGACAAAAGCGTCCCTGGTTTCGCAAGCCAAACAAGTCTGCGAGCAAAAATGTTACTGCATGAAGGTTTGCCCCCATCCAACTCTCAGGTGGGGGTGTCGCATTTGGGAGTTTGCAGCTCGGTGGACCTCTCTACTTTCCGACCAATGGGTCTGCAAACTGGTTGGTGGACAAGAAAGAAACTATCTTGTATCAAACAGATTTTTTCCCTCCAAACTACCTCAACTTCTGTCTCGTAGTACAGTACATGACCTGTTGCCGTGCGGGGTGATAGTACCTGTACCGACGCTGTAAAGGTTTCAGGGATTCTACTCCAATCTTTTTGTAGTCCCCAAAAATCCTGTTGAAGGCCCTCAACAGCTTTGTGAAAAATGCAAAGGTTCAGGATGGAATCAGTTCGCTCCGTGGTCCCTGCACTCCATCAGGGGGACTTTCTGGCCTCCCTGGTAATTCATGACGCGTACTTACATGTACTCATTTGCCTCAGGCATCAGAGGTTTCTGCCATTTGCAGTTGAGTAAGAGCACTACCAGTTTGTGGCTCTCCCTTTTGGCTTGGCATCAGCACCCTGAGTCTTTACCAAAGTGTTAGCTCCAATTTTGGCGCTGTTAAGGCAACGTGGGATTCCGCCTAGGAATTAAGGGAGGATGTAGCAATCACCATGCAGACTCTCCAAGTTTAGTTGGGTGCTGAACCTAAAGAAGTTTGTGTTAGTGCCGACTCAACGCCTGGAGTACCTGGGTTTACTGTTGGACTCCTCAGAAGCGAGAATTTTTCTCCCTTCAGACAAGCTGCAGACTCTTCAAGCTGCGGTGAAGTTGTTGGTGAACCGCAGGTGATTGTCGCTGCTCTTCTGCATGCAAGTTCTGGGCCTCATGGTAGCCACTTTCAAGGCGGTACCGTTCGCTCAATTTCACGATCGAGTCTTGCAGAAGGAAATTTTGGCAAAATGGAACAAATCTCCGTTATCCCTGGATTGACAAATTCGGATGAGCCAGTTAGAGATTCTCTTTGGTGACTGAGGTCCCTGGTCCTTCGGTCCGGGAGATCGTTGCTTCCTCTCCGTTGGACGGCGGTCACAACCTGACAGTTTTGTGGCTAGTTTTGGGTGTACAGTCAGCCCAGGGCCTTTAGTCGTGGGAAGAATCCCAACTGCTGATCAATGTGCTCGAGCTTCGGACAATCACAGTGCCTCTCCACATGGTCCAGGAGGCTACAGGGGCATCCGATCAGGATCAAGTCTGACAATGCCACGGCAGTGGCATATGTCAACCATCAAGGAGAAACGAGGAGCTCGGCCGCAGCACGGGAGGTAGCTCACATCCTCCAGTGGGCAGAGCGGCACGTGTCGGCCATGTACATTCTGGGCATAGAAAACTGTCATGCAAACTACCTATGTTGTCAGATGCTGGAACCAAGGGAATGGTTGTTGCATCCGGATGTCTTCCAGTTCCTTTCCCTAAGGTGGGGCACACCAGATGTGGACCTCTTGGCCTCTCAGCTCAATCGGAAGGTGCAGAGGTTTGTGGCCAGGACAGGAGACCCCTGGGCGGATGCGTCAAACGCGTTGGTGGCTCCATGGGGGCATTATCAGATGATTTATGCCCCCCCGCTCAAACTTCTACCACGTCTGCTGCACAGGGTGGAGGCCGAGGGGGATTCTGGTTGCCCCAGATTGGCCTTGATTTCCTCTATACACGACCTAGTACGACTGGCGGATGTTCCTTGGCAGCTGCCGATGCGAGAAGACCTATCGAAAGGTCCGATACGTCATCCTGCTTTACCGTTGCTGGTTGTAACTGCATGGCTGTTGAAAACTAGGTACTAAGGGACAGAGGTCTGTCGGACTCAGTAATTTCCACTATGCTGAGGGCACGGAAGTCCTCTTCTTGAAAGATTTTACCATCGTATGTGGAAGGCTTAGATCTCCATGTGGGTGGAGATGGGGTTGCGTCCGCACACATACTCAGTTTCCAGGATCCTGCTGTTTTTGCAGCGAGGAGTGGATCAGAAACTTGCCTTAAGCTCCATCAAGGGACAGATATCAGCCTTGGCTGTCTTTTTTTTTTTTCCCAATGTCCCTTGGTGACTCACTCATTGGCGCGAGTACTTTTGTGCAAGAGGTTGGACCACCAATACCTCCATGGGATCAGAATTTGGTGCTATCGGCGCTTCGGAAACCGCCGTTTGAAAACATTAGGAAGATTCCCTTGTTAACTTTCTCGGAAAGTAGTCTTTCTAGTGGCTATTACATCTGCCAGGAGGGTTTCTGAGTTGACGGCCTTGTCATGCGAGTCTCCCTACCTGGTCAGCCACAAGGATAAGGTGGTGCTACATCCGCAACCCTCTATCCTTCCAAAGGTGGTTTCGGCATTCCATCTAAATGAGGACCTCGTGTTACCATCCTTATGTCCTAAGCCGACACATCCGAAAGCGATTCCCTTACATTCCCTGGACGTAGTCCAGGCACTACGGGTGTATCGGTCTGCTACGGCTCCCTTCTGGAAGTCAGACTGTCTCAGTGGCTGGTCCAAAGAAAGGTCTGGCGGTCTCGTCGTCCATTTCTCGGATCGGACAGATCATGGTTCAGGCCTATGCCTTAAAGGGGCGGGCTCATTCCACCAGGGCAATTGGAACCTCCTGGGCTTTCCGACATCAAGCGTTTGTCTCCCAGGTGTGTAAGGCGGCGTTTTGGTCATCCGTTCACGCTTTTTCTAAATTCTACAAAGTTGACGTAAGCGCATCTTCTGATGCTTGCTTTGACCGCAAGGTTTTGCAGGCGGCTGTGTAAGGTTGCAATTTACTTTAATTTTCAAATTTGTTGTAAATGCATCTTTTGATGCATAATTTGGCCACTGGTTTTTAATGGCGGGCATTTAAAATGGCAACTGTTGATGGTCCCCTTCTATTTGTACTGCTTTTTGACTGAGCTGCAGAAAGCAGGGTGAGGGTTTATAGCCAGAGGGACTGCCCCCTGGGTAATGCTGTGCAGTCTTGCTTTTTTACATGTGTTGCATGTTCTGTCTAGTCCTCTGCTGAAGGTGGCGTGATAACCCAAAGGGCCAGAATTAAAGGAGCTGTGTCCGTCAATGAACTTAAGAGTAAAGGATTTTTATGGTGAGTAGAAAAATCTAATTTTTCTTTATCGTACATCAGGGATCACAGAGCCATAGTAGTTAATATGTGGGATGTCCCAGAGCAGTGCCAACTGAGGGGAGGGAGAGGCAACAAAAGGGCACCATGAGACCAGAGGACTTATACTGCTGCCTGCAGCACACTGCGCCCAAAGGCGATATCCTCGTGCCTTTTTACATCCACCTGATAGAATCTGGTAAATGTATGGACTGAAGACCAAGTTGCGTCCTTGCAGATTTGAGCCATGGAGGCTTGGTGTTTCACTGCCCATGAAGCACTAACAGCCCTGGTGAAGTGCGCTTTGATTTGAGAGGCTGGAATCTTCCTTTTCAAACCATAAGCTTGAAAAATTACTTGCCAAATCCATTTAGAAATAGTAGATTTCAATGCTGCCTGTCCTTTTAGGACCTTCAGGCAACACAAACAAAACGTTTTTCGAATCTGAGCAGTCGCCTTCAAGTAGACTTTGACTGCTCTCACCACATCAAGGGAATGTAGTGACTTTTCTTCCGTAGAACAGGGTTCTGGAAAAAAAAAAGGCAGAACAATATCCTGGTTTAGATGAAAACCTGACACTGTCTTCGGTAGAAAGTTAGGATGAGGACGCAATACTACACTATCCTTGTGAATAATTAAATATGGCTCTTTACAAGAAAGAGCAGCCAACTCTGATACCCTTTTTGCAGAGGATATGGCTGCCAGAAAAACTAGTTACCTTGTCAAAAGGACCAAAGGAATATGTTGTATCGGCTCAAAAGGCTGTTTCTGTAAAGCCAACAGAACTAAATTCAAGTCCCAAGGTTTCAGGGTGACCTAACCGGTGGATTAAGCCATGTTAGCTCCTGTATAAAGCTACAGACCAAAGAATGTGAAGCAAGTGGTCATTGAAATAATAGCGATAAGGCTGAGACCTGGCCTTTGATAGTACTCAAGGCCAGCTTCATCTCTAACCCCATTTGCAGAAAGTCAAGAATTCTACCTATGACCTACTTCCTGGGGTGCCAACCCCTGGATTCCCACCAGGAAACCTATGCCTTCCAGACTCTCTAATAAATTCTATAGGCCGGTTTCCTTGCATTAATCAAGGTAGATACCACTGAACCTGACAGCCCACGCTTCTTCAGAATGTGGGTCTCAATAGCCAAATTGTTCAATTTATCGTTTGTAAGGTAGGATGGAGTGCTGGACCTTGCGAGAGTAGGTCTGGATGTGGTGGTAGGGTCCATGGGTCCCCTCTTGCCATCCTTATGATCTCTGCATACCAAGATCTTCTGGGCCACAAGAATCACCGCCTTCCCTTCCTGTTTGTTCCTGCGAAGAATTTGTGGAAGCAGCAGAATAGGGAATGCATAAATCGGTGAACTGATTCCACGGTACCGCCAAGGCATCTGTTCCACATGCTAGCGGATCCCTTGTTGTTGACACAAAGTTGTCGATCGTCTTGTTGAACCTGGACGCAAACAGATCTACATCTGGGATCCCCCATCTTCGGCATATTGCCAGGAAGATCTCTGGGTGAAGAGACCATTCTCCTGGGAACAACTGCTGAAGACTCAAATAGTCCGTCTGCCATTTTTCTATTCCTGGAATGAAGACTGCCAATAGGCAAGGTACATTTTCTGCCCAAGGTAGGATCTAATTCACCTCTTTGGGCCGCACAACTTCTTGTGCCCCTTTGGTGATTGATCTAAGCCACGGCTGTGGCATTGTCGGATTGGATCCTGACAGGACAATTACGTAATCTGAACCTCCAGGCCCTCAAAGCCAACCGCGCTGCCCGAATCTCTAGAATGTTGATGGGCAAGGCCATTTCTGATTTGGACCACTTGGACAGTCGCCTCTTCCAGGACTGCTCCCCAACTTGAAAGGCTGACATCTCTTACCACCTTCCAGGTAACTGGTAGGAAGGATTTTCCCTTTTGCAGATTCTTGGTTATCAACCACCAACTGAGTCTCCGGCGCACCTTCGGAGACTAACACATTGGAAAATCTAGAGCTTGGACCTTCTTGTTCCAAGCTAATGGCAGCCTCGAGTGAAACTGAGCATAAGGAACAACCTTGAATGAAGCCACCATCTTGCCCAACAACCCCATGCAAAGCTGAATAGAAGGATTTTTTTGCTTTGACCACCAGAATGAGTTCCTTTATTGCGCTGATCTTTGCCTTGGGCAAGAATACCCTTTTCTGGGCTGTATCTATGATCCGACCCAAGTATTCTAATCTCCTTGATGGTTTTAAGGAAGATTTCTCTAGGTTCAGAATCCAACCTAGATATTCCAGGTAGGTGACTGTGGTGACCATACTTTGGTCTAAGCGGGCTACCGACTGGTCTATCGAGCAGATTGTCTAGGTAAGCGATAAACGTTACACCTGGGGCCCTTAATCTGGCTAGAGGAGGGGCTAGGACCTTTGTAAACTTGAGGTGCAGTAGATAGACTGAAAGGCAGAGCTACAAGCTGAAAATGAAGATTTTCTACCTCAAAACAGATATTTCTGTTGAGCGGGGAAAATGGGCACATGGAGGTATGCATCCTTGATGTCGATTGATACCAGAAGTTCTCCATCCTACAAGGAGAAGACTACTGATCGGATTGACTCCATGCGAAAAGAGCGGATATTCAGAAATCTGTTTAGATCTTTGAGATCTAGATTGGGTCTGACATCTCCATTTGGTTCTGGCCTTGTAAAAAGGTTTGAATAAAACCCCAATCCCTGCTCTTCCATGAGGACCACAGATATCGCTTTTTGAGACAAGACGATTCAATGCTTGAAAGAGACTTCTTTTTCTCTGGATCCTTGGGAGCGTTTGATCTGAGAAAAATGAAAAGACGGGAAATCTCTCAACTCTAGTTTGTACCATAGAGCTATTGAGAAAGTCATCCATCTGTCTTGACACTCTTCCTGCCAGACCTTTGAGAACTGCAGAAGAATAACATTTACTTTTAAAGGAGACAATCCATAAGAAAACTGTGGTAAAACCAACAGACCCAATCTTCACTCCTCAAGGTGGGCTACGTTAAACCTTCAGGGACCGGGGCCCCATTTTTATGGGGGAGGGGGGTCCACACCCCTGGACCCGTAAAGCACCCTGCCAGGAAACTTTATGGCTGAAAAAACCAAAGCACTGGATCCCGGGGTCCAGCTCTCAAACACGAGAAGCGTTATGGGCTAAACTTTGTTTCTTCCACCACGAGGCCTGGGTTCCATTCAATTCGGCCTGAAGACACCTTAAATGGATCTGGCTGCATAGCTTGCCCCAGCAAAGGAATATTCCAGTGGAGCTCAGCCTAGCGTATCTTTACTCCGTGACCAACACCTAAGACACTGGCGAAAAACACTGAGGCATTCCCAGTAGTGGGAGGAGTTATATAGGGAGTGAACTTCCTGTGTTAGGGTGTGCCATTGTCCATCACCTAAAGGTGGCCTATAACCTGCATAGTAACTACTATGTGTCCCATGATGTACGATAAAGAAATATTAACACGGTTTCTTGGTATGTTCTTTCCAGTCTCACAAATAAGATAAGCACACATTCTAGGTACTTTTTTATTTTGTATTTTTTAGGTATAAGTATTAATCATTTTTTTTTTTTAGATTGTAATAGAGGAAGAAAAAAAGTTTCTTAAATTACTGGAGCTTTTGGGGCATTACCAGGAAAAAGGATCAGTCATTATTTTTGTTGATAAACAAGAGCATGCAGATGGATTACTCAAAGACTTAATGAGAGCGTCATATCCCTGCCTGTCACTTCATGGAGGTAAAGTAGAATTTATGAATTTATTATTTGTAAAATGTTGTTAAAATTTTACTCATTGTAATATACAGTATGTGAAGGAAACACGTGTGCATAGATAAATTGGTAAATTCCTCACTTAGATGTAGGCTCGGCTACTCCCTCCCCTGGGGGGCTCCAAACAGTAAAATATAGTATAATATCAAAACAAAAATTCAGTGATGACTGATGTAACTTCAGATGCTAGGCAAATCTCTATAAGGGTAAATGTATCAAAGAGAGGAAAAAGTTCTAATGCAGGGAATATAAATGACTAGTAGGAATCCTCCTCCAATCCACACCCTGTATGTGCTAGCCTCACACCTCAAGGGAAGACCCTAAATGGGTCTAGTCGTGCATCAACAGAGGTCCTTTTCCTCCTCCTTGGGTGTATCTCAAATGAATGGTCACTGCAATCTCCAGGCTATTTCTCCACAAACAGAGTTCCACGACCAGCTCCTTTTAAAAAAATTGTCTCCAGGGATAAAGGGTAGAAGAGACAAGCCTCCATAGTGTAGTAGTAAAGAACTTGCATTTTATTTTATTTTTTGATACCTGACATGGGTGAGGGTGCGTCATTGGAAGCAATTGGTGGTGCAACTGCTTCTCACACTTCAGCCCCTGTATGCGTGACTGCAGATGCATTTTCCTCTGCCCCGCAGGGCTTAGAAGGAAGATTAGTGGCTTTAATCTCATCCTCCATTAAAAGGGCATAAGAAGCGTGCTAGATTCCTCTCTCCCACTCCAAACCCCTTACCAGGGGGACAGGATGAGCTATTGCCCTCAAAAGATCGAGAAAAACAAACCGATTACTCCTCTGCGGAGGAAACAACAGTTTAAGTTTCAGCTTCACAATCTGAGGTACAAATCCTTTAAGGACATGGTTCGCTCCACTTTCATGCTGCCCCCAACAGAGTCAGCTGAAAGTCTGGTTTCTTCTTTGGGTTCCTTTGAAACCTTCACAACCAGATTACTAGACAAGCTTATTTATGCCGAATGGGATCATCCGGATAAGCTTTTTCTCCCTCCAAAGAGATTCTCAGTTCTCTATTCTATGAAAGAAAAAGTCACCAAAAAATGGAAAGTTCCAGCAGTAGATGCTGCGACTTCCAGTGTGAATTAAAAGTTTAACTTGTCCAGTGGACAATGCACAAATGCTAAAGGATCCAACAGATGAAAAGTGGAATTCCTGTTAAAATCTTCTTCTTTTTCTTTAAAGTGGAAGTAAACCCATCGAGTTAAAAAAAAAAAAAAAGCATGCCGGGAATGCTAACTGCACATTGGCTGTGCTCTCAGCCAAACTATCAAACCATCCAATGGCTGGTGTCGTAACGAATCACATGTGCAGCACCATAGCAGTTGAAGATTAAACAGAGGCAAAGATGGCAGCTTCCTTGGCTGAAAACGATAGGGGAGTTTACTTCCACTTTAACAGGTACTGTTGCTCAGCCTGCAATTGCAGCTATAGGCATCTGTCAGTCCTTAAAAGACCAGTTCACAGAGGCCCTTAAGGAGCTCCCTGCACAACAGGCCAGTGAGTTGGCCAATTTACCAAAAGCATTGTTTTGCCGTCCAGTCGTCCCGTCTTGCACTTGTGCTAGTACACATGCATAGGACCCTTTGGCTAAAGGGTTGGTCTGCCGAAGCACCCTGCAAAAACCTACTGTCTAGTTTCCTTTTTCATGGGGAGTGACTATTTGGTGATGATTTGGATAAATACATCCAATTTCCAGTGGAAAAAGTACTCTTGCCAGTCAAAGTATAAAGGTCCTTAATTTAAACTGACTTTCTCTCCTGCGCCAAGCGCATTCGACTCTAGCCAGTGGCGACGGCTTCCACCGTCAGATTCCAGATGAGAATCGCAGCGTCAGGCCCAGGCTCAACAGAAGACCTGGAGCCGCAAGACTGCCAAGCAGAATACGAAGACCTCTTCGTGAAGGGGTGTCTCCCCCCACCAAGGTGGGGGTAAGACTTCTGCATTTCGCAGAAGTCTGGCAGAGGGAAACTCGGCACAGATGGGCTCTCTCCAAAGTGACTCTAGGATACCAACTGGAGTTTCCACCATCTCACTTTCTGAGATCAAACGTTCCCAAGGATCCAGGTAAATGACAATCCCTGTTTCAAGCATTGGACTGATTATTGACTCAAGGGGTAATCATACAGATCCCCACAGAAGAACAAGGTTTAGGTTTCTAATCAAACCGAATGGAGATGTCAAGCCCATTCTAGATCTAAAAAATCTAAATGGATTCCTAAAAATTAGCTCATTTCGAATGGAGTCGATCAGGTCAGTGGTCTCCATCCTACAAGGCGGAGAACTTCTGGCGTCTATAGACACAAGGGACGCATATCTGCATGTCCCTATATTTCCCGCTCACCATAGGTTTCTGCAATTCGAAACCTTTCTGGCTTACCCTTCGGGCTAGCCACAGCACCACGGGTATTCACAAAAATACTGACCCCACCTTTAGCTAGGTTCAGGGCATAGAGCGTAACAGTGTTGGCGTACCAAGAAGATCTATTGTTAGAAGACCAGTCAGTGACTCGCTTAAGGCAAACCTGGAAAGTCTCGGTTGGATCTTCAACCTAGACAAGTCTTCCTTAAAACCAGTAAGAAGGGTGGATTACTTAGGCCTGATCATAGATACAGCCCAGAAAAGGGTGTTCTTGCCTCCAGCAAACATCCGCTCCATACAAGAGCTTGTACGGATGGTCAGGTCAAAAGCAAATCCTTCAATTCGCCTTTGCATGAGGTTGTTAGGAAAGATGGTAGCTTCATTTGAAGCAGTCCCCTATGCCCAGTTCCATTCAAGACTGTTGCAAAACAGAATCCTCTCTGCTTGGAACAAGAAGATCCAAGCTTTGGACTAGCCAATGTGGCTGTCCCCAAGAGTGTCTCAAAGCCTCAGTTGGTTACGAAGCCAGAATTTCCTGAAGGGGAAATCCTTCAGACCAATAATCTGGAAAGTAGTAATGGCAGATGCCAGCCTCTCAGGCTGGGGAGCGGTACTAGAGGAGACGACTGTAAAGGGACAGTGGTCAAAACTCGAAAGAGCCCTGCCCATCAACATCCTAGAGATTTGGACAGTGTATCTGGCTCTGAAAACCTGGACCTTCAGGTTAAAGAATTGTCCAGTCCGGATTCAATCCGACAATGCCACGGCTGTGGCCTATATCAATCACCAAGGGGACACCAAGAGTCTCTCAGCTCAGAGAGAAGTGAACCATATCCTAACTTGGGCAGAAAAGAATGTCCCATCCCTATCAGCAGTTTTCATTCCGGGAGTAGAAAATTGGCGGGTGGACTATCTAAGTCACCATCAGTTATTCCCAGGGGAATGGTCTCTTCACCCCGAAGTGTTTTGGGCTGTTTGCCAAAGATGGGGGACTTCGGACATCTTCTAGCGTCCAGATTCAACATGTTAGTCAATTTTGTGTCCAGAACAAGGGATCCACTCGCATACGGAACAGATGCGCTGGTAACCCCAGTGGGATACGTTTTCACTGATATATGATTTTCCCCCGATTTAGTTGCGGCCTCGACTTCTTTGCAGTATAAAGCTGGACAGAAAGCCGATAATTCTGGTAGCACCAGCATGGCCCAGAAGGTCATGGTATGCAGAGATCGTAAAGATGGCAGTGGAGGGTCCTTGCCCTCTCTCACTAAGACCAGACCTGCTATCGAAGGGGACGATATTCCATCCTACTTTACGCAAGCTAAATTTAATGGCTTGGTTATTGAAACCCACATTCTGAAGAAGAGTGTGGTTTCCAGGTCTGTTATCTCAACTTTAATCAATGCAAGGAAACCAGTTTCCAGAGCTGTATATTATAGAGTTTGGAAAGCTTACGTTTCCTGGTGTGAATCCAATAATTGGCACCCTCTGAGATATATTATAGGCAGCATCCTTGCCTTTCTACAATTGGACGTAGAGATGAAGATGGCCCTAAGTACCATTAAGGGCCAAGTCTCAGCCTTATCCGTTTTTATTTCAAAGACTTGAAATTAGTTTGGTCAGTGTTACAAAATACACCATTTAAACCATTACAGCATGTTCCCTTAGTCCTGACTAGGAAGCTGATATTTTTGGTTTCCTCAGCAAGGAGGGTTTCAGAATTGGCTACTCTTTCTTATAAAGAGCCATATTTGAATATTCATCAGAAGGGACTGGTGTTTACACCCTTGTCCAGGCTTTTTGCTAAAAGTGGTTTCAGTTTTTCACCTAAACCAAGATATTGTCCTGCCATAGTTTTTCCCCAAATCATGCTCCTGGGATGAAAAATCACTACATTGTCTTGATGTAGTGAGAGCAGTGAAAATCTATTTAAAGAAAACTGCTCCGTTTCGTAAGACTGATGTCTTATTTATTCTGCCAGAAGGTCCTAAAAAAGGACAGGCATCGTCAAAATCCACTGTTGCTAAGTGGATTTGGCAAGTTAAAATTCAAACGTATGACTTAAGGGGTAACATTCCCACTATTCAAGCTAAGGAGCACTCTACCAAAGCGGTTAGTGCTTTTTGGGCAGTGCGTCACCGGGCCTCCTTTGCTCAGATCTGCAAGCCTGCAACTTGGTCTTCGGTCCATACATTCACAAAATTTTACCAAGTGGATATAAGAAGGAATGAGGATATCGCCCTTGGGTGCAGTGTGCTGCAGGCAGCAGTATAAGTCCTCAAGGTCTGGGGGTGCCCTACGGGTTGTCTGCCTCCCCTCAAGTAGCATTGATACGGGATGTACCACGAAGTAAGGCTCTGTGTCCTATGATGTACGATAAAGAAAATAGGATTTTTATAACCGCTTACCTATAAAATCCTTTTCTTGGAGTACATCATAGGACACAGAGGTCCCGCCCCTCTTTTATGGGGTTTATAGGGGTTGTAAAGGTAAATGTTTTTTCACCTTAATGCATTCTATGCATTAAGGTGAAAAAACATCTCACACTGCCTGCGCCCCCAGTCCCCCATTTTACTTGCCTCACCCCTCGAAAGTCCCGCGCTCGCCCCCGCCGTCCTCTTCGCCGCTCAGCCTGGCCACTGATTGGCTGGAGTGGATGGATTGAAGGCAGCGCAGCCATTGGCTCGTGCTACTGTCAATCACATCCAATGACGTGGGGGGGGCGGGGCTGTGTGATACAGCAAGTGGCTATATCACGGGAGCGCGCCCGCAGGTGCTTCACACCATGCAAGGGAGCTTGCTCGAACGTGAGAAGTACCTGCGGGAAGAAGCAGAGACAGCCGCCAAGGGACCCTAGAAGAGCAGGTTCGGGGCCACTCTGTGCAAAACGAGCTGCACAGTGGAGGTAAGTATAACATATTTAACCACTTAACAACCGGCCCATAGCCGAATGACGGCTACAGGGCGGTTGTTTAACTCTGGGATGCCGTCATATGACGTTCTCCCAGAATTCCGCTCTCGCGCGCCCCCTGGGGCGCGCACTCAAGAGCATCTGTTACCGCCGGGTCCACAGGACCCGGCGCATCACAGATCACGGTAAACGGCCGCTCATCGCTCATTACCACCAATACCCTGCAACACTCTGCAATGCTCTGCAACGCTCTGCAATACCCTGCAACGCTCTGCAATACCCTGCAACGCTCTGCAATACCCTGCAACGCTCTGCAATACCCTGCAACGCTCTGCAATGCCCAGCCATACTCTGAGATACCCAGCCATACTCTGAGATACCCAGCCATAGTCGGTGATACCCTGTAATACCCAGCCATAGACATCCCAATACGATCAAAGCCGGATTTTTTTTTTTTTTTTTTTTTTTTTTTTCAGGCTTCCCAGCTTAGAGGTGAGATGTGGGGTCTTATTGACCCCATATCTCACTGTAAAGAGGACCTCTCATGCCATATTCCTATTACAAGGGATGTTTACATTCCTTGTAATAGGAATAAAAGTGATCAAAACATTTTTTGGGGGGGAAAAAATGTCAAACAAAAATAAAGTAAAATGAACAATACATTTTTTTTTTTTTTTTAAAGCGCCCCTTTCCCCATGTGCTCGCATGCAGAAGCGAACGCATACGTAAGTCCCGCCCACATATGAAAACGGTGTTCAAACCACACATGTGAGGTATCGCTGCGAACGTTGGAGCGAGAGCAATAATTCTAGCCCTAGACCTCCTCTTTAACTCAAAACATATAACCAGTAAAAAAAAATTAAATCGTTGCCTTTGGGGATTTTTAAGTAGCAACGTTTGGCGCCATTCCACGAGCGTGTGCAATTTTGAAGAGTGACATGTTGGGTATCTATTTACTCAGCGTAACTTCATCTTTCACATTATGCAAAAATTGGGCTAACTTTACTGTGTTTTTTTTTTTTTTTTTTTTAAGCACAAAACTGTTTTTTTCCAAAAAAAAAAGCATTCGAAAAATTGCTGCGCAAATACCGTGCGAGATAAAAAGTTGCAACGACCACCATTGTATTCTCCAGGGTGTTTGCTAAAAAAAACATATATAATGTTTTGGGATTCTATGTAATTTTCTAGCAAATGATGATTTTTACATGTAGGAGAGAAATGTCAGAATTGTCCTGGGTGCTCCAGAACGCCTGATGGCGCTTCCTGCATGTTGGGCCTCTGTATGTGGCCACACTGTAAAAGTCTCACACATGTGGTATCGCCGTACTCGGGAGTAATAGCAGAATGTGTTTTGGGGTGTAATTTGTGGTATGCATATGCTGTGTGTGAGAAATAAACTGATAATATGACAATTTTGAAAAAAAAAAAACAAAGTAAAAATAAATCTTGATTTTGCAAAGCATTGTGGGAAAAAATGACAACTTCAAAAAACGAATCATTACTAAATACCTTGGAATGTCTTCTTTCCAAAAAGTGCCGAATCGCAAAAAGGGGCCTGGTCCTTTGTCTGCAAATTGATCCAGGGCTTAAGTGGTTAAGGGACTTTAGCAATCTTTATATGTAATGTATCCCTCAATACCCCTCTATTAATCCATTCAGAATTCCAATAAATATTATATAATAGGACTTCCAGTAGTGTTCCACTCTATTGCTATTAAGCTTCAGACTGTCTTGCTTGAATGAGGGTCAGACTGACTTGCTAGTGATGAAAATATTCTTTCATACTATTTCAACTAGCTGTCGTTTGCTTCATTATCAAATCCCTATTCTAGCTTCCAGTTGTGTTCCTCGCTAGATATGTATATATTTTTTTTCCATCTAGCTTCTATAGAACGCCAAGACCTCCCACAGCACCCTTCAAAATAGAGTAGCACATTATTAAAATGTCAAAAATAGACTCCCCAAAAAAACTCAACATGTTTTGCCACCATTTGTGCCTTTATCAAGAGTATCCAACAAACAGAAGGTACTCGGTGCCCCTTCTTGTTGCACATCAAATCAAAGAAAAAGTGTCTGCCATGACCACGTGGCTGCCCTGTTTATAAAGCCTCTCATTGGGCACTTCCTGATGATGTCCGTGCATGCGAGTGAGTCTTTTTTACACCTGATGCATGATGTCACCACGGATTGTCTCAAATTGACTTTCAGCACCATCTAGTTGATTTTCAGAGGAAATCAATGCAGGGGCGTACTAAGTGGGGGGGCGTGCCGCTCCCCGGGTGCCACACACTGGGGGGGGGGTGTCAGGCCAGCGCCCCCCCTCCCCTCTCCGCAACTGAAGTGTCAGACAGGCACTGGCAGTGGGCGGCATTGCGGGGGGGGTGCGAGCAGCACCCGAGTGGAGTCGAGTGACATCTGCTCAGTGATCCGGGACCCGGCTCCCCTTCTCTCTGGTCGCGTCGCGCTGCCGTTCTGATCGGTCTCGGGCAGCGGCTGTCACTCACAGCCGAGCAGAGTGAAGCCGCCTCCCCCTCCTCCATGCACAGCACTGTGTAGACGAGGAGGGGGAGGCGGCTTCACTCTGCTCGGCTGTGAGTGACAGCCGCTGCCCGAGACTGATCAGAACGGCGCGATGTGAGTCACGTGACTACAGAGAGAAGGTGATTATTGCGCCGGATCACTGAGCCGACAGGTGACACTCCACTCGGGTGCTGCTCGCACCCCCCCCCCCCCCCCTGCAATGCCGCTGCCTTGGGCTCCAGGTACACTAGGGGTTCTTTACTGTGGTGGGTCGTGCACTGTAGGGGGGTCGTGCACTGTAGGGGGGTCCTGCACTGTAGGGGGGTCTGCAGGGGGGGTCCTGCACTGTAGGGGGGCTCCTGCACTGTAGGGGGGCTCCTGCACTGTAGGGGGGTTCTGCACTGTAGGGGGGTTCTGCACTGTAGGGGGGGGTCCTGCACTGTAGGGGGGGTCCTGCACTGTAGGGGGGGGGGGTCCTGCACTGTAGGGGGGGGGGGTCCTGCACTGTAGGGGGGGTCCTGCACTGTAGGGGGGGGGTCCTGCACTGTAGGGGGGGGGGGGTCCTGCACTGTAGGGGGGGGGGGTCCTGCACTGTAGGGGGGGGGGTCCTGCACTGTAGGGGGGGGGGTCCTGCACTGTAGGGGGGGGGTCCTGCACTGTAGGGGGGGGGGGGGTCCTGCACTGTAGGGGGGGGGGGTCCTGCACTGTAGGGGGGGGGTCCTGCACTGTAGGGGGGGGTCCTGCACTGTAGGGGGGTCCTGCACTGTAGGGGGGGTCCTGCACTGTAGGGGGGGTCCTGCACTGTAGGGGGGGTCCTGCACTGTAGGGGGGTTCTGCACTGTAGGGGGGTTCTGCACTGTAGGGGGGGGGTCCTGCACTGTAGGGGGGGGGTCCTGCACTGTAGGGTGGAGGGGTCTGCACTGTAGGGTGGAGGGGTCTGCACTGTAGGGTGGAGGGGTCTGCACTGTAGGGTGGAGGGGTCTGCACTGTAGGGTGGAGGGGTCTGTACTGTAGGAGGGTCTGTACTGTAGGAGGGTCTGTACTGTAGAAGGGTCTGCACTGTAGAAGGGTCTGCACTGTAGGGGAGGATTCTGTACTGTAGGGGGGGTCTACACTGTAGGGGATCTGTGTAACATGCAGAGGGTCCAGAGCTGTGAGGGGCTGTGTAATGTAAAGGGGTGCAGAGGTGCAGGGTGCTGTGTAATGTAAAGGGGTCCAGAGGTACAAGGGCTGTGTAATGTAAAGGGGTCAGGAGGTTCAGGGTGCTATGTTATGTAAAGGGGTCCAGAGGTACAAGAGCTGTGTAATGTAAAGGGGTCCAGAGGTGCAGGCTGCTGTGTAATGTAAAGAGGTCCTTAGGCGCAAGGTCCTGTGTAATGTAAAGGGGTCCAGAGGTGCAGGGCGCTGTGTAATGTAAAGAGGTCCTTAGGTGCAAGGTCCTGTGTAATGTAAAGGGGTCCAGAGGTGCAGGGTGCTGTGTAATTTAAAGGGGTCCAGAGGTGCAGTTGTGGAGAGGGGGGGTACACAGTAGTGACAAAAAGATATTGAAGGATGCAGAGGTATGCAGGGGACACAGTGGGTGTTTTTACATTTTATGGTGGGGGGGGGGGGGGGGGGGTGCCAGATATAGGATCCGCCCCGGGTGCCAAATGCTCTAGGTACGCCCTTGAATCAATGGTAGTTTTGTATCCAATTCCTGGTCAGTATTTAATTTGTTCTGGTCATTGAGCAACCATCTATAATATACCTGCAAAAGCATCACTAATAAATGTATCACTATTTCAGGATGCCAAATTATGATGTTTCGTTTTAGAATTTTTTTTTTTATTATGGAAGTGGCTGTGAAACAATCTGTCATGAAAAACCTGTCTTTTAGATCCTTAATCTCTAAGTGATGGCCACTATTTTATAAAAAAATAACATAAATTGAGACTGATTGTTCCGAAAATTTTCCTACAACTCTGATTTGGTCCTTGCCTTCCTTGTTAACCTTTTGACTTTGCGTTTTCACTTTTTTTTTTTCACTCTCTCTATAGTATACACTTCCACCAGATAGCCTCTCTTGCTGAATTTGTTCGATTAATAAATTGCATTCACTTTTAAAGTCTGTTCTCGTTGAGCAGTTCTTCCTCTCCCTAAATAACTGACCAACCAGAATGCCCTTTTAAAGGGCAGTTGGATGGTGGCTCTATCCAGTGTGAAGTCGGTTTGCTAAAGAACCTAGCTTATAAAGTGTCGTTGGCATTTACGTTAATGGTCTCATTTCAGGCTAATTTATTCCTTCCCTCCACTTCTGGCTCATCTGCTCCTCAAATTAGACCGAGAGATAATTCTAATTGCCCAAAATACTCAGACTTTTAGCAGACAGCCCCTGGCCCCTCCTAACAGGCCAGATCTCCTGTCTCAATGTCATCTATTCCATCACGCTTCAGTCTCTGGCTTTAATGGCATGGCTGTTGGAGGCCACAGGGCTTTGAGTCTGATTCCTATTTTGCAAACAAGAAAATCCCTTCCAGGAAAATCCATCACACTTAGAAATCTTATTTTGACTGGCACAAATGCAGTTAATTCAGCTCAAGCAATTACTCTGTGCCTAGCATTCTGTTTTTTCGGAAAAACTGATTCCCACCCTCACCCCTGAAGCCCCATACACACTATCAGATTTTCTGCAGATTTTTTCCTTCAGGTTTACCAAAACCATGTAGTACAAAGGCCTGTCTGATTGCATACAAATTGAAACTCCTATGGTTTGACCTCATTATATGGTTTTGGTAAACTTTTCCACAGCCTGGCCACATACAGAAGCCCAACATGCAAGTAGCACCTTCAGGCTTCTAACATATAGCATGTACACACCAATAATTACACCCCAAAATACATTCTGCTGAGCAAAGGGTAAAAAAAGGCTCACCTGTGGTTTTAGCAGGCAGGAATACCGTTCCAGAGCAGTCAAAGCATTTTCTAGACAGTCAAAGGAAATGTCCAGGAATTGTCCAGGCAGCAGACAGATATGCAAAAGTATGGACATGGTTCAGTACAGTGCAAGATTTAGCAGGCAGTTCAGGCACAGGCATGGCCAGTTCAGGTGGCAGGCACAGGCATGGCCAGTTCAGGTGGCAGGCACAGGCATGGCCAGTTCAGGTGGCAGGCACAGGCATGGCCAGTTCAGGTGGCAGGCACAGGCATGGCCAGTTCAGGTGGCAGGCACAGGCATGGCCAGTTCAGGTGGCAGGCACAGGCATGGCCAGTTCAGGTGGCAGGCACAGGCATGGCCAGTTCAGGTGGCAGGCACAGGCATGGCCAGTTCAGGTGGCAGGCACAGGCATGGCCAGTTCAGGTGGCAGGCACAGGCATGGCCAGTTCAGGTGGCAGGCACAGGCATGGCCAGTTCCGATGGCAGCAGGCGGCACTTTGTACATTGGGCCTTGGTCAGGTAAGATCTGAGGACAGGGATAGAGGCTTCTTCCCACCCAAATCTCTATGAAGCCTTCGAGTCTCCAGGCCCTAATCCGGGAAAATGAAAAACCTGGAGAAAAATGTTTTCTCCACTCATAAAACTTTTTCTGGAGCCCCTCAGATGTGAGACCCCTGTGCTGTACAGTGGCAGGGCAAATGATCATTTCAGGAGGCAGGCAAAAAGCATGGTCATTTAACAGGCCGAGGTCAATTCACATTGAAGGCAGAAACATGTTTGGCAAAGGCATAGTTTAACAGTCCGGGTCATACACAGAAATGGCAGAAAGTGGAAACTGGAAAGAAATCATCTTCACTTTACTAATAGTGTAGTGAAGTATGATAGCTTCGATAGCAAGTTCCAATACAGAGGCCTGGCTGGGAGGGACAGTCTGGACAGTAGTATCGGGTGTCACGGCGCATTCTTCTACTTGAACACACGCAACATTTTTTTGGGGGTTTGCGACCTGTTTAGGTAGGAGGGAGGATTTCGGGGAAGTGCCTTTCATGGAGTCTGGCTACTGCATCAGAGTGAATTAGTCGAGTGGGTTGGCCATGGGGATAGACAAGGGCTGTGATAACATCATCTTGGAATTTTAGATATGTCAGGGAACTTTGGGTGCTCTTAGAAAAAATAATATATGAATTGAACATGGCTAGTTGCATCAAATGACGACTTTCTTGTACCAAAACAGTGATCTTCTGGTGGCCAAGTAGGGCTGCATCATCTGGTCATTCATATCCACCCCCTAACCCCACTCCCCCCCAACCATGTATAGGTTATAATCATGGATACATTTTGGCTTCTGCATGGGGCCTTTTCTTTGCAGTTCCACCAAGGTGTCATTGTGTATTGTGGAAAGGATGTAGACATTTTTTTAATCTCTCCACTTCAGGGATAGTACCTCTTCAGTCCGCATACTGGCCATTTCACCCTGTTTTAATTTCTTGGTGACCAATGTCTGTGGGAAGCCTTTGCGGTTGGTCCGTGCTGTCCCACAGGCCACAGTCTGCTTTAGGTACAGATGGCGGAAAAGTGGGAGACTTGTGTAGAAATTGTCTACATATAGGTGGTAACCTTTCCCAAGCAATGGTTGGATCAGCTGCCAGACAATTTTGCCACTTGTTCCCCTGTAGGTAGGGCATCCAGGGGGGTTTAGCTGTCGGTCTTTTCCCTCATAAATAATAGTCATGTGTGTAACCCGTGGCCCTGTCACACGCCTTATAAAGTTTAACCCCACGTCTGGCTCTTTTACTGGGGATGTATTGTTGTATTCCAAGTCGTCCAGTGAGGTGTAATAGGGATTCATCCACACAAATATTTCTATCAGGGGTAAACATCTGCTTGAAACTGGCGGAAAAAAAATTGATTAGGGGCCGAATTTTGAAACATTTATCGTAACTGGGATGATTTAGAGGGAGGCATTGGGTATTGTTATTGTAAAATGTAAAAATCTCATGATCATCTCATAACGAGTTCTGGGCATCATTGATGATGATGGATAGGTTGGGTAGACCAGTAGGAATGGACTTAATTTTTTTTGTTAGCCCCATGTTGAGGGTTAGGCCAAGGAAAATTTTAAATTCTTCCAGGGTGAGGGGTTTCCAAACAAAAGGACGGGCATAGGAAGAACTTGGATTGTTGGCTATATGTTGGATGGCGTATAGATTACATTGCTCCACAATGTCGGTTAAGAGATCATTGGTAAAAAATAAATGAAAATAATAAAGTGGGGTTACATTTTCCGTCTGTATCTGAGGGCCTGGCTGGGATGTAAAAGGGGAATTGCAGGTTCTACTGACGTATCGGGCAGCCATGTTGGATACAGTAGAACATTTGGAAGGCTAGTATGGGCACTGCCTCGTTGATGGGATGCTCCGTTGCTAGCATCTGGCCTATCTTCTAGGAAGGTTGCAGAACTGCTGGTGGATGCCTGCCTATCCTGGAGTGCTGCGCTGCTGGTGGATGCCTGCATATCATCCTGGAGTGTTAAATTTTGTCCTCCTGTGCTATGTATGGAATAAGGAGTGGTGATTTTGTCTGATTAGCTGGATGCTGCAAACACTTCCATGAGACACGTACTCACTTAAAGAATAAGTATAGAAAAAGTAATGGTGCTGCGCTTCCAAAGTGAAGTTAATCTAAAAAGTAAACCCTGTATCACACACTAAAATAAAAAATAAACTTATTGCGAAATAAATGTGTGTGACCTAATGGTGCGTGATCACATTAGATACCCTAAGGACCATCCCAAGAAATTCTATGTTAAAATTAAAATAAATCCACATGTATAAGTGAAATGGCCAAACACAACGTGGTGTAATCAAGAGGAATAACCCCAGCTAAGGTGCTCATATAAGTTGAAGTTGTTCTATGTATATACACATTAGATTTATATGAGCACCTTAACTGGGGTTATTCCTCTTGATTACACCACGTTGTGTTTGGCCATTTCACTTATACATGTGGATTTATTTTAATTTTAACATAGAATTTCTTGGGATGGTCCCAAGGGTATCTAATGTGATCATGCACCATTAGGTCACACATTTATTTCGCAATGTTTTTTATTTTTTTATTTTAGTGTGTGATGCAGGGTTTACTTTTTAGATTAACTTCACTTTGGAAGAGCAGCACCATTACTTTTTCTATAATCCTCCTGGAGTACTGCGCTGCTGGTGGATGTCTGTGCCTGCTCATTTCTCCTGTTTCTCCTTGTTAGGATTCTATCTTCCACAGTTTCCATCTCTGAGCCACTGCTTTCCACTGGCTCATAATCGCTATCCGGGTCTGACGGAGAGAGTTCCCTGCTACTCTCGCCCGACATACTCTGGAGTATCTGGAAAGCCTCCTGCGCTGTACGACCTTTTAGTCATGTTGGCGGGCAGCAGATGTGCCTGACGGCGGCGGGCGGCAGATGTGCCTGACGGCGGCGGGCGGCAGATGTGCCTGACGGCGGCGGGCGGCAGATGTGCCTGACGGCGGCGGGCGGCAGATGTGCCTGACGGCGGCGGGCGGCAGATGTGCCTGACGGCGGCGGGCGGCTGATGTGCCTGACGGCGGCGGGCGGCTCATGTGCCGGCTGTTGGCAGACAGATGTTAACTGTTCTGTATGACAGGTGTTTTTACTGTGTTTTGGGGGCGCTGTATGTTTTGGGGGACACTAGCTGTGTGATCAGTGAGTAAACAGCGGACAAACAGCTATACCAGTGATATGCAATTAGCGGACCTCCAGCTGTTGCAGAACTACAACTCCCATGAGGCATAGCAATACTCTGACAGCCAGAAACATGACACCCAGAGGCAGAGGCATGATGGGACTTGTAGTTTGGCAACAGCTGGAGGTCCACTAATTGCATATCCCTGAGCTATACACTCACTGATCTCCCGGCTGCGGCACAGATCTCTCTTCCTCTCCTCACTGACAGGCTCTGTGTGAGGAGAGGAAGAGATGAGAGCAGTTACAACTGCTCTCTATTTACCAATCACATGGCCCTCCTGTCGTATACTGCTCTGCAGTCTTCGGGGGACACGCGCGCATCGGGATCAAGCAGCTGCGCAGGAGCGCGCCCACGTGATCCTGCTACTTCTGACAGGACGTTCAGGAACGTCCAGTCAGAAGTAGAGAGCCCCCCACCCGGCCATTTATATGCAGTGGTCGGGTGGGAAGTGGTTAAAAGAGATGAAACACTAACATTCTGTTACATTACAGCCTTTAGTTCAGTTTTTTTTATCTGAATTATATGTGATGCATCAGAACACAATAGTCTAAGTTGAAGTAAAATTTGAAAAATGTATACATAAAACTTTTTCCAGAAATAAAAAAATGGCCATGTGAGTATGTATTCACCAACTTTGTTATGAAGCACAAAAGGCTCTGGTGCAACTAATTACCTTCAGAGGTCACATAATCAGTGAAATGATGTCCACCTGTTTGCAATCTAAGTGTCACATGATCTGTCATTACATATACATACGTTTTTGAAAGGCCCCAGAGGCTGCAACACCTAAGCAAGAGGCTCCACTAACCAAACACTGCCATGAAGACCAAGCAACTCTCCAAACAAGTAAGGGACAATGTTGAGAAGTACAAGTCAGGGCAAGGTTATAAAAAAAAAAAATCCTTGATCCCTAGGAGCACCATCAAGTATATCATAACCAAATGAAAAATAACATGGCACAACAGCACACCTGCTAAGAGACAGCTGCACACCAAAATTCATGGAGCAGGCAAGGAGGGCATTAGAGAGGCAGCACAGAGACCTAAGGTAACCCTGGAGGAGCTGCAGAATTCCACAGCAGAGACTGGAGTATCTGCATAGGACGACAATAAGCCGTACGCTTCATAGAGTTGGGCTTTATGGCAGAGTGGCCAGAAGAAAGCCATTACTTTCAGCAAATGACAAAATGGCACGTTCTGAGTTTGCGAAAAGGCATGCGAGAGACTCCCAAAATGTATGGAGGAAGGTGCTCTAGTCTGAGACTAAAGTTAAACTTTTTCGCCATCAAAGAAAACGCTGTCTGGTGCAAACCCAACACCTCACATCACCCAAAGAACACCATCCACACAGTGAAAACATGGTGATAGCAGCATCATGCTGTGGGGATGTTTTTTAGCAGTCGGGACTGGGAAACTGGTCAGGGTTGATGGAAAGATGGCTGGTGCTAAATGCAGGGATATTCTTGAGCAAAAACTGTACCACTCTGTGTGTGATGGGACCTTCCAGCAGGAGAATGACCCCAAACACACTGCTAAAACAACACATTTAACCACTTGATCACTGGGCACTTAAACACCCTTAATAACCAGACCAATTTTCAGCTTTCGGTGTCACATTTTGAATGACAATTACTCATGCAACACTGTACTCATATGAATTTTTTGTCCTTTTTTCACACAAATAGCTTTCTTTTGGTGGTATTTAATCACCACTGGGTTTTTATTTTTTGTGCTATAAAAGACCGAAAATTCTGTTAAAAAAAATGAATTTTTCTTAGTTTATGTTATAAAATTTAGGAGATTAGTAATTTTTCTTCATAAATTTTGGCCAAAATTTATACTAATGCATATCTTTGGTAAAAATAAGTACAAATTGGTGGATATTATTTGGTCTTTGTGAAAGTTATAGAGTCCACAAGCTATGGTGCCAATATCTGAAAATGTATCACACCTGAAGGACTGATGGCCTATTTCAATTCTTGAGACCCTAACATGCCATAAAAGTACAAATACCCCCCCCCCCCAAATAACCCATTTTTGGAAAGACATTCCAAGGTAAGAGGCATGATAAAAAAAATTCCACAATTATTTGCAAATCAAGATTTTTTGTTTCCTTTTTTTTTTTTTCACAAAATTGTCATAATATCAGTTTTTCTCACACAGAGTATATGCATACCCCAAATTACACCCCAAAACACATTCTATTACTCCCGAGTATGACGATACCACATGTGTGAAACTTTTACACAGCATGGCCACATACAGAGGCCCAACATGCAGAAAGCATCATCAGGCGTTCTTAAGCACCCAGGACAATTATGACATTTCTCTCCTACATGTAAAAATCATAATTTATTTGCTAGAAAATTACATAGAACCCCAAAACATATGTGTTTTTTTTATTTTTTTATTTTTTTAAGCAAGGACCCTAGAGAATACAATGGTGGTCGTTGCAACTTTTTATCTTGCACAGTATTTGCGCAGCAATTTTTCGAACGCGTTTTTAAAAAAAAAAAGTTTGTGCTTAAAAAAAAAAAGTAAAGTTAGCCCAATGTTTTTGCATAATGTGGAAGATGAAGTTACACCGAGTAAATAGATACCTAACATATCACTCTTCAAAATTGCACACGCTCGTGGAATGGCGCCAAACGTCGCTACCTAAAAATCCCCATAGGCAACGCTTTAAATTTTTTTACTGGTTACATGTTTTGAGTTACAGAGGAGGTCTGGGGCTTGAATTATTGCTCTCGCTCTAACGTTCACAGTGATACCTCACGTGTGGTTTGAACACCGTTTTCATATGTGGGAGGGACTTACGGTTGCGTTCGCTTCTGCATGCGAGCACATGGAGACAGGGGCACTTTAATTTTTTATTTTTTTTATTGTTCATTTAACTTTATTTTAGTTTGACCTTTTTTTCCCCAAAAATTAATTTTATGTCTATTACAAGGAATGTAAACATCCCTTGTAATAGGAATATGTCATGACAGGTCCTCTTTACAGTCAGATAAGGGGTCAATAAGACCCTGCATGGGGCGGTTGTTAAATGGTTAAGGGAAACGTGTAAATGTGTTGTAATGGCCTAGTCACCTCTAGGCTGGGAAGCCTGAAATAAAAAAAAGATTCTGGCTTTGATCGTATTGGCGAGTCGGTAGAAGCACAGGAGGGCAGCGGGAGGGGGTGGGGGAACGTCCCCTCTCGCCTCTTGTAAGAACGATCAAGCAGCGGAACAGCCGCTATGATTGTTATGGTGTAGGGAATCGCCGGCTAAAAAAGCTGGTATCTGAATGATGCCTGTAGCTACACCCATCATTCCGATTTCCCCCACACAAAGTCAAGGACATCATATGACGGCTGACTGGGTATTGCAGGGTATCACCGAGTATGGCTGGGTATTGCAGGATATCACCGACTATGGCTGGGTATTGTAGGGTATTTCCGAGTATGGCTGGCTATTGCAGGGCATCTCCGAGTATGGCTGGCTATTGCAGGGCATCTCCGAGTATGGCTGGCTATTGCAGGGCATCTCCGAGTATGGCTGGCTATTGCAGGGCATCTCCGAGTATGGCTGGCTATTGCAGGGCATCTCCGAGTATGGCTGGCTATTGCAGGGCATCTCCGAGTATGGCTGGCTATTGCAGGGCATCTCCGAGTATGGCTGGCTATTGCAGGGCATCTCCGAGTATGGCTGGCTATTGCAGGGCATCTCCGAGTATGGCTGGCTATTGCAGGGCATCTCCGAGTATGGCTGGCTATGGCTGGGCATCTCCGAGTATGGCTGGCTATGGCTGGGCATCTCCGAGTATGGCTGGGCATCTCCGAGTATGGCTGGCTATTGCAGGGCATCTCCGAGTATGGCTGGCTATTGCAGGGCATCTCCGAGTATGGCTGGGCATCTCCGAGTATGGCTGGCTATTGCAGGGCATCTCCGAGTATGGCTGGGCATCTCCGAGTATGGCTGGGCATCTCCGAGTATGGCTGGGCATCTCCGAGTATGGCTGGGCATGGCAGGGCGTCTCCGCGTATGGCAGGGCGTCTCCGCGTATGGCAGGGTGTCTCCGCGTATGGCAGGGCGTCTCCGCGTATGGCAGGGCGTCTCCGCGTATGGCTGGGTATGGCAATTTATGGCAGAGTATTGGCGGAGTATTGCGGGGTGTTGGCGTATTGGCAGGGAATTGAGGGGTTAATTTTCAATGAGCAGCACTGTGGGCACTGCAGATGCAGCTCACAGCACTGCTGACACCGATCTCTTCCCCCTCCGCTGTACCGATCGGTACAGAGAGGGGAGGGAGGAACCGGCATCATAACATGACGCCGGTTTGTTTACAAGTGATCACTTCGTCATCCGTGATGCGGCGGTCACGGATGCTCTTGAGTGCGCGCCCGAGAGCGGAATTCTGGGAGGACGTCATATGACAGCCTCTCAGAGTTGAGCAATCGCCTATGGGGCGGTTGTTAAATGGTTAAGGGAAACGTGTAAATGTGTTGTAATGGCCTAGTCAAAGCCCAGACCTCAATCCAATAGAAAATCTGTGATCAGACTTAGATTGGTGTTCACAAGCACAAACCATTCAACTTGAAGGAGCTGGAGCAGTTTTGCAAGGATGAATTGGCAAAAATCCCAGGGGTAAGATGTGGCATACATGAGTAGTGCACGCATATGAAAACAGTGTTCAAACCACACGTGAAGTATCACCACGATCGGTAGAGCGAGAGCAATAATTCTAGCCCTAGATCTCTGTAACGCAAAACATGCAACCTGTAGAATTTTTTAAATGTCGCCTTTGGAGATTAAGGGTAAAAGTTTGTCGCCATTCCACGGGCGGACGCAATTTTGAAGTGTGGAATGTTGGGTATCAATTTACTTGGCGTAACATTTTCTTTCACAATATAGGAAAAAAATGGGCTAACTTTACTGTTGTCTTATTTTTTAATTCAAAGAAGTGTTTTATTTTTTTTTGTTTGTTTTATTTTTAAGATAGCTTGTAAGACCGCTGCGTAAATACGGTATGACAAAGTATTGCAACGACCGCCATAGGCAGGGTGTTAGAAAAAATTTATGTTTGGGGGGTTCTACGCAATTGTCTAGCAAAAAAAAAATGTTTTTAACTTGTAAACGAAACATCTAAAAAAACGCCGGTCCTTAAGTGGTTAATTCCAGGTTGTGAGGCAACAAAACATGAAAAATGCTGGGGGGGGGGGGGGGGGGGGGGGGGGGGTCGATGAATAATTTTGCAAGGCACTGTATGTGCCCAGGTCAAATTTCATGAATCTGTTTTACATCCACTTTAAGTAAAAACCTCCTCCTGTGCTCTTGCATGCTCACTCCACCAGATCTGTATGCCTTTACTGCCCCATTTGACACCAAACCTGTGTAGCCCAATCACATAAGGCTGCCACCCGATCTTATACTGGTTTCATACCTTACCAAAGTTTTACCAGGTGGAGTTCAGCACTCTGAACTTTTTTTTTTTTTTTTTTTTTTACCCCTGCTGTTTGGGCCTGCTGTCAGTTTTGTTTGTGTAGTTGTTACCCACCCTTTGCATTCATTGCTTTAGAACATTCCATGGTGTATGAATAATGTTGCCTGTGTCCTGTACTGTACAATTAAGATTTGAGGAATTTTGACTTGTCTGTAAATTTCATATCCTGGAGTACAGTACAGGACACAAGCCACCCTCCCACCATTTCCTTGGTTTACACTGCATTGCTTGCAACAAAAATGAGGACTGGCGGGGGGGGTAGCGTTTAAAAAGCTTGCCAGTGTCCAAACACCTGAAGTTATGCACCTTTAACCTACAGAGTATGAGTATGTTGTCAGTGTCCATGTACTTTAAGACATGACATTCATGGAATTTACAGGTACGTAAAAAAAAATTTTTTTTATGTAGTATTATCCTTCTTAGTATGGGTTAGATGAAGATCAGATCACATTTTTGACCTTTCATGTAGAAAATTCTAATGGTTCATCAACTTCCTTTGTTTTAGAAGATGGAAACTTTAGAATAGTTATACTCATTCATTCTTCAAGCATATCTAAGCCGATTTTTTTTTTTTTTTCTGGCACATTGCGCTCTTGATTAACCATGGAGACCACTGTCACTAGGACTAAAAGTGAAGGAAAATCTAAAATTTAGAGTTGCCACCAGAACAGGAACAAAGCAGAAACTCTCCAACTGGTATACCTGTTCTGGTGACATTTCTGTATCTTGAAAATATTTCCTTTTCCTGTTGCGCCTACAGGACAGGCACTGAAGGCAGGTCTTCCCAGTCGGGCAGGCATTGTAGAACCAAAACATTACATGGTTTTTATTTTTTACCTTTCCTTCCACTATGCAAATAGAATTGCCTTTGGGTATACTTTTACCTTCTGCATGAGTTGGTGCCCTTAACAGAAGCACTTGGATTGAAAGTTCAAACTTTACTGGATCCAAGTAGGGAATCCAGGATGAGAGTCCTAGAATCTCAACTTTCAAAAACAAGCCACCAGTGATCTGATATTTCAATATTTGCTGTAAACTAACACAACTCTGCCTGCATTTCTGAACAAATTTGATTTCCTTTTTGTATTAACAATTTTCTTTTGCCTCATGTTACAGGAATTGATCAATATGACCGTGACAGTATAATCAATGACTTTAAAAATGGTGTATGCAAGCTACTGGTGGCCACCTCTGTGGCAGCTCGAGGACTGGATGTGAAACAATTAATTTTGGTGATTAACTATTCATGCCCAAATCATTATGAGGATTATGTGCACAGAGCAGGACGTACAGGACGAGCTGGCAATAAGGTCAGAGAGTACAAATGTAACACATCTAAACAATTTTGTAATGCTGGGCCTACATTAAGTGTAATTTTCAAGCAGTGTTGGCATATTTAGAAAAGAGAGAATTTATCTTTTACTTTGAACATACCTTGCATGAAGTTGCGTTGTTTGGGAATGATGGTACCGTGATTGCTTTAAGGATGTACAGTCTTCATTGTCTGCTTTAATCTTGACCCTATAAAACATGTCTTATGGTATTTAAAGGTACAGATTCAGTCATATTTGAAAGCCAAGTCTTGTAGAGCAGCCTTTCTCAACCTTTTCAACAGAAGAACCTTTTACATTTTCCAGTCTCGGGGAACCCCTGCTAAAAGTGATTATAACTCTTGATACATTAGTGTGATGATCAATGGATGCTCCATAAACTTGTCATCCTTTGGAAGAATTACCCCTGTACAGATAGCTAAAAAGATCACTGATGTCTCTGTGAACTTATCTGAGAGACAGAAATTTCTCAAGGAATCCCTAGAAACCTCTGGATGGATCTTGGGGTTAAGTGGAATCCTGGATAAAAAACACTACCAAAGAGCCTTCTTAAAATAGAACTTGTCTGCATGTATCACTTCTGTCAGATCACAGGGTGTTCATTCATTATAAGCACATCTTTCCACATCTGAAACTGCTGGTTATAGTAAGATAAAGCCTAATATTATCGAACATTTTTTTTTCCAAATCTGCATACCACAGTTTCAGCTGGAATTACTTGTATTTCAAGTCCTGATCACCATGTGGTTTAAAGTTGCGGTTTCACTATTTTACACTGCAAACCTGTTTTTATAGGTGTTTTTTTTTTTTTTTTGCATGTTAAATTTATTTGAGCCTTAAAATGCATTCATGGTCAAACTCATGTGTACATTACGTGTACTTTTCTAAAATGCTTTCCAATTTGTCTCCATGCTGAAGTTATTAGCGAGGTGGGGGGTCTCCTTTTAGAATGCATCTCTTCTTTTCCTTTTTAAAATAAAAGTAAGCCTTGAAAGGCACTGGATTTCTTTCAGGCACTGCTGTAGTGCAGCAGCCACCCCAGAATATTAGTAATCTAGTGATCTTGGGAGCTCATTTTGGTTACCTTTTTGTGATGCTGAAGAAAATTTCCCAGTTATGGTTTATTTGCAGACTCCTTGCTGCTATTTTTATACAAAAAGCCTTGTGCAGCCAAACTTAAATAATGATTATTTTACAGCCTCTGAAAGTCTTTAATCTAGTGATGCAGGAAACATTTACTAAAGCATTCATTGTGTTGAGAATGGTGTGGTAATGTACCAGTTGATTAGAGATTACATATGCAGTTAAGTAGGTTTTTTAACTTTAGCACAGATTAAAGCGGAGGTCCACCCTAAAATGGACCTCCGCTCATCGGAACCCCCCCCCCCCTCCGGCGCCACAATTGGCACCTTTCAGGGGGGAGGGGGGTGCAGTTACCTGGATAATCCAGGTAACTGCGCCCACTTCCGGGATAGCTGTCTGCGGAAAGGGACGTAGATTACGCCCCTTTCCGCAACTGCCCGCCCCTTTGCGCAAGTGCCCCGCTGCCTGCTGGGAAACACACAGTTCCCAGAGGCAGCGGAGACCATCCGGATTGCGCCGCGCGGCTCGCGCATGCGCAGTAGGGAACCGGGAAATGAAGCCGAAAGGCTCCATTTCCTGATTCCCATACCCAAGATGGCGGCGGCAGGACCCGACAGACGACCTAGCGATCGGCTTCGGGTGCCGACATCGCGGGCGCACTGGACAGGTAAGTGTCACTATTTTAAAAGTCATCAGCTGCAGTATTTGTAGCTGCTGGCTTTTAAAAAAAAAAAAAAAAAACGCGGAGTCCCGGTGGACTCCCGCTTTAAGTATTATCATTCTTCAGGTGTAATCATGTCCTTCAGTTCATTGTGTTGCTCATCACTAAGGTGAACGATCTTTGAACATCCCAAATGTTTAAACTTCCTGTGTCCCTCAGCAGGTGTATTGCTTTCCTACTAAACTGAGTAGGTTGGGTTATACCCTAGGCAGGATCTACAGTTTTCTTTTCAGTGTCCGGTTCTCCCGTAGGCAGCAGTATATAACCTAAAGGTTTAGAACTGCGTATCTCAATGGACTCCAAGAAAAGTAACTTTACAGTTGGTAATAATATATATATATATATATATATATATATATAATTTTTTTTGTTCTGTTTTTTATATGCAGGTTCACTTAAAAAATAATAATTACAATTCGTTATTGAATGAAACCATCCCAGTTTGACTTGTGTATTATAATTAGTGTCATATTTGGTATGTTTTTTTAAATGTTCTCACTAGAACATTCTCAGTGAATGTCCAACTGTTATTTTCTAGGGATTTGCCTTTACATTCATTACAGAAGATCAGGCTCGTTATGCAGGGGATATAATCAAGGCTTTGGAACTTTCAGGAAATGCTGTTCCTCCTGAACTGGAAAAGCTTTGGTCAGAATTCAAAGAACAGCAGAAGGCGGTATGTGTGGTGTTTGTTTTTTGTTTGTTTTGTTTTTTGTTTTTACATTAAAAATTTTATTAGTACTGTTTGTGTGATATAATTTTGTTCCAATCTCAGCCTTTCTTTGCGACTGAATACACTGCGTAAGCCAAGAAAGTCATGTAAAACAAACCCAAACTTTGTGTGTTCTAATCAGTAAAACTTTAAAGGTGCAGAGGATCTGCACCCACCAGTCCCATGTGTTTTTTTTCACCCCCTTACCTTATCTGTGGATTTCAGATGCTTATCCATGCAGCAGATTCCAGAGATGTCATGCTGAGATCCCCTCATGCCTGGCCATAGCTCTGTCCCGCTCTGCCTTGTTCTCTGACATCAGGAGGCCTGATGGGTAGTGTGGCGACTGGCGTGCATAGGGAGGCATGGTAAATTGTTATAAAAATGAAAAAACCATGCATGCGTACAGAGGAAGGAAGGAGGGGGTGAGATAGAGGGAAGCTGCAAAATGGGGTCTAAGTTCCCTTTAAAGTAAACTTATTCCATACTGTATATACAAAGTACAAGACTGCTTTTACCTTTTTTTTTTTTTTTTTTTTTTTCTTTTTTTTTTTTTTTTTCTTTGACCATCTGACTCTGTTTAGTTATGACAGGAACATGACTTCATTACTCAAACCTGTCAACAGTGACACTGTAATCTGAGGCTCAATCAGTGGCCAGTAGTGACGCTGTGGGAATGGCCATTAGTGGCAATTTACTGTGAATTTAAGAAAATTCAGTCCTTCGTTATAGAAATGGTCAGAGAAGAGACATATTTGGCTTATACAATACTAAAAAAAGTCAGTTTGGATAGCTGAAGCCTAAAGGCCTTTGAACATTTGGGGGATGAATTTTAGAATTAAGTTTGGCCCTGTTCACACCTGAGTGAAATGAAGAGTGGTTTGAAGAGTTTTAATGCTCCACACTAGAATTTTCATTACATTCAATGTTGCTTGGTTGCACTTGAGCATAATGTTCACACCAAGTTTTTTTCAAAGACCATTGTTTTTTCTTTATCGTACATCATGAAACACAGTACCTTAAAGCGTAGGTTCGCACAACCTCTGCATTTCTGAACCCTCCCCCGCTCCGGTGTCACATTTGGCACCTTTCAGGGGGGAGGGGGGTGCAGATACCCGTCTAAGGCAGGTATTTGTACCCACTTCCCACGGGAGTCTATGCCACTTCCTGTCCCACCACGTTGTCTGCTGGGACACACACGGGGCCCAGAGACAACACGGACCATTCTCATTGCGCTGCGTGACTCGCGCATGCACAGTAGGGAACCCGGGAAGTAAAGCCACCATGCTTCACTTCCTGATTCCCTCACCAAGAATGGGGCCGGCAGCAGCCGAGTGATTGCTCAGCTTCAGCTGCCGACATCCCTGGACTCCAGGAAAGGTAAGTGTCCATTTATTAAGTCAGCAGCTGCAGTATTTATAGCTGCTGGCTTTTAATAAAAAAATTAGGTGGATTCCCTCTTTAATTAATGAGTTATGGGCCACCTTCAGATGTTGACACTGGTATACCCCATCAAGAAAGTTCACTCCCAATGTAACCCCTCCTCCTTCCAGGAGCACATCAGTTTTTTCGCCATTGTCTAAGGTGTTGGTCACGACTGAAGATGTGCTCTGAGGAGCTCCAGGAGGGATCCATGCTGGATTTAAAAACCTCCACAACCAGATTCATCCACGTCACTGTGGCCACAGGAGGGTACCCTGGCCTCGCATAGAAGAACAAGGTTTTTCCTGTAACGCTTCTCTTTGAAGGCTGGACCCTAGGAACCCAGGACACTTTGGTCTTGCTACATTACTTAAGGTTGCCCTGAGGGGTGCTATACAGGTCCAAAAGAGTGGAACTCCTATTAAAAGGGACCCGGTCTTTGAAGGTTTAACTACTCTGCCTGCCATGATGGGTGAAGTTTGGATCTGTCTGTTTTCAGCAGATCCTGCAGCGAGGCTAACGTAAGGGAAAAAGCTTAGGAACTGTGAAAGGTCCACCTATGCTTTTCTTACATATATTAACACTTGTATGCCTCAAAAATCTCCACTCAAAGGGCGTATATTACACATACCTTGGTACATTGCTTCCCAGCAGCTCTGTGTCCTGCCTGTAACAGCATGAGTGGTCCCAGTAGTTAATGGTCTCCTTTTCTGATGGAACTAAGTGGGGGGACAGCAGTAGTTTTTAAATTTAAAGTTCCTCTACAAACAAGTTACATATATCCCTCCCTCCTCTTACACACACACACACACACACACACACACACACACACACACACACACACACACACACCCGGAGAGGTCCGGTGGCAGCTTCACACATACTGTTCGTATATATTAAACTTACCTTTATGTGACCTGTCCAGTAAGGGATTGTTGGGACAGCCAGCGCCAGTTCTTGTACTCAGACAGTACACTCGCCGTTCTGGTAAAGCCAGACGGTGCTCGCAGCCTCCTCCTTCAGTTTTGCGTGTGCGAGGACTAGATTGGTTGTAAAAAGGAGGGGGCGGGCATAGAGGGGCGTGGTCTAGCTAATAGCCGGCGCCGTGTGCAGGTCGTGTCCTCGTGGAGCACACGCTGAGGGGCGGAACGCTGCCAAAAGCCAGATCAGGTTCTCCTGAGGCTTTTTAAAAGATTGGACGTTCACTTATCAAACACTAAGAGCCATCCCTGCAGGAGAGGAAGTCTGACACACTAGAGGACACAGGAGCACTGGGTCACGTGAGGGGTGTATAAGGCATTTCCAGTACAGGAACCAGAAAGCACAATTGTTGTAAAGCACCAAAGCTGATCTTTATGGTAGCATTGTTTTTCTAAACTGTTGCTCAACAAGTGATTTTCCTAAGTGCCTCTGGTTTTGTGCTTTGCACTATGACTTCCAGAACTACCACTAAGGTGCCAAAGATTCCACCCCCACGCGCTTTGGAACTCCAGTCGTGCCTCCACATTGTCATCCTCTCTGGAGATACCAGAAATGGTAAGCCAGGGTGAGTCATTGGAACCTGCTGGTGGTACAACTGCTTCTGATTCAGCCTCAAAATCCAAGGTACAAATCCTTACGGAGATGGTTCGCTCCACTTTCAGGCTACCCCTAACAGAGTCAGCTGAAAGTCCGATTTCTTCCTTGGGTTCTTTGAAACCTTCACAGCCTATGTATGCGTTTCCTGTCCATGCATTACTAGAGAAGCTTATGCCGAATGGGATCATCCGGATAAGCATTTTCTCCCTCCAAAGAGATTCTCAGTTCTCTATCCCATGGAGGAAAAATTCACCAAAAGATGGAAAGTTCCAGCAGTTGACACTGCGATTTCCAGTGTGAATAAAGCCCCATACACACGATCAGATTTTCTGCTGATTTTTGTCTTCAGATTTACCAAAACCATGTAGTGTATGCTTAAAGATCCAACAGATAAAAAGTTGGAATTCCTGTTAATCCTCTTTTTTTTTTCCTTGGCAGGGCTGTTATTCTACCTGCAGTTGTCGCAATATGCATCTGTCAGTCCTTAAAGGAACAGAGATGGTTCCTGCCTCTTTCAAGCTACCTCTAGCGCGTTCAGCTGATCTGTTTCTTCATAGGTTCCTTAAAACCTTCACTGCCTTTTTCATGCATTTCCTGTACATGTGCAGATCCACACAGAAATTCAACATATCCTTTCTAGATCTAAAATAATCTAAATCCGTTCCTGAAGATCTGCTCCTTTTTGTGAAGTCGATCAGGTCAGTAGTTTCTATCCTACAAGGAGGAAACCTTCTAGTGTCTATCAGGATCAGGGATGCATATCTGCGTGTTCATATACTGTATTTCCTGCTCCCCAAAGGTTTCTGTGGTTCGAAGTAGAACAGCAGCATTTCAGTTTGTGGTCTTGCCCTTCAGGCCAGCTACAGCACCTCGAGTGTTCACAAAGGTGTTAGCTCCACCTTTAGCCAGGTTTAGGGCTCAAGACATAAACAGTTTTGGCTACCTAGAGGATCTATGCTAATAGATCAACCAGTGTTCGGAGTAAGGTGTACGCATTACAACTAGTTACCTGGCAAAGTCTGTGTTGCATTCTCAACTTAGTGAAGCCTTCCTTAAAACCGCTAAAAAAGCTGGAGTATTTGGGTCTGATCATAAATACAGTCCAGAAAAAAGGGTCTTCTTGCCAAAAAACCTCCATAAGAGAGTTGGTACAGATGGTCAGGTCAAAAGGAGATCCCTCCATTCGCTTTTGTATGAGGTTGTTAGAAAGGATGGTGGCTTCATTCAAAGCGGTTCTCTTGCCCAGTTCCATTCGAGACTGTTGCAAAACAGTGTTCTATCTGCTAACAAGTCTATCCTAGCTTTGGACTTGCCAATGCGGCTGTCCCCATGGATGTCCCAAAGCCTCAATTGGTTCCTAACCAGAGGCTGCTGAAAAGAAAATCCATCAGACAACTTATCTGGAAAGTGGTAACGACAGATGCCAGCCTTTCAGGCTTTGGAGCAGTACTAAAGACAACTGTCCAAGGACAGTGGTCAAGAACCGGAAGAGCCTTGCCCATCAACATCCTAGAGATTCGGGTGGTGCGTCTGGCTCTAAAGACCTGGACTTCCAGGTTAATGGATTGTCCTGTCAGGATCCAATGCGTCAATGCCACGGCTGTGGCCTATATCAATTACCAAGGGCGCACCAAGAGTCTCAGCACAGAGAGAGGTGAACTATATTCTAACTTGAGCAGAAAGAAATCTTCTGTGCCTATCAGCAGTCTTCATTCCGGAAATAGATAATTGGCAGGCGATCTACTTAAATCGCCAGCACTTATTCCCAGGAATGATTTCTTCACCCCGACATATTTTCGGGCCGTTTGTCAAAGATGGGGGACTCCGGATGTAGATCTTCTAGCATCCAGTTTAACAAAGTCTATAACAAAGTATCCATTTGCATGTAGATCAGATGCGTTGGTGACACCATGGATCAGTTTTCACTGATCTATGCATTTCCCCCTATTCAATTGCTGCCTCAACTTCTTTGCAGGATAAAGCTGGAAAGAAAACCGGTAATTCTGGCCGCACCAGCATGGCCCAGAAGGTCATGGTATGCATAAATCATAAAGATGGCAATGGAGGATCCATGGTCCCTTCCACTAAGGCCAGACCTGTTCTCACAGGGGCCGACATTCCATCCTACTTTACGAACGCTAAATTTCATGGCCTGGTGATTGAAACCCACATTCTGAAGAAATGTGGGCTTTCCAGGTTGGTTATCTCTGATTAATGCACGGGAACCAGCTTCCAGAACTATACATTATAGAGTCTGGAAGGCTTAGGTTTCCTGGTGTGAATCCAAGGGTTAGCAGCCTCGAATATATATCATAGGCAGAGTTCTTGCCTTTCTACAATTAGGCGTAGAGATGAAGTTGGCCTGGAGTACTATTAAGGGCCAAGTCTCAGCCTTATCGATTTTTAAAACCGCGTTCTTAGCCTGGGGTTTTATGCAAGGGGTGATGCGTATTAATCCGCCAGTTAAATCACCTTTAAGCCTCACAAAAACAGCCATTTGACCCGATACAGCATATTCCCTTAGTCCTTCTGACAAGTAAGCTGGTATTTTTGGTTGCTATATCCTCAGCAAGGAGGGTTTCAGAAATGGCTATTCTTTCTTATAAAGGGCCATATTTGATTATTCATCAGGACAGAGTGGTGTTTATGCACTCTTCCAGGCTTTTTGTCAAGTGGTTTCAGTTTTTCACCTGAACTAAGATATTGTCCTGCCATCGTTCTTTTCAAAAACCATGTTCCAGGGAAGAAAGGTCACTACATTGTCTTGATGTGGTGAAAGCATTGAAAATCTATTTAAAGGCAACTGCTCAGATTCTTAAAACTGATGTCTTATTTATTCTGCCAGAGGGTCCTAAGAGAACAGGTAGCATTGAAATCCACTGTTGCTAAGTGGATTCGACAAGTTATAATTCTTTTTTTTTTTTTTTTTAACTTTTCTTTATTTGACATATTTCAATATAACAGACCAAGTTACAGCATCAGTATAAATTTTACAATTGTGTTTCCTTATACCGCTAATACGTCCTTTCCTCATTTTCCTATTTATTTTGATTGATCCATACAAAACATCTTTTTTAAATTTTTTAATTTTTTCTTTTCTTTCTTACCACTATCATATATACTTCCTAACCATCCTTTAGACTCTAGTATTTACAAACATATACGCACACACAGGGTGACAAATTATTTCCATAGTGAGTTCTATAACTCAAGCTGACAAAGGAGAAGATTGCTTCTGCCCACATCTTATTTCATTACAACTATTTTTTTTGTTGTAAAATTTACAAGTTATAATTCTAACTTCATGGCTTAGATCCATGGCTTAGATCTGTAAGGCCGCAACTTAGTCTTCAGTGAATATATTCACAAAAATGTTATCAGGTGAATGTAAGGAGGTATGAGGATATCGTCTTTGGGAACAGTGTACTGCAGGCAGCAGTATAAGTCCTCAAGTCTGTGGGTTGTTAATCCCTCCCCCATGATGGATTTTACAGGTATGCTGTAATAAAAAATCATATTATTTTGGCCCCAATACTGTTCAACAGGAACTCCTGAAATGTTTTTTTTTTTTTCCCTTTCATTTTTTTACTTGGTAAACAGCTGGTTACTAACAAGTAACAAACAAGTGGTTCTAAAGTCAGAAGGTTTTTTTTTTTTTTTCTTGCATTATGTACTAGTTACCTGAGCCCGATCTTGCAATGTTCCAGAGAGCTCTCTTGGCTCTTTCCCTCATAGGCTTAGAGACAGCAAGGGGAGGTTTGGGAGGAGCCAGGAGAGCTGGCGGGGGACTCGACAAGAGGAGGATCTGAGATTGCTGTGTACAAAACCATTGCACAGAGCAGAAATAGTCTTAATTGTGTGCAATATTACCCGTACAAACGTTCCAAAAACAGAAAAATTTGTAAATACTGTTTGACAGCCCATCATTTTAGAGCTGAACCGAAATAATGGCCCATAATTGTTTTTTTTCTTGTTTTTTTTTTTGTCTTTATCGTGCTTGGGGACTGTGTTTGCGCGTGCTAAGAAGGCCAAATTGCCAAGATCTCTTTGAACCTGTGGACTTTGACTTTGGGAATGTGCACCCCAGCAAGTGTAACTGCATAAAGGCTGGATCAACACTGTTTCCTTGCAATCCTACATTAATGTTGATTTACATTAATTAGCTTAACACACATTGCAGTAAGGCAGTTTATTCATTTTGAAGTTCCACTTTAAGACCTCCTCAACATTTTGCACTTTTTTTTTATTTTTGGCAGGGGGTAGTAGGTACCTGGTTTTGACAGATACCCGCTCTAACTTCGCCTAGGTGATCCGAGTGAAAGTTACCATTTTTGTAGCTGCTGACTTTTAATTTGCATTAACACAACTGGAGTGCCTTTTAAATTATATTAATTCACCTATTTATTTTAATTTTTTTGTTCAAACTTTTTTATTATTATTAGAAAAGATCACGGTATACAACAGGAGAATAATCATAATCAAAAATAGAGTACATCTCACAGTACAATTAGCGTATATCATGTGCAATAATGGGAAAACGTTTTAAGTTTAAGCATTGCTCGTTATTACGGAGCAAAGTAAGGTAGTTTTGGCTACTATAAAGACAATGTCAGGTGACAAAGTGAAAAAACCTAAAGTCAATAAAAATATAAAGCATAAATTTATCATCAGTGTGTCAGAGGAATATAGACCATAAGCAAGAGTTGGGCTATAATCCTTATTCTTGTTATAGATGTTTTGTGTGTAATATATATATATATATATATATATATATATATATATATATATATATATATATATATATAATATAATAATTATTTATCGAATGAAGAGAGAAGCAAAGAGGATAGAGGAAAACCATAAGCAGGAGAAGTGAGGGAAAGAATGTAGAGGAAGAGAGGTAGCAAAGAAACGTAACAGAAAGGTGTCGGCGGAATCACGTGGCCACCCAATGGGTATAAGCAAATTTGTATCGAAGTCTGCAGGAAGGAAGTTATCGGCCCAGGGTGTCCAGGTTTTGTGATGCTGGGGGATTCAATCTAAGATCATTGCCTCTATTTTGCTATGAATCATAGCTTGAGTTACCCTATTTTTTGTTTCTGCTATATGGAGTTTCGGGGTTTTCCAGGCTCTGGCTATTGTTTTTTTCACAGCCGTAAATAATTGGAGAAGGACGAATTTTGGCTCTAGTGTAATCTCCTTGTATATAATTTAGGAGAGCCATGGAGGGAACAGGGGTTAAGTTATCCTGGAGTAAGGTGAAAAATATTTGGAATACTGTCGTCCAGAATTGTTGCACAATCGGGCATGATCACCAGATGTGGGCATGGGTACCCCTCTCCCCACAGCCTTGGAAACATACATATGGATAAGAAGGTAGGAATTTTGAGATCCTTGGGACAAGGTACCACCGCATGAGAACCTTGTGGTAGCACTGGAGGCTATGTTTTGAGTAGAAGATTTTGTATTGGCCCAAATATTGGACCAGTCATCTAGTGCTAATTGTAGGTCTTTGGACCACTGTGCAGCATAGAGGGGTAGGCCAGCTGGTAGGGGTTGTGAGGGTGTTATAGATGTGTGATATGATACCTGGGGAATGGGGATCTGAGATGCAGATATTTTCATAGAAGGTGAGACTGTCAGGGAAGAACTGGAACCAGTCATTGTTCTGACAAAATTAGCTATTTGGAGGTTGCGGAAAGGTTCAGTGGGGGGTAATTTAGCTTTAGTTTGGAGGTCTGGGAATGTTTTAAGGGTGGTGTCAGTGGTGAGGTCACATATTCTTTGCAGTCCAGCCTGGGACCAAAGTCGAAAGGAACCAGGTTCAGTAAAGGCTGGATAGAAGAGTGGGTGGTCTATGAAGGAAAGTAGTGGAGTATGTGGAGACCAGTTGTAAGGGGCCCCGTAGCCTATCCCACAGTTTCAGTGAGTGACGTGTGATCAACCACACTAATTTAGATACTGTTAGAGGAGAGAGATCTATTGCCTCCAGGCTGACCCATATTAGAATTTCAGAGGATGCATGTAGTAAGGTGATCTGGGCCAGCTGAGCAGCATGGTAGTATCGGGCAAAATTAGGGATACCCAGGCCACCTGTTTACAGTTTATTATGAAGGAGAATTGATCTAAGTACCCTAGGTTTTGTTGGCCCCCATATATATTTGAATACCTGAGTTTGGATGATACAGTTAAAATAGGAAGGGACAGTAATCCGGAGGACCCTGGCTGTAAAAGCTTAGGGAGTAGAGACATTTTGACAGCCGCAACCCGTCCTAACCAGGAGACAGAGTGGTCTCCATGCGTCTAATAAAGAGGACAAGTGAGTCAGCATGAGAAGGTAATTTGCTTGGTAGAGAGAAGCTGGGTCACTTGTTAGCTTTATACCTAGGTACGGTAAGGTGGTTGTGGACCAAATAAAGGGGAAGTAATTTTGTAGGTGAGCAAATTCAAACATGTGCAAATTTATCTCAAGTCTGAATAAGATTTGGGAGAGGTTACAAAGAGGAGTGCATCATCTGCAAATTGATTTTATGGGAGGTCGATACTGTCTCCAATACTTTTATGTCTGGGTTTATCCTAATCAGGGCTGCTAAGGGTTCAACTGCTAAGGCAAAAATTGAGGGAGAAAGAGGGCATCCCTGTCTTGTCCCTCTTTCTATTAGGAAACAATCGGAGCGGAAACCAGAGTATTTAATGTAGGCTTGTGGTTGGTTATATAGGGAGTTCACCCACTGCAGGAAATGCAGGCCAAAGCCCCACCAACCGAGAATAAAATTTAGATAGGGTCAGGGTACCATGTCGAATGCTTTCCTAATATCTAGAGATAATAGGTGCATTGGAATGTTGCGGGTTCTAGCAGTATGCTGGAGTAATATAGCACGTCGAATGTTATCACTGGCTTGCCGTCGGGGTATAAAACCCACCTGATCCTTATTTATTAGTCTTCCAATGAAGGGATTAAGACGTAATGCCATCATTTTGGCTAGGAGCTTGATATCCAAATTAAGTAGGGAAATGGGTCTGAAGTTGGACCAGAGGGAGTTATCCGTGTTAGGTTTGGGTAACATTGTTATCATAGCCTTCAACGTGTCTCGGCCAAAAAATTGTTTTGGAGTAAAGCATTGCAAGAATTGGATAGGAGTGGGGCTAACGTAGAAGCAAATTCCATAAAGTAAGTCACGGAGAGGCTGTCCGGGCCAGGTCTTTTGTGTGATTTTAAGGATTTTAATAGCTGAGATGACCTCTTCGGCCGTGATGGGCTCTTCCAGAGGCTCTCGATCAGAGTCCGTTAGAATGGGTACGTTTATGTCTCAAAACAATGTTTCAGCCGTGGAAGGGGGGGGGGGAAGGATTTAGCTTTGTACAAATCTTCTAATAGTTTGCAGAATTCGGTTAGGATCTTAACCGGATTACTGGTTTAGGTATGTCTATCAATCCGAAGTCTGGGGATATCGTTCTGTTCTGAATGACGAAGGCACATGGCCAGGAAGGTATCTGGTTTATTGGCTTTTGTATATATGGTGTGGTCAGATCTGCAGATAACCTTATCAGGCGATTCAGCCAACAGCCGATCTAACTCCGCTTTGGACTTTTCCAAGGCTATTCTATGGGGTTCAGTTGGGGAGGACTGGAATTGAAGGAAATATTGGTGGCAATCTTGTTCTAATTTGGTTAATTGGAGTTTTTTTGGCCTGTTTCAAATGGGTAGATACTGAGATGCACGTACCCCTGATAACTGGCTTGTGAGCCTCCCAGAGAAGAATAGGGGAGATACCAGGGGTGGAGATGTGTTGTAGGTAATACTTTAAGGCAACTTTGATGTCAAGACAATATGACTGGTTAGTGAGGTGAGCTTCATTAATGCACCAGGTGCGGTCTTTGGATTGTGGGATCAGTGAAGAGACCGTGGTCGGTACTGCACAGTAGTCCAACCAGGAGATAGGTTGGATAGTAGAGTTAAGTAGTATTGGGAAGTATGCAACCAAAAGAAAGATATGATTTGATCCTGGAGAAAGATCTATGAGGGTATGAGTAAAACGTGTAGTTTTTCCTTGTCTGATTACATTCGCGCCAAGTGTCGAGCAGTGAGGCTTGTTGAAGTAGTTTCTGAAATCTTATGGAGGGAGTGTACTGTTAAGAAGCATATGGGGACTTATCTAGATGGGGCTGTAACACAAGATTGGAGTCGCCACACAAAATCAGTGTGCCTTTACAATGGGTTTGCAGGACTTGGCGTAGATGTGAGAAGAAAGGATTTGGGTGGTTATTCGAGGCATAGTAGGAGACTAGGGTTGTTTCTGTATCCTGGAGTAGGCCTACCAGAATAATATAGCGCCCTTCCAGGTCTTTAATTTCCAATGTTACTTTAAAGGGATCCCCTTTTTTTTTTTTTTTATATCGCAGGACACATTGTATGTATGTGGATCTGGCAAGGTGCATTGGAGTGCCAATCAGAATTAATGGCAACACACTACATTCCGCTTAATGATGGTGTGCACTGTAGTAAAATGCATCTTACCACGTTTTACTCCTCCAACACACGGGTCTGAATGGGTCCCGAAAGTGCAGTTAATTTTATTTTAAATGTTTTGTAAACTAATAAGGGGACTGAGGAGCCCTTATTATGTAAAGAAAGCTCACACACATACTTAAACGTATACCATCAATGAAAGATAACAGATAAAGGAAATATAACAAGAATGCTTAACTAAAGATTGGGTTTCATCATGTAGACCCCCTGCTTTTACGCAGGATGGCCAACTAAATTCAGGCAAATGCATGTTTTGCAAGCTCTGATGTGAGACTAACTTATTCCAGTTTGGGTAGTGGTATTTATACTTGCGTATAAGTAATAGACAACTCCTTTTGCAGTATGACCCCTCAATGACTCGGTCAGTTTACAATCACACATTCCTTTCACATGACTTAACAGTAACTAGACTTTGTCCTGTATAATCCTTAGCCAAGGTTTGGAGGCATGCTTAAAGCGGAGGGCCGGGTATAAAAAAAAAAAAAAGTCAGCAGCTGCAAACACTGCAGCTGCTGACTTAATAAACACACTCACCTGTCCAGGGCGCCCGCGATGTCGGCCGCCCGAGGCCGACCCGTCCCTCGGCTCTCGGGTCCCGGCGCCGCCATCCCTTGTAAGGGAAACAGGCAGCGGAGCCTTATGGCTTCACTGCCCGTTTCCTACTGCGCATGCGCGAGTCCCGCAGCGCTTTCTGAATGGGACGCGCTGTGTTCTGGAACACACAGTTCCCAGAACACAGCGCGACTCATTACCCAGAAGACGCCACGACGAAGACAGAAGACAGAATATCTCCGCGGAGGAGGAAGAGGAAGATTAGGAGAAAGTGCCTAGCAACAGGCATTTCTGGTAAGTAAAAAAAAAAATTTTTTTCATTTTTTTTTTTTTTAGATTTTTTGTAATTTTTAACATTTTTTTGTTTTTCAGGGTGGCCCTCCCCTTTAAATATTTGTTAGACCAGTATACTACTTTAACGAGTATGTAATATGCTATTTCCGTATCACTCCACCCCTGGCTCAAAAATATCACAGTAATGCCTCCAACTATACATAAAGGCAACATATTAGCATTGGAAGGAAAACACCTAATAATTGTATACAAAAATAATGTATTTTTTCACCCTCCTGGTTTGCATTAAATGGAAAATGGGGGATCTAAAGTGAATCTATCTAAAGTGTAAATACCTACTTTACTTCAAGCACTTGGGGAGGATTGAGGAAAACTAAACCTGGGAACTTATAGTGGGGATAATAATTTAAACCCCTGCATATTTTGTATGTTTGCCCACTTACAAAGAAATAGGCTATAATTTGTAAAATGCTAGAGAGCGTATTTTTTAAATGCTAGAGACAGAATATCAACCAAAAGTCCAAAAAAATATATAAAAATGTTATAAATAGTTTTAGTTCAGTGAGTAAAATAAGTATTTGAGGCCCCAAGCAAAACTTGTCTTAGTACTTGGTGGAGAAACCCTTATTGGCAAGCAGAGATGAGAGGTTTCTTGTAGTTGGTTACCAGATTTGCACACATCTCAGGAGGGATTTTGGGCCACTCTTTATAGATCTTCTCTAAATCCTTACATAGGAACTGCAGTCTGCTCACATAACTTGTAACATCATATTTTCCATTCTGAAGCTTCCCTCCAAGCATATTATTTTTATATATCTATACTGTGATTCTGTGCTGGCCAAATATGCTGCAGAAATCTCCCTCCACTAAGCCTGACTGCATTAATTTGAACTGTGGACAGCTGAAGCTGCTGCCTGTTCACTTCCTGGATTTTCACAGAGGCACACCTTCAGCTCTGTAGCCCTGCAGCTCTCATTGGCCCTCTTATGACTCACCCCCCCCCCCCCTTCCTGGCAAACTCACAAGAGCAAGCAAGTTGTGCATGATATCATAGGCCTAGGCTAATGACCAGACAAGTAACAGGAAGTGAGCTGTATAAGGTATTTACTGGCAGAAAAAAAATATATATTTTTCTATCCAAAGTTAAAATAACAAGGGCAGAAGATTTAATAGATGGAAAGATGAAACAAAATGACTAAAGATCCGCTTTAGTTTCTTGCTGTCCCTCGCCAGCTCAGTTTCAGCTCTCTCCATACATTTTCTATAGGATTTAGGCCCGGTGGTTGTATCGGGCCACTCCATGGCAGTGTTCTGGCAAAAAGGAGGTTCTCCTCCAGGATTTTCCAATACATGTCCCCGTCCATTGGCCCCTCAATGCAGCAAAGTCAGTCTGTACCTTTAGCAGAGAAATGGCCCCAAAGCATACTGTTTCCACCTCTGTGCTTGATTGTAGGGATGATGTTCTTCAGGTCATAGCATTTTTTTTTTTCAAACACAGGGAGTCAAGTTATTGCCAAAGAGCTCAATTTTGGCCTCATCTAACCACAGCACTTTCTCCCAATTCTCAATCATTTAAATGTTCATTGGCAAACTTCAGACAGGCGTGTACATGTGCCTTCTTGAGGAGGGGGCCCTACGGGTGCTGCAGGATTTCAGTCCATGGTGACATATTGCATTACCAATGGTTTGTTTGGTGACTCTGGCCCCAACTGCCTTGAGATCATTCACAAGCTCCTCCCATGGAGTTCTAGGCTGATCTTTCACTTTTTTCATGGTCATCCTTACCCCACGAGTCGAAGTCTCAGCCAAGTTTCTTGACGATGGTCTTGTAGCCCATTCCAGCCTTGTGCAGGTCTGCAATCTTATCCCTGGCGTCCTTTTGATAGCTCTTTGATCTTGCCCATGATCCTCAAGTTTCAATGAAAGAAACATTCTGTGGACAGGTTGTTAGGCATACCTTCTTAAATTGACAGGACTGATCTGTGTACCACAGGAGCACATACTGTAGCCAGTCTGTGGGAGTGAGAATTATCGTTGGTAAAGAATCAAATACTTATTTTACTCACTGAACTGCAACTCCATTTATAGCATTTGTATCATGTGTTTTTTCTAGATTTTTTGTTTGATAGTCTGTCTCTATGATTTAAAATACACCTATGACAAAAATTATAGACCCTTAAAATCTTTAGCGGCGCATCCTGCCCGACGTCATATGACTTCTAGTCAGGACAGTTTAGCCACTTTGCGCACGTCATTGTTATATGGCAGGCGGGAAGTGGTTAAAGTTTAGTGTGCCACTCGCAACTCATTTTCGAAACTTTAAAGTGTTTATATGTATGAAACACTCAAGTGCATATATCAAAATGATGCAAATCTTAAAATAAAAAATGTCCTCTAAGAAAATTCTTCAAACAAAAGTCCCTTAGGTGTGAAAACTTTTAAGTAAAAATTAACACTCAATGTGTTGACCGAATAAGAGTTATCTTCAAACAAAGAAGTGTCCATTTAAAAGCTCAAACAAAAATCCCCTATTTAGAGAGGATTATAAAAACACACCCGATGTTACAGAGGTCTCCAAATGTTCTAAGCAAAGGACCAGTTTACTGTCCTACTGACTCAACTTGGGTGCCGGATAGAGCAGAGGAGGAAAGTGAGAGTGAGGCGCAACCCCAATGAGGCAGCCACCCTATTCCATCACATTGTGGAGCTATTATCTCCCGGCCCACTTCCCACATCTCATCTGTCTGGGCCTTTTTTAGTACATGTACCGCCAATCGCACCGTTGCTATTTGAAAACGTTGGCTCAAGCGTGGCAAAAATACCAACCATTTTGGTACCACATGCTTGACAAGGCATTTAACCCCCCCACCACTCAGCCAGTTGGCAAGAGCACCTGAAAGCCACACAAAAAGGGCACAAATCTCCCTCTCCTCCTTACCTCGGTCTGTCCCTGCTATAATTCATGACCCAGGGTTGGAAGATCTGCTAAAGCAGGCCAGAATAATGTGTAGCCATTTTAGGCTGTCATACACAGGCAGTGCTCAGCTGGCTGAAATTCAGTGGGAATTCCACCTGCCAATAAACCTCCTGATTTGTGACATGTCCACCAGGTAGAACTTGACTTTGGCAATGCTGCAGTGGCTGCATATGCAGCAGAGGGCCGTCAAGGAGTACCTGTGGGAGTATGGCACAGCAACACACTCAGGCCGGCTTGACTTTTTTTTTTTCCCACGCCAGTGGCTGCTCATGGTGAGTCGTGACAATGCATGCATTAGTGACACAATCCCTGTTGTGTTCCTGCTGGAGCAGACACTGCATGGTATTATGGACAGGGCACTCATGGCGGAGCAGTGGGATGAAGAGGATGGCTTCCTTTCCTCTCAAGGCCCACTTTATTCAGACACCATCGTTCCAATGCCACAGAACACACAAGAGAGGAGAGAAGAGGAGGCATAATTAATTCTACAATTCATATAGAAACAGATACAGAGCTTCATGAAGGGACTTAAGATATTTATTAAGTTGGACCCCCCCCCCCCCCCCCAAAAAAAAGCAGCATACCCACTGAACAAAAATTTCAAACCGTTGATATCCCACTCGATCCATTGCATTTCACGATGGGATATGTGTTTTTTTTAAATTGCTCCCTTTCCAATTGGGTGTATATTTTTCAATGCCTACAACCTGCAAATGGGATGGATTCCTGTTGTGGCATTGATGAAAATGCTTAGCATTTTCATACTTCTGCATAGATTGTTGGTTGTTGCAAGCCTTTGCAGTAGTTTGGTAGCTGATGATCATTTTTCTAGTAAATAAGTGCATTAACTTGGCACCCTTTTTTATATTTACAAAAAAAAAAATTATTTTATAGCACTAGGCTAGTGTATAAAGAACTCCTGCAACACAATGATCTGAATACTGAACTGGAAAAAATGTATACAAAAATGCACTGTTCCTTTAATATCTCATAAACATTCTTAACTGTATAGATATACCAATATCTCAAGGTGCTCTCCAAGAATTAAAACCAAAGACCTCCTCAGAGGCAATGTAACACAAAGGGCAAGTGCCAAAAGAAATTCTCCGCATATGCAGTCATAGGATATAAAATGAAAAGTCCATCTTCATTTTATATTATGAATCTTCAGTAGTAAAGCACTCCTTCGCACTCTCGTAGACTTGAAAAAACATCTCAGGGATTAGACCACTCATCAAAACGCGTGTACCATGCAGAAAGGGACAAGCCTCATAATGTATACCAGTAAAATCACTTTATTCAAGACATAAAAATTACACTTACGAGAGAGCTGAAAATCATGAGCAGTATTGCAAGCCGGCCTCTGTGTTACCGGTCTTCCTGGGCCACGATGACTTCACATAAAAGCTGCACCCTATGCATTTCCCCCAAATTTGTGATTTCTGGGGGTTTTTGGGAAATGCATCGGGCAGAGCTTGCTTTTGACATCACAGCCCAGAAGACAGATGAAACGGGGTCCGGCTTGCTTGTTATCCCGGTCATGATTTTCGGCTTTCTCGTAAAAGTCATTTTTATGTCCTGAATAAAGGGATTTTACTGGTTTACACTGAGGCTTCTACCTTTCTGCATGGTACATGAGTATTCTAATCCCAGAGATGTTTTCGAATCTGAGAGTGCAGCAGGAGTTCTTTACTACTGAAGATTCTATTTTGGAATTGCTTGCAGGCCCATTTGATCTCTGTAATCAAGATCCATTTTATGTCTGGTAAGAGGTTGCCTTTTTCAACTTGAGCACATTTGAAGCACTGGAGCATTATAGTGATAATTGGTCCATGAGCCCTGAGCACCTTTTCTGGGACACATTTATTGGACTGTTTTCGCCAGTGCACCATTTATATACATGCCCTTTTATATTTGCCTACACTTTAACCACTTCAGCCCCCGGACCAATTTTCAGCCTAAGGTCCAGAGGTCTTTTTACAATTTCGCACTGCACTGCTTTAACTGGTATTTGCGCGGTCATACAATGTTGTACCCAAACGAAATTTGCGTCCTTTTCTTCCCACAAATAGAGCTTTTGATGGTATTTGATTGCCTCTTCGATTTTTATTTTTTGCGATATAAATGGAAAAAGACCGAAAATTTTGAGAAAAAAATATATTTTCGACTTTTTGTTATGAGAAAAATCCAATAAACTCAATTTTAGTCATACATTTAGGGCAAAATGTATTCAGCCACATGTCTTTAGTAAAAAAATGTCAATAAGCGTATATTTATCGGTTTGCGCAAAAGTTATAGCGTCTACAAACTAGAGTACATTTTCTGGAATTTACACAGCTTTTAATTTACGACTGCCTATCTCATTTCTTGAGGTGCTAAAATGGCAGGGCAGTACAACCCCCCCCCCCCCCCAAATGACCCCATTTTGGAAAGTAGACACCCCAAGGAAATTGCTCAGGGGCATGTTGAGCCCATTGAATATTTTTTTTTTTTGTCCCAAGTGATTGAATAATGACACAAAAAAAAAAAAAAAATTACAAAAAGTTGTCACTAAATGATATATTGCTCACACATGCCATAGTTATATTTGGAATTGCACCCCAAAATATATTCTGCTGCTTCTCCTGAGTACGAGGATACCACATATGTGGGACTTTTTGGGAGTCTAGCCACGTACGGCACCCCGAAAACCAATCACTGCCTTCAGGGTTTCTAAGGGTGCAAATTTTTGATTTCACTCCTCACTACCTATCACAGTTTCGAAGGCCATAAAATGCCAAAAGAGCACAACCCCCCCCCCCCCCCAAAATGACCCCATTTTGGAAAGTAGACACCCCAAGCTATTTACTGAAAGGCATGTTAAGTCCATGAAATATTTTATATTTTGCCACAAGTTGCAGGAATATTAAAAAAAAAAAATTTATGCACAAAGTTGTCACTAAATGATATATTGCTTACACATGCTATGGGCATAAGTCGAATTACACCCCCAAAATAAATTCTGCTGCTTCTCCCGAGTCCGGGGATACCACATGTAGGGGACTTTTTGGGAGCCTAGCCACATACGGGACCCCTGAAAACCAAGCACTGCCTTCCGGATTTAAATATAAAACGCTACCAAAAAAAACCTGTTAGTGATCGCAGGGATCCGGCCTGACTCTGCGATCGCTCCAGTTATGTGTTTAGTGTTTTGTAAGTGACAGTGATCAATCGATACTGCACTTGGGTGGGCTGGGCGGAGGGGCAAAACGCAGGTGCTAGCAGGTATCTGGGCTGATCCCGCTAACAATGCGTTTGTTTGGAACCCTAAACTGCTGGGGACGCTAGTATAGATCTGATCAGATATTGATCTGTTCAGATTCTATACCACTATGGGAGGTTTATGCTTTGCACGTGGGTGTTAGCGGTACTGGCACTAACCTAGCGCTGCCTGGGGCGACACAGACCCTGATCCTAAAACCTAATTGATATCACCCGCCGGGTGATCAGGGGGTTAAACCTTTATTGGGTAATAAATGGTGGGTGCCCTGATGCTATAAAAAGCAAACTAACCAGAGTCACCCGTAACACTTATACGGTGATCACTGCTGAAAGGGTTAACTAGGGGTAATCAGGGGGTTCAAATTTTTATTAGGTAGTATATGGGGGTCCCTGGCGCTATATAAAAAGCTGACGGGGAACCTAAATAACTAACTGGCTAACCAGCGTCACCAGTGACACTTATACTGTGATCGCTGGTGAAAGTGTTAACTAGGGGCAATCAGGGGGTTAAAACCATTATTGGGTAGTATATGGGGGTACCTAGCGCTATAAAAACCTGTCGGTGAACCTAAAAAAATAACTAGCTACTTAGCGGCACCAGTGACACTAATGCAGCGATCAGAAAAACGATCGCTTAGTGACATATACATATAGTATATCGGGGTACCTAGCGCTATAAAAACCTGGCGGTGAACCTAAAAAAATAACTAGCTACTTAGCGACACTAATGCAGCGATCAGAAAAACGATCGCTTAGTGACACTGGCAAAAGTGGATGAAAGGGTTAACTCTAGGGGCAATCAGGGGGTTAAACCTTTATTGGGGGGTGGTAGGGGGCTACCCTGGACCTAACACTAACTGCCCTGACAGTTTTTACTGATATGCAGTGATCAGTAAGTACATGATCACAGCAATCAGTGACACTGTGACTGGGACGGGGGGGTGATCGGGGGGGGGGGGGGGGGGTTTGTGTGCCTGTGTGTGCCTACATGTTAGTGTAGTGTTGGTGCACACTTTCACTTCTCTTCGTAGTCCGGTCAAAAAGACCGCCCCGAGGAGAATGACATCACTTCCTCCCTGCCTGTGTTTACTATACACAGTGGGAGGAAGCTTCTCATTCGCCAGGAGCGATCGAGAGGGGATGACCAGAAACCAACAGCCATCCCCTCATCCCGGATCGCTCCTGAAGCAAAACGAACTGCCACATCCAGAGGGAGGGGTCCGATCGGACCCCCCACCCGCTGGAAGGCAAGCACGTACATGCCATTGTGATGACGTACATTAGCATGCGGCGGTCCTTAAGTGGTTAAATCACAGCCGAACATATAGCACTGCTAATAAAAGATTGAAGGATATTAATTTGTGAAGATGATACTGTGTGGGGGAATGATCTCTGGTCAATCTGGTTGGTAATTATAATTTTGAGTGAAGAACAGTAGAAGGGCATAAAGTCACTGAATGTAAAGCAAAGTCAACAACCTATGGACTATTCAGTGGCACCATACCTCACCTTCCTCTGCATAGACACTCTGATCTTCCCAAGTGCCCACAAGTCTGTCTGACTATTCTAGTGGCATAGCAGTCTTCTGCTGTAACCTCCATTGTAAGAGGTCCTATTGGCTCATTGATACTACCTTGTATGTAAAGGATTATCCTCCTGTCTCCAGCCTTGGGTCTTTCAAAGCCCCTACAGCTTTTCACTACATCCTCTATTCAAGGTATTCCAGTGTGCAGACTGGAAGCACCCTGGAGGCTCCTGGGCCTCAGCTGAGAATTTTTTTTTAAACTGTTTCCCTTTGAGAGGAAATTTGTTAATTAGTCCTATAGTCACTGTGGGGTTTATTTACTAAAAACAGGAGAGTGCAAAATCTGGTGCAGCTGTGCATGGTAGCCAATCGGCTTCTAACTTCAGCTTGTTTAATTAAGCTTTAACAAAAAACTGGAAGCTGATTGATTTCTGTGCAGAGCTGCACCAGATTTTGCATTCTTCCGTTTTAATAGATAAGCCCCCTGTGGGTTTGCCAGGGATCCATCTTAACAGGGAAACCAGTAGGGGGCCTACTTACCTTTAACCACTTGAGATCCGCGCTATAGTCAAATGACGGCTACAGCGCGGATCTCAATTTCCGGGACTACGTCTATTGACGTCGTCCCCTTTAAGACCTCCCCGCACGCTCCCGGGAGCACGCATCGGGGAAAATCTGTGTTGGCCGTGTCCCCTGGACACAGCCAATCACAGATCGCTGTAAACGGCCAATCACAGCGGCCGTTTACAGCGTGATCGCCGCCTCCAATGGGTGATGATCTCAAATGTAAACAAATGAGATCATCACCCATTGCCGAATGTGTCTCCTCACACAGCGATAGCGTGTGAGGAGACAGAGTGAGTGAGTGTTCTCTAGTACTGTAAATGTGCCTGTGCCCAGATCTACCCCGCCTGTGCCCAGATCTACCCCACCTGTGCCCGCCAGTGCTCCATCTGTGCACCACCAGTGCCCGCCAGTGCCAATCTGTGCCCATCTGTGCCTCAGCAGTGCCCATCTGTGCCTCAGCAGTGCCCATCTGTGCCTCAGCAGTGCCCATCTGCTGCCATAAATCAGTGCACATCTGTGCCGACCCGCTGCCATAAATCAGTGCCCATCTGCCGACTCAGCAGTGCCCATCTGTGCCGACTCAGCAGTGCCCATCTGTGCCGACTCAGCAGTGCCCATCTGTGCCGACTCAGCAGTGCCCATCTGTGCCGACTCAGCAGTGCCCATCTGTGCCGACTCAGCAGTGCCCATCTGTGCCGACTCAGCAGTGCCCATCTGTGCCGACTCAGCAGTGCCCATCTGTGCCGACTCAGCAGTGCCCATCTGTGCCGCCTCATCAGTGCCCATCTGTGCCGCCTCATCAGTGCACATCCGTGCAATAAATCAGTGCACATCTGTGCCGACCCATCAGTGCCCATTTGTGCCACCTCAAAAGCGCCCATCTGTGCCACCTCAAAAGCGCCCATCTGTGCCACCTCAAAAGCGCCCATCTGTGCCACCTCAAAAGCGCCCATCTGTGCCACCTCATCAGTGCCCATCAGTGCTACCATGGCTTAAACGTGTCTTTTCCGCTGAGGAGGCGTACCAAATTATTTCCACCGCCGACGAGAGCAACGGGGAGCTCTCTTCAGATTCCTTTTCGGATTCGGATTCTGAAGCCGACGTAAATTATGAGCCAGTCCTCAGCAGTGAAACACTGACTGAATCCGAGGAGGAAGATATCCGGCCCATCAAGCGAAGGCGTTCTAGTGAGGCAGTGCCATCCACCAGCACCGCAATGCCGTCCACCAGCACCGCAGTGCCCCAGCAAGAAAGGCCAAGTAACAGTGGGCTGTCATCTCAGCCCCAAAGGGTTAGGAGCCATGCTGGCCTTCCCTATGCCCTTCAGAACCCCTTGTGGCTTCCTCCTAATTCAGGAGAGGCCAATGTTCCCCCTTTCACCACCCAGCCAGGAGTCCAGGTGGACACGGAGAATTTTAGCCCTATAGATTTTTTTAATTTAATTTTTACGGAGGACATGTTGGCGTCAATTGTGGCCCAGTGCAACCTGTATGCACAACAATTTATTTTTCAAAATCCGACCTCCTATTATGCCCGTCCCTACGAATGGAGAGACGGTGGAAGAGTTCAAGCTTTTTTTAGGCCTCACATTTAATATGGGACTCAACAAAAAAAAATCAATTACGTACCTACTGGTCAACCCACCCCCTCCACCACTCACCGCTCTTCTCCGAGGTAATACCCAGAACCAGATATCAGATCATCCTGAGGTTCTTACGTTTCAGTGACAATTCCCAGTGCCCTCCACGAAATGATCCAAATTATGACCGCCTTTACAAAATTCGACCAATACTAAATTATTTTTCAGAAATATTCCCCAAATTGTTTACCCCGGACCAACACATGTGTGGATGAGTCCCTTATTAAATTTAGTGGCAGGCTTAGAATGAAGCAATTTATGCCCAGCAAAAGGGCCCGCTATGGGGTGAAGGTCTACAAATTATGTGACCGAGCCACAGGGTACACATATTCATTCAAGGTGTATGAAGGGAAGGACACCCAGCTACAGCCCCCTAATTGTCCGGACTACTTGGGATCCAGCGGAAAAATAGTTTGGGACCTCATATACCCCCTACTGGATAAAGGCTACCACCTCTATGTAGATAACTTCTACACATCTCTGCCCCTGTTCCACAACCTTCACCGGAAGAAGACGCCAGCATGTGGCACTGTAAAAAAGAATCGGAAGGGCTTTCCTCAAAGTCTGGTGAACAAGAAGCTGCGGAAAGGAGAAACCGCAAGTCTAAGAAACAAGGAGGTTCTGGCAGTCAAGTGGAGGGACAGAAGGGATGTATACATGTTATCTTCTATCCACAACGATACCTTAGTGGAAATCCCCAGAAGGAATGGCCCCGTAAAGAAACCCAAATGCATTTCCGAATATAATTTGTTCATGGGAGGAGTCGACTTCAACGACCAAATGATGGAACCATATCTGGTCACAAGACGGACATACCATTGGTACAAAAAAGTAGCAATTTATTTTTTTCAATTGGCCATTTATAATTCATATGTCATTTACCGCAACGCCACCCAAAACCCCAAACGTTTCTTTGGCTACCAGGAGGAAGTTTTCACTGCCCTTATTTTCCCAAACGGCCCACCAGAAAATATCAGATCAGACGTTGTTAGTCGACTCTCCGAGCGCCACTTTCCGGATAAAATCCCCCCCAAACCAACAGGCAAAAGACGCCAAAAAAGATGTAAGGTGTGTACCAGAGCAGGAGTCAGAAGAGACACATCTTATTATTGTGCACAATGTCCTTCCCAACCAGGCCTCTGTATAGGCGACTGTTTTCGGCATTGCCATACTTCAATACATTTTTAGTGAAGTATGGTAAACATAATCCTCAGTTCCTGCCTTCATACACCTTCACACCCCTTATGCCACTGCCTGCTCTGTAACTGACCCTGGCTTGTTATTTGACCACTCTTATGCCTGCCGATTCTGTACATACCGATGCCTGATCTGGAACTGACCCTGGACTGTTATTCGACCATGCTTCTGCCTAACGATTCTGTACATACCTCTGCCTGATCTGGAACTGACCCTGGACTGTTATTCGACCATGCTTCTGTCTAACGATTCTGTACATATCTCTGCCTGATCTGGAACTGACCTTGGACTGTTTGACCACGATATTTGCCTGCCTCTTGGACTGATCTTGTATTCTGCAACTGGACTAGTGGGATTCAACACGGGGTCTCACATATGTGAGGGGCTCCAGTATAGTTTTTCTGGAAGAAGAAAACCATTTTCTTTGTTTTCTTATTCCTAGATTAGGGTCTGGAGACTCGGAGGCTTCAAAGAGATTTGGGAGGGAGAAGCCTCTACCCCTATCCCCATTCTGTCCTGAACGAGGCTCTACTTCTGTCTGCTGCCTGTAGGACTTACTGCCATCATGCCGCACTGACCACACCACAAGGACCTGCCTACTACCAGGACCAATATTTTTGGCACTGCTGACATCTCTGCACTGACCCTGGACTGTAATATGGACAGTATCCCTGCCTGCTGCCTAAAAAACTGTGTTCGCTGTTGCTGACCAAGTCCCTGCCTGCTGCCTGGACCAGTGATATCCTCCTGTGGACAACTGCGCTTCTAAAACCACAGGTAATCTTTTCTTTACCCTTTGCTCAGCATAATGTATTTGGGGGTGTAATTCTCGGTATGTGCAGGCTATGTGTCCCTGGAACGCCGACGGTGTTTCTTGCATGTTGCGCCTCTGTATGTGGTCAGGCTGTGTAAACGTCTCACACGTGGTATTGCCATACTCAGGAGGAGTAGTAGAATGTATTTTGGGGTGTTATTTTTGCTATGTAAATGCTATGCGTTGGAAATATCTTATAAACTGACAACTTTGTGTAAAAAAAAAAATGCGTTTTCATTTTTTTCCACATTTTCCGAAAACTTCTGGAAAAAAATGAACCATTGAAAAGACTCATTATGCCTCATAGATTATACGTTGGGGTGTTAGCTTTCCAAAATGGGGTCATTTTCTGGACGTTTCCATTGCCCTGGTGTTCCAGGGCCTTCAAAACTGTAATAGGTGGTTGAGAAATGAAATGTGTAATTTATGCTCCTAGAATGCCTGAAGGTGCTACTTCAAAATTAGGCCTCTGTATGTGGTCAGGCTGTGCGAAAGTCTCACACATGTGGTATCGTTATACTCAGGAGGAGTAGGAGAATGTATTTTGGGGTGTTATTTGTGGTATGCACATTCCGTGTGGGAGAAATAAGCTATTACAATGAAAATTTTGTGGGGAAAAAAAAATCGTAATTTTGCAAAGAATTGTGGGAAAAAATGACAACTTAAAATAACTAACCATGCCTCTTACTAAATACATTGGAATGTCTACTTTCCAAAAAGGGGTCATTTGGGGGGCATTTTCTACTTTCCTGGCTTGTTAGGGTCTCAAGAATGGAGATAGGCCTTAGTACATCAGATGTGATCTTTTTTTGCAAATCTTTATGATTTGAACCATAGCTTGTAGACTCTATAAATTTCACACAGATCATATAATATGCAAAAATTTGGGTTATTTTTACCAAAGATGTGTAGTAGTATAAATTGTGGCCAAAATTTATGAAGAAAAATTGCTAATTTGCTAAATTCTGTCACAGAAACAAAGAAAAATTCTTTTTTTTTCAAAATTTTCGGTCTTTTTTCATTTATAGCGCAGAAAATAAAAAACCGAGAGGTGATCAAATACCACCAAAAGAAAGCTCTATTGGTATGAAGAAAAGGACATAAAAATCATTTTCTTACAGTGTTGCATGACTGAGTAATTGTCATTCAAAATGTGAGAGCACTGAAAGCTGAAAATTGGTCTGGGACTGAGGGGGGTTTAAGTGCCCAGTAAGCAAGTGGTTAAGGATGATCAGCAGTTGGACTACCTCCTTAAAGGAGACGTTCACTTTTTATAACATGTTACACCCATATTCGGTATGTAAAATGCAGTGGCTCCTGTTCACTCGCTGGGCCAGTTAGAAGAAAAAAAAGGTAGCTGTGCGGCGCTTCACCCACCCTGCCGTGACACTCATTCACTGCGCTCTGAAAGGCTTTAAGGCTGTCTGCTTGTAGTTTTCAATACCACAGCCTGTCAGCATGTATCGGCTTCCTCATACAAGGTACATACAAGCAAGCCTAAACAATGACATGTCTGCAGGAGACCTGCATGCATCAGCGATCTACTGATCATTGGGGCAATGCTTTACAGGCTTCTGCAACAAAAAATAATGCACATTTTTTTTACCTGCTAAAAACTGCATTTATTTTTTTTCTTAAGGTGAACTTATCCTTTTAAATTCCACTTTTCTCTGACTGGTTCTGCCCTACGTTCTGCATTAACTGTGACCTTAATCTGTCAAACAGTGCTAGAATGGGTTAGATCTTTCAAAGGATTTCTCCACTGATGGGTTAGACCCCTCTCTAATAGGTGGTGAAGGAGCAAAAGTCTGGAGAAATATACTTCTGTTGTCGTTGCCTATACAGATATTCAGATACTGTATCTGCACCTAGATCACTAGGTCTTTGAGGTACGCTCTTTGGTCCTGCCCTTGTCTCCCAGGCATCTCCACCAAGAGCTACAGGAATGAGTACAACCAGGTCCATTTTCTCAGTAATCCCACAGGGTGAGAAGAAAGCCTATAGCTTTTAGCATGAAGGTGCTCTACTATTAGTGGGAAGATGGTCATCGGGTGGTTTGACCCTCATGCATTCAGCTCTCCACACTCCATCTCAGGCTAGTGTGCCTTTATTTAAATTTATTTTTACTGAGCTTGTAAGGCTATCAGTGATGCATATTACCTCTGTGTGCTGTCCCCTTCCACCTCCCAGAGCAATGCTCTGACCTGTCAGGTTTTCTGTTTCTAGCTGCAGCCGCCTTTGCCCTTACAGGGATATAAACCCTTGGTGTTGCACTCATACTAGATAACTCTCAAAGCATTGTTTTCTATTTTTGGCCTGGTCCCTGTAGGGGCATGCTCCCTGTTGGAACACCCTGATGACCTTCCAGACAAAGAGCAGTTACAAGGCACCCTATCAGACAACATTCCCCAAAGGGCCTTTAATTTTCTGCCAGATTTGGTTTTGTCATGATTCAGTATTGGAACTTGTCTGTACACCAGCCTAGCTTCACGCAGGAAGGGCCCCCGAGCATGTTTGGCAATTGCTCTTCATATTTAGACAGGATTTAGCCATCTCTCCTCAATTTCAGGAGCCTCAAGTGTTGAGGGACCTTTCCTTTAGTGGCACCTTTTCTTTTTTTTTTTTTTTTTCTTTTTTTTTTTCTTTTTTAGCCTGCCTTCACCCCTTTCTCTGATACTGATACGGTTCCATTGCAGACTAAGGAGTATTCCTTTAAAGACCAGGTAGACCCAGCAGGACCTCTAAGACAACTTCTCATTCAGAGGCACACATCTCTTCCTACCTTCAGGGAACCAATTTCTTTGGAGAATTATGGTCTTTGGGGCAGCATTCTGGTATTCCAGAACAGGTAGTTCCTTCTATGTCATAGGGTTACACTTTTTTGCAGGACTCTTGTCTCAGACTTTAAGGGGCCCCTTTTTTTTTTTTTTTTTAACTGCTCACCACCTAAGTCCCAGATATCCTCCATCTGGAATACGTAAAATCTTAAATCTTTAAGTGTCTATGTGCAAATTGGCTAATATGCAAATTTGTGCAGTCGATCCTTCTCAAGAAGGGAACTGTTGCATAGTAGGTGAGGTTAAAAAAAGACACAAGTCCATAAAGTCCAACCTATGTGTGTGATTATCGGTCAGTATTACGTTTGTATATCCCTGTATGTTGAGTTTGTTCAGGTGCTTATCTAATAGTTTTTTTTTAACTATCGATACCCCCCTGCTGAGACCACCGCCTGTGGAAGGGAATTCCACATCCTTGCCGCTCTTACAGTAAAGAACCCTCTACGTAATTGAAGGTTAAACCTCTTTTCTTATTTTAATGAGTGGCCACGTGTCTAGTTAAACTCCCTTCCGCAAGTTTTTTTTATCGCTATTGTGGGGTCACCAGTATGTTATTTGTAAGTTTAAATCGTATCCCCTCTCAAGCATCTCTTCTCCAGAAAATAAGTTCAGTGCTCGCAAACTTTCTTCATAACTAATGTCCTCCAGACCCTTAACTTTGTTGCCCTTCTTTGTACTTGCTCCATTTCCAGTACATCCTCCCTGAGGATTGGTGCCCAGAACTGGACAGCATACTCCAGGTGTGGCCAGACCAGAGTCTTGTAGAGTGGGAGAATTATTGCTTTATCCCTGGAGTTGATCCCTTTTTTAACGCATGCCAATAATCTGTTTGCCTTGTTAGCAGCTGCATGGCATTGTGTGCCATTGCTGAGTCTATCATCTACTAAGACCGCCAGTTCCTTTTCCATCCTAGATCCCCCCCCCCCCCCCCCCCCCCCCCCCCCGAGTGTATAGATTGCATTCATATTTATTTTCTTACATCAGGGGACACAGAGCCATAGTACTTACTATGTGGGTTACAGGGCCACTGATAGGTGATGGACACTGGCATGCCCTAAGGGAAGAAGTGCACTCCCTATGTAACCCCTCAAGTTACCGGGGGTACCTCTGTTTTTTCACCAGTGTCTAAGGTGTTGGTCACGAGTAAAGATGTGCTGAGCTCCATTGGAGCAATCCTTCAGATGTCCTTTCATGGGCTAAAGGAATGGTACCCGGGCCTCATGTCTGAAGAAACGAGGTTTTGCTTGCGAATGCTTCTCTTTTTAGAGAGCTGGACCCTGGGATCCAGTACTTTTTGGTAGTAAGGCCATAAAGTTTTTACTAGCAGGGTGCTGTTCCTGAAGGTTTCGGAGCCCACCGTGAAGGGTGAAGATTGGGTTTATCTCTGATAACCCTGCTGCGAGGAAGGTAAGAGAGATTTTCTTAAGAATTTCTCCTTTTGTGTATAATGTTGTCATGCCTATGTGTCACCACTAGGGGCTGTATTGAGCATTCACCCCTTGATGCTGGAAACAGCGCAGAAGCCTTAATTTCTCCTATCTTCCGGTAAGAAAGGGGGGACTGGTTCTCCTCCTGCACCCCAATGTTGTTTTTTCCCCTTGGGGGGATTGATATGCCAAAAGAAGTTTTTAAAAAAAGTTAGACTGCGTGGCCGCCGCTTGCAAGGGAAGACAGTTTCCTTTGAAAGGAAGGGGGGCCATAATTCATGTGGGGGGCATGGCTAATGGTATCAGAAGCCGGCCACATGTGGAGGAAGTTGTTAAATCTCTGTGTGTAGCTGCTGCCTGGATGTGGAGGGACACATGGGCAGGAGGTTGGCTGGATTCTGGTTTGGTGACACAGGCATTCCCTTTGACACATTGTATTTTACCAGGTTAGGTATTAATAGCAGGTAATAGCACTGGACTATAACCTAGCAGTGTACATTCTTTTGCCGGTAGTGCCTCTGCTTTGTGCTTCAGGCTATGAGTGGTAAAGAGACCTGGAACTCCTCTAAGGGTTCTAAAGGATCATTGCTTTCCCAACAAACTAAATCCATTTCCAAAAGAATGTCATCCTCCTCAGAGAGTGATGCAGCTAGTTAGATTGAGCTGTCAGGGGAAACTGGTTGCAGCTGCACCGCACAATTCACCCCCTGTATATATCGCACAAGAGTTTTTTTTCTTCTACCATTTGTAATTTGAAAAAGAAGATTGATGCTATGATATCTCTCTATAGTGGGGTCAAACGTAGCATCCCCATCTAGTGCTCAGGACCCTCTTGAGGTTCAGGAGGCTGGGGATCAGGTAGATCTTCCCAAAGATTTGGAAGATACTTATTTATCCACTTCCAAGTATCCTAATATAGAAGGAGTAACATCACAAGATAGGTTGATTGTGCACTCTTACTAAATTGGTCCGTTCAACCTTTTTTCTGCCTGCAGCACAGGCTCTTGAGAAACCCACCTCTAATTTGGGATCATTAAAACCTCCCCCATCTGGGGATGCTTTTCCTATTCATGCATGGCTAAAGAAGCTTATACATGCTGAATGGGAACATCCGGATAAACAATATTATCCTCCTAAGAGATTTTCCACACTTTATGCTATGGAAGAGGATTTCTATAAAAAAAATGGGGCTGTTTCAGAGATTGATGCTGCAATCGCCTCAGTGAACAAGAATCTCACATTTCCAGTGGATAATGCGCTAATGTTAAAACATCCATTAAGGAACACTTTGTGGAGATACTTAAAATTCTGCCTGATCGGCAGGCCCAGCAATGGGCTGGTGTATCAGACGCACTATGTTTCACAGTAGGTGCTATGAAAGATTCTATCATTCAAGCCTCATGGCTTATGCTTGTACTAGTGCATTCTCGCAGGGTTCTATGGCTGAAAAATTGGTCATCCAAAGTTTTGTGTAAAAAGCTCTTAGCCAGTTTCCCTTTTCATGGGGAACGGCTATTTGGAGACGATCTGGATAAATACATCCAAAGGATCCCTAATGGGAAAAGCTCTCTCTTACCAGTAAAGGAAGGTTTCAAACATTTATCCTTTAAACGTGCTGCCTCACCTGTGCCAGAGGCATCAGCCTGTAGGCAGTCTCGACGGCCTAAACCATCAGGTTCAAGGGGAAGACTCCAAGGACAGTACGAAGGTCAGAAGATATCTTGGGGCAGAAAGCCTACAAAGCAGAATGCTAAAGCCTCCTTATGAAGGGGTGCCCCCGCTCACTCGGGTGGGGGGAAGGCTCCTGCAATTCTCAAGGATCTGACAGAAACAATGTCAAGACAGATGGGGGGCTTGTACAGTTTCTCTAGGTTACAAACTAGAGTTCCGAGAGTTTCCCTCTCCTCGTTTTCTAATGTTCCCAAGGGCCCAAAGAAAAAGAAGACTCTTTCTAGCTCTGGATCATCTATTATCCCAGTCGGTGATATCAGAGGTTCCCTTAGTGGAACAGGGCACAGGTTTTTATTCAAAACTTTTCACGGTTCCAAAACCAAGCGGAGAGGTAAGACCCATTCTAGATCTCAAAGATCTGAATCGGCACTTGGAGGGGTTCCACCCTAAAGTGGAACTTCCGCTCATCGGAACCCTCCCCCCCCCCCCTCTGGTGTCACGGTTGGCACCTTTCAGGGAGGAGGGGAGGTGCAGATACCTGTCTAAGACAGGTATTGTCACCCACTTCCAGGCATAGACTCCCACGGGAATCTGCTGTTTCCTGTCCTGGCGTGCTGTCTGCTGGGACACACATGGGTCCCAGAGACGGCGCGGACCATTCCCATTGCGCTGCATGACTCGCGCATCCGCAATAGGGAACTGGGAAGTGAAGCAGCAACGCTTCACTTCCTGATTCCCTCACCGAGAATGGCGGCAGCAGCCGAGAGCCAAGCAATCAATCGGCCTTGGCTGCCGACATCGCTGGACCCTGGGATAGGCGAGTGTCCATTTATTAAGTCAGCAGCTGTAGTATTTATAGCTGCTGGCTTTTATTATTTTTGTTTCCAGTTGAATCCCTCTTTAAACATCTGATCCTTTCGCATGCAGTCAATCCGATTGGTTGTTTCCATCCTGCAAGTAGGGGAGTCAAAGATGCACACCTCCACATGCCAATATTTCCCGCTCACCAGAAATTTCTGCTCTTCGAAAAAGAAAATCATAATTTTCCATTTGTGGCCCTGCCATTCGGTCTAGCCACAGCACCACGGGTGATCTCAAAAATTCTGGCACCTCCTTTAGCCAGCTTAAGGGCTCAAAGCCTAACGGTCCTAGCCTATTTAGACGATCTACTTTTAATAGATCTTTCAGTCTCAGGTCTAAGTCAGTCTGGTCACAGCCGTAAAATACCTGGCATCTCTAGGTTGGATACTCAACCTAGAAAAATCCTCCTTAAAACCATCAAGGAGGTTACAGTACTTGAGGCTGGTCATAGATATTGTACAGAAAAAGGTATTCTTACCCCAGACAAGAATCAGTTCTATTATAAGACTAATTCAACTCATCAAAGCAAAGAGAAATCCTTCCATTCAGTTGTGCATGAGATTGTTAGGGAAAATGGTGGCTTCCTTCGAAGCCATCCCTTACGCAGTTTCATTCAAGGCTGCTTCAAAGCACCATCCTGTCGGCATGGAACAAAAAGGTTCAGGCCTTGGATTTTCCAATACACTTGGCTCCCGATGTACGTCAGAGCCTAAATTGGTTGATATCCAGCAACCTCCAAAAGGGAAAATAGTTTCTTCCAGTTTCCTGGAAAGTGGTGACAACAGATGCCAGCCTTCTAGGTTGGGGAGCAGTCCTGGAAGAAGATTCTGTCCAGGGGAGATCGTCCAAGTTAGAGAGGACCTTGCCTATCAACATTTTAGAGATTCGGGCAGTACGTCTGACCTTAGTCTTGGACGGTCAGACTAAGGGTTTGTCATGTCAGGATTCAGTCCAACAATGCCACGGCTATGGCTTACATCAATCACCAAGGGGGCACGGGAAGTCGTGCAGCCCAAAAAGAGGTGAATCATGTTCTAGCTTTGGCAGAACACAACATTCTTTGCCTGTCGGCAATATTCATTCCAGGAATAGAAAATTGGCAGGCGGACTACTTGAGTCGCCAACAGTTATTTACGAGGGAATGGTCTCTTCACCCCGACATCTTCCTAGCGATATGTCAGAAATTGGGTACTCCGGATGTAGACCTGTTTGTGTCCAGATTCAACAACAAGGTCGACAACTTTTTGTCGAACAACCGATCCGCTAGCATGCGGAACAGACACATTAGTCTTCCCATGGTATCAGTTTGAACTGATCTATGCATTTCCTCCAGTTCTGCTACTTCCGCATCGTCTTCGCACGATCAAGCTGGAGCAAATGGAGGTAATTCTGGTGGCCCAGAAGTTTTGTTTGCCGAGATAAAGATGGGGGTAGAAGTCCCTTGGACTCTGCCATTATGGCCATACCTTGTCGCACAAGCTTTGGTATTCCATCCTACCTTACAGACACTAAATTTAACGGTTTGGCTATTGAGACCCACATTCTAAATGATCGTGGGTTTTCTCCTTTGGGTGTGTCTACCTTGATTAATGCCAGGAAGCCGGCTTCCAGAATCATTTACTATAGAGTCTGGAAGGCATATGTTTCTTGGTGTGGATCCAGGGGTAGGCACCCTAGAAAATATGTCATAGGTAAGATCCTTGATTTCCTGCAAATGGGGATTAGAAATGAAGTTGGGCTTGAGTACCATCAAGGGCCAGATCTCAGCCTTGTCAGTATTTTTTCAATGGCCTCTTGCTTCCCACTCTTTAGTGCATAGCTTTCTTCAGGGGGTAACACGGGTTAAACCCCCTATCAAGGCACCTTGGGATTTAAATTTGGTGTTATTGGCTTTGCAGAATCTGCCATTTGAGCCTTTGAGAAATTCCCTTGGTTCTTTTGACTAGAAAGATAATCTATCTGGTTGCCATTTCTTCTGCTAGAAACGTATCGAAACTAGTGGCTCTGTCTTGAAAAGAGCCATATTTGATCAGGCATAAGGAAAGGATAAGGTGGTTTTACATCCTCATCCTGGTTTCCTACCAAAGGTGGTGACAGGTTTTCATTTAAACCAAGATATTATTCTACCTTTCTTTCCAGAGCCTCAATCTAGGGAAGAGAAGGCACTACATGCCCTTGATGTAGTAAGAGCGATCAGAGTCTATTTAATAGTTTTATTATTATTATTTTTATTTAGTTTTATTTGTACTGCCAGAAGGTGCAAAAAGGGGTCAGGCAGCATCAAAATATACTATTTCCAAATGGATTCGTCAAATCATTATTCAGGCTTATGGTTTAAAGAAGAAAATTCCTCCTTTTCATGTTAAAGCGCACTCAACCAGGGCGATTAGTGCCTCTTGGGCGGTGCATCATCAGGCCTCTATGGCTCAGACCTGTAAGGCTGTAACTTGGTCTTCAGTTCATACATTTACCAGATTTTATGAAATCGATGTTAACGGTCATGAGGATATTGCGGGCGCAGTGTACTGCAGGCTGCTGTATGAGTCCTCTTGCCTCCTTTTTTTGTTGTCTTCCTGTCTTCAGTTGCCATTGCAATGGGACATCCCACATAGTAAGTACTATGGCTCTGTGTCCCCTGATGTAAGAAAAGAAAACAGGATTTTTATAACAGCTTACTTGTAAAATCCTTTTCTTTGATGTGCATCAGGGGACACAAAGCCATAGTACTTACCAAGGTGTTCTTGGTATACACTTGTATTAGCTACAAAATTGAGGACTCCCAGTAGTGGGAGGGGTTATATAGGAAGTACACTTCTTGCCTTAAGGCGTGAGAGTGGCCATCACCTAGTGGCCCTATAACCCACATAGTAAGTACTATGGCTCTATGTCCCCTGATGTACATCAAAGAAAAGGATTTTACAGGTAAGCTGTTATAAAAATCCTGTTTTTTGCCACCCAAGTGCATTATTTTACATTTTTCCATATTAAACCTCATTTGCCATATAGTTTCCCACCTCATTAATTTAAGATCTTGCAAGGTTTCCACATCCTGCAGAGAAGTTATTGCCCTACTTAGCTTAGTTTGGTCCACAAATACAAAGATAGAACTGTTTACTCCATCCTCCAGGTTGTTTATGAACAAATTAAAGAGGATTGGTTCCAGCACAGAACTGTGCTAGAATCATTCAGGGTGGACATCCTTCGCCGCCCTAATGAGTCTCGTTGAATCTGGAATATTCTTAGCTCCTTGATTCCAGGACTCAAGATTAGTCAGGATACGTTTTCAGCATGGTTCCCTGTTTAGGGCTCATCCCAGAGTTTTCTTTTTGCATAACTGATGAATACATCTAGTGCCTCTGCAGTTTATCAGTGTTGCATTCCATCTCTTCTGTTTATAGTTTGGTTCTAACTTTCCTCTCATGTCTATGCTTGTTGGGGTTTCTTCATGCAGCAAGCCCTACAGTCATATTGACTTGGTGGGATCACGTCGTGCATCCTCTGTTGGACTAAGTAGTCATTTTTATGCCCTTTACAGGTTGTGGTCCTAATCTGTTTAGGGTCATTTAGATGTCTTTGATCAGGCTTACCTTGAGAAAGTTATGTTTTAATGTTCAGTGTTCTCATTTGTTGACTTTATGGGGTCAGGTAAGTAGAGTCTTGGGGTCTCCTTTCTAGACTGGCTACCAGTTTTTTATCTGGTATCTGTTTCTACTAGGCATTTGTTCTTTCCATGTTGACCATGTTGGTTTTTGGGTTTTTACCTCCCAAATGGGAATTTATTGTCCCACCACTTGGTTCAGGCTATGCAACTTCGTGCTTGGGCTATAATTTGTCACTCCATTCCATGTTGACTCATCTTCACTGGTTGGCTACTGTTTCCTTCTAAACTTGGGGATCACATTTATGCTCCATGTCTTTTTTTTGCTTTATAAGATTCCCCTAGCAGGCAGGGGATTCAGCTTCATCCTTTGCTTGGGGGCTGGTCCTTCAGGCACCCAGTTAGTTGCCCACCCCTCAGTTGGAATGCTTTTGGATGTCTCTGCAGTTAACGTCTCTAAATGGACAGGAAAAAAGTATTTTTGTACTCGCCAAAATATCCTTTTCTCTTATGTTAATTGACAAACACAGCTCTTAAACTTCTTAAGGGGGTTTTATAGCTCCACCTACAGAAGTAAGGCTAGGTGGGGAAAAAATGCCCCCCCCCCCCTGTTGCCACCACCATCCTTGTGGGTCTTGTTTTATTGGGTGCTGTGCAGGTACCTTTGGGTTAGGGTTTCCTCTCTCTAGGCCAGTGGTTCTTAACCTTGTTGGAGGTACTGACCCCCACCAGTTTCATATGCGCATTCACCGAACCCTTCTTAATTTGAAAAATAAAATATGATTTATTCAACTTCAAAACACAGGTATATATTTATACTTATGTATATTTTTATACATAGGTGCACAAAATGAATAAGACCATTAAAGTGGAGGGCCACCCTGAAAACAAAAAAAATATTAAAAATTACAAAAAAATATAAAAAAAATGAAAAAAATATTTTTTTTTTACTTACCAGAAATGCCTGTTGCTAGGCACTTTCTCCTAATCTTCCTCTTCCTCCTCCGCGGAGATCTTCTGTCTTCGTCGCAGCGTCTTCTGGGTAATGGGTCGCGCTGTGTTCTGGGAACTGTGTGTTCCAGAACACAGCGCGTCCCATTCAGAAAGCGCTGCGGGACTCGCGCATGCGCAGTAGCTGCGGGACTCGCGCATGCGCAGTAGGAAACGGGCAGTGAAGCCGTAAGACTCCACTGCCTGTTTCCCTTACAGGGAATGGCGGTGCCGGGACCCGAGAGCCGAGGGACGGGTCGGCCTCGGGCGGCCGACATCGCGGGCGCCCTGGACAGGTGAGTGTGTTGATTAAGTCAGCAGCTGCAGTGTTTGCAGCTGCTGACTTTTTTTTTTTTTTTTTTCGTATAACCGGCCCTCCTCTTTAAGAACAAGGAACAAAACCATCAAAATATTGAAACATGATTTTCACACAAAAACAAAACCATAATAATGAATATTTACTGAAAATCAATGCGACTTCTGCTGTTGCCTTTCAGAGATCAGTTCAGAAATGCGCGGCTTTACCTTGGCAAGTGCCACTCTCATGTCATTTTCGCAAAAAAAGTCTGTTCTTTTTCTTCGTTTTTATGTCCAGCATCCTCAAAGGATTGCTCGCAAAGATATGTTGTAACAAACGGTATGAAAATCTCCAGAGATTTCCTAGCAATAACAGGGTACTTTACCATTTGTTGACGCCAAAACGTTGAGAGCGTTGTTGTCCTGAAGAGTTGCTGTTGAACCTGGCTTTGCTGAATTTCAATGATTTCATCAAGGTATTCATCATTGACATCTGTTGTCTCAACACTAAACGTGAACGGCTGTCTCACCCATGCTGGATATGACTCTCTTGTAGGAAAGTATCCGTCGAGAGACTTTGCAAGCGAATCTAAGTGTGTAGCAATTGCTTGCTTCAGTTCCGCGGGTACAGAAATGTCTCAGATTCCAGATACATCTTCGATCTTACTTACACAGTTGTCTAGCAGGGGAAAGTTTGCAAAGTTATCGTTCTCTATTCGTCGTTTCTATAACGGTAGCTTTTTTTGAAAAGCCTTCAGGTTTTCTTCCGCTTCGATGATGTTGACTCCACCGCCATGCATCTGTTGATTGAGAATGAGAGCTGCGAAGATATCAGCCATGTATGTTAAAATGAGAATGAACTCAGAATTTTTGAAGCAATCTGCATGACAATGTTGATGCTCTTGCAAAAACAGGGCTAATTCCACACGCACAGCAAAAACACGATTCAGCACCTGTGCCCGGGGGAATAACCACCGAACGTTAGAATGGTACAGAAGTACCTCGAATTCAGATCCCATTTCTTTACACAGCTCCCTGAAGATGCGGTACCTCAGAGCACTATTTCGCACATAGTTCACGCATTCCACTACAATTTTTAATACTTCTACCAGTTTTAAAGGCAAGGTTTTTGTTGCCAACGCATGCCTGTGCAGAATACAATGCGTAACAATAATGTGTGGTGCATCGGCTTTCACTAGCGCACCAAAACCAGACTTTCTTCCCGGCATGGCGGGAGCTCCGTCCGAACAAACTGCAGAAACCATATCCCACGAAAGATTGTTGTCTTTGAAGAAGTCATTCACAAGTTTCTTCACAGCGGCTGCCTTAGTTGTTGTAAGAGGCTTACAAAATAAAAAATCTTCCTTTATCACGTCGTCTTTCACATAGCGCACAAATACTGCAAGCTGGCTTAGATTGGAAATGTCCGTGCTCTCGTCGAGTTGAAGGCTTGAAATCCGATCTGCAATTACTTGAGCCAAGATGTCTTTGCCCATGTCCTCTATTCTGTCACTGATGGTGTCATTTGAAAGAGGAATTTGGGATAACTTCATCCGCTTTTTCCAGCATGATATTCGCCATCGTTAGCACAGCTGGTTTTATGAGTGTTTCAGCAATTGTGTGTGGTTTGCCCTGCTTTGCGATCAGGTAAGCAACTTCGTACGATGCTATGAGGATCGGTTTGTAGATGGGTACAAAGCCGAGAACAGGCAGAGTAGCCTTTTCATCGAATCTAGCTCTCTTCACCTTGAATTCAGTGAGCGTTGTATTCTTGTGATTTCCATGCAGCTTAAGGAAGTGTTCTTAGTTTTGCTGGTGCTAGACTAGAATTGCTCAACTTGGCATTGCAAATCATGCAGTTAGGACGCTGACTCCCATCACGTTCCGTTATACATGTGAATCCATATTATACATATTCGTCCAACCACTTTCTTTTTTTGCTTGACATAGTATGAAGGGATTCAAATATTAAGAAATAAATCACACGATGTACCATCACGACAGTTACAATTCGACTACTGGGCGCACCAAATTCCATGCAGCACAGATAGGCCGCCTAGCGATGTGGCGTTATCACCTGCAGCCAATGATGGACGAGCGGGGCGTGTCATCAGGAATCGTATGAATCGGATGTGTGTCTTGACTTCCGCCGAACCCATGAGACTGACTCACCGAACCCCTGGTGTTCGATCGAACCCAGGTTAAGAACCACTGCTCTAGGCACTGGTGGGGCTCCTGGGAGTGGAGTGTTGCAGCTGCCATATGCTCTGAGGAGCCAGCAGCCATTTTCCCAGAGTGCAGCAGCCATTTTTTGATGTTTCATGTACACATATAGAGGCAACCATTTTCCTGCGGACTGGCGATTGGGCATTTTCCTGGAGACTGGTGGGTGGCCATTTTGGCATCGTCCTTTCTCCACAGGCTCGGGTTACTGTATGAATGGTGACCATTTTTCTGGGGATTGCGGTGGCCAATTTCTTGCAGGTGGCGATCATCTTTCATGCTTTGCTTCCTTGGTATTTTACGGGGGGCCGTTTCTTGTTTATCTAGACAAACTGTTGTGATTTACATGGGGTCTCCACCCTCCGGACAGTGAGAAATGCTCACAGAGTTCCTCCCTAGCAGATGTTCTGGTCAGTGGTGAGTCGATCTGGAGTACCCCCTCTCTGCTGTGGCCGCTCAGGGGTGTTTTTGGCCCTTTGTCCTGGTGGCCTCTCCTCAGCAGTGCCTGGTCCCCATGGAGTCTCAGACACAAGCTTCCCTTGCAGCAAGTTCCTTTGGGTCTTCTGTTCCATTAGACACACTATCCGCTATCCTTTTAGGCATTTGCCTCTAGAGAGGAGGGGTCATTTGGGCACAAGGCAAGCAGAAAGCTTCCCCTGCCCTCGCCTTCTGTTTCGGAGGCTTCTGAGCTCGGATTAACCTCTGCTATCATGGGTCTAGTTTTCCCTGCAGTCTCGGATGACACAATTCTAAAGTTCTCTGCTGCCATGCATGAAAAGGTTCTGGTGGCACTGATTACCTCTGTGCAGGAGACGTTGAAAATGGTGGATACGTCTGGGGCTTTTGACAAGGTGGCCATCCCCTTTGGTATGCTCAAACAGCTCAGTCCACTAAGATTTTTCCTTACCGCGCCAATTTTTATAAACATATTTACCCAGATTATGATTGTCCAAAGTACCCCTTTGGTGTCCCAAAGCATTGTTTGGTAGGTTACCTCTTTGAGGAGGCCATTTTGCAAAAGTGGACCTCTCCTACTGTGGTGGATCCCCCATCTCTAGGTTGAAAAAAGCAATCCTAATACCAGTAGAGGAGTGTCCCTTTAATGATCCGGTGGACCATAAGGCGGAATCAGTCACTCGCCCTATGTTTACTATTGCCGGTTTGGCACTGCGGCCTGTGTTGACCATGGTTCTGGTGTCCTTATGACAAGTACAAAAAAAAGTGTTCTCATGACGAGGTCTGGCTAAAGGACAGGTCTTCTCGCTGTATGTGCAACTGGTTAATTGTGTCAGCTACAAAATAAAATGTAATTCTTGTCCACCAGAGATTCTTTTTGTGAAGTCTTTTTCTCCCCCGTCTTGCCTGTGAGCTCTGCACAGTGTGGTGCGGATTTGCTACTTCATGGAGTGACTACTCTGGTCCTAGTGCTGTTTTGAGGGTTTAACTCCAACCTGTTTACGGTTCCGGAGGACAGATTTCTCCCGATGCTGGGACTCAAGGCCCTGAATTGCTTTGTGGGTTTTCTGCAGAAGTATGGAATCCATTAGTTTAGTAGTGACCTCCCTTTATCAGGGGGAATTCCTGGCCTCCGTAGACCTCAAGGATGCATAGTTGTAGATCCCCATCTGTGATGGATAGCACGCTTCTTGTGTTTTGCAATCGGGGACCCTCATTATCATTTTGTGGCCCTTTCCTTTGGCCTGGCCACTGCCCCTTGGGTTTTTACCAAGGTGCTATGTAGCTATTAGCACACTACGGACCTTCCACTAAAATTCAGACCAATTATGTCTTGTTCAGGGTTGAACACCAAACTGTTGGCCCAATTCATTAATTTTTACAACCATTTGTGAAAAACCTACCTTGTCAGCAGATAACGCCGAGTAGCGTTACCCGTCTCTGTGACACTACTATCTGGATTGCGCATGTGCAGCTGGAAACTCCGCCTCTAATAGTATGAGGGTCGGTCACCAGGCAACCCTGTGACGCCGGTCCCTTTGTCTGTTTGCATTGAATCATGTGCCTGATCAAGTTTAGCAATGTTGAGAGGTCTGATGCCAGGTTGGGCACATACATAAGCAACCATGTGCACATATGGTTGTTTTTTTTATTTATTTTTTTGTCAGTTTCTTTTAATATGTTAATGCAGACCTCTTGATCTCTGCTTTTCAACTCTAGGGGTGGGTAGTACCTTGTTTCTTGCTTCTGATTGTGCAAAATATTTAGATAAAAATTCACCAATTTCTTTACACTTATCACATGCCTGATGAAGGGATCCTGTATGACTCAAACGTTGCACTCTCCTGTTTGTGATGTGATCAAACTTCAGTAAAGTCGTTTGGACTTAACTTGAAGATCCGTGGTAAATATCTACATAGTGTATATTTTCCAGAAACGTGTGTTATAGGAATGTAAATGTTTACAAAGCTCTGGTCCCAGTACTGGCATTGCTGAGACAATGGGATTTGGATTTTGTGGGAATTTCAGAGACCTGCTTCAACAGCTCTCATGTTTGACTGGCAACCATTCAAGGGCATACCCTTTATCGCAGAGTAAAAAGGGGGAGGGGTATGCCTATATATCAAGAATAATGTACTAGTGAATGTGAGAGATGACATTACTAAGGGGCTAGGCTGGAGATGGAAACCTTATGGGTAGAGCTCCAAAGAGATGAAGCTAAGGGGAAAATATTACTGGGAGTATGCTCTAGGGCTCCCTAACCTGAGGGGGGGAGGGATGGATCTCTTGGATTAGCAGCAAGGATGGGAAGTGTTATAATGGGGGATTTTAATTATCTAGACATAGTCTGGGCGGAGGGAACCACACATTTGTCTAAGGCTCGCTAGTTCCTAAATGTCTCGCAGGACAATTTCATGGTTCAGATGGTAAAGGCACCAACTAGAAATAAAGCGTTACTGGATCTACTGTTTACCAACAATACAGAACTGATCACGGATGTGGAAATACGGGGCAGTTTAGGAGGCGGCAATCACAGGTCAATTGGCTTCATTATAAATCACGCAAATGGGAAACATAAGGGGAATACAAAGACACTGACTTTCAAAAGAGCCAACTTCCCTAAACGATGAACCTTGTTAGAAGGCATGAATTGGAATAAAATCTTAGGAACAAAGAACACGGAGGAGAGATGGGTTTGCTTTAAGAGCATATTAAATATGGGCATTAGCCAATGCATCCCATTGAGTAATACATTTAAAAGCGCAAACGAAAGTCCTGGATGGCTTAACTCCAATGTAAAAGCATATAAAAGCAAAGGAGAAGGCTTTCAAAAAATTGCAAAAAGTGCAATTAGCGGCTAAGAGCGAAAAAAATCCCAATAAATTCTTAAATTAAGTATTTAAACAGTAAAAAAGGGAGGACAGAGATCATATTGGCCCCATAAAGAACGAGGAAGATATATACCCTGTTTCCCCTAAAATAAGACCTAGCATGAGTGTCGGTGATGGCTGCAATATAAGCCCTACCCCCCAAATAAACCCCATCCTCTTTCCCCAAAAATAAGCCCTACCCTGAGAATAAGACATAGAAAGACTTTAACTAGGGCTTATTTGGGGGGTAGGGCTTATATTGCAGCCATCGTCGACAATCACGCTAGGTCTTATTTTAGGGGAAACAGGGTAGTTAAAAAGGAAGGGGAGATGGCGAAGGTAATGAATTTATTCTTGGCCTTCACGAGGGAATCGGGGGGGACTTCAGTAACCAAAACTACAGTGTTTATCCTTGTGACACATCATGACTTGGGTAAACTTAACATTAATCAAAGGGACCAGATGGCTTGAATCCAAGCGTACTTGAGGAACTCAGTCAAGTAATTGCCGGACCATTGTTCCTAATTTTTACTGACAGTCTACTGACTGGAATGGTACCAGGTGATTGGAGAAAAGCCAATGTAGCACCAATATTTAAAAAGGGCCCAAAATGCATCCCTGGGAATTAAAGACCATTTAGCATATCAATAGTATGTAAGCTTTTGGAGGGGACGATAAGGGACTATATATAATATTTTAGTAACGAGAATGATAACATTAGCAGCAATCAGCGTGGATTCATGAGGAATTATTCTTGCCAAACCAATCTATTGACCTTCTATGACAAGGTGAGTTTCCATCTAGATAGAGGAAGGCCCGTTGACGTGGTGTATCTGGATTTTGCAAAAGCATTTGACACAGTTCCCCATAAATGTTTACTGTAGAAAATAAGGTCCATTGTCATGAACCATTGGTTGAGTACATGGATTGAAAACTGGCTATAAGGATGAGTTCAGAGGGTGGTGATCAATGGGGAGTACTCAGAATGGTCAGAGGTGGGTATTGGGGTTTTGTGCTGGGACCAACCCTATTTATTTTGTTCATAAATGACCTGGAGGATGGAGTAAATTGAACTATCTCTGTATTTGCGTATGATACTAAGCTAAGCAGGGCAATAACTACTTCGCAGGGTGTGGAAACCTTACAAAAAGATCTGAACAAATGAATGGGTTGGGCAACTACATGGCAAATGAGGTTTAATGTAGAAAAATTTAAAATAATGCTTTTGGGTGGCAAAAATATGAATGCAATCTACACTGGGGGGGGGGGGGGGGAACCTCTGGGGGAATCTACAATGGAAAAGAACCTGGGTGTCCTGGTAGATGATAGGCTCAACAACAGCATGCAATGCCAAGCTGCTGCTAACAAAGCAAACAGAATATTGGCATGTATTAAAAAGGAGATCATCTCCAGAGATCAAACGATAATTCTACCGCTCTACAAGACTCTGGTCCGGCCACACCTGGAGTATGCTGTCCAGTTCTGGGCACCAGTCCTCAGGAAGGATGTACAGGAGATGGAGTGAGTAGAAAGAAGGGCAACTAAGCTAATAAAGGCTCTGGAGGATATTCGTTATGAGGAAAGGTTGCGAGCACTGAACTTATTCTCTCTGGAGAAGAGACACTTGAGAGGGAATATGATTTAAATTTATAAATACCGTACTGTTGACCCCACAATAGGGATAAAACTTTTCTTTATCGTACACACGGGACACAGAGCAGCATAGTAATAACTATGTCGGTATATAGGCCACCTTCAGGGCATGGACACTGGCACACCCAGGACAGGAAGTTCACTCCCTATATAACCCCTCCCATTCCAGGGAGTACCTCAGTTTTTTCGCCAGTGTCTAAGGTGTTGGTCATGGTTAAAGATGTGCTCTGAGAGCTCCACTGGAAGGATCCTTTTCTGGATTAAAACCAGCTTCTACAGACCGGATCCATCCAAAGTGCCACTGAGGCCAAAGTGGTTGGTACCCGGGCCTCATATAAGAACGAGGTTTTGCCTGTAACGTCTCTCCTTGGAGGGCTGGACCCTGGGATCCAGTGCTTTGGTCATGCTTACATTACCATAAAGTTTTTCTGACAGGGTGCTGTACAGGTCCAAGGGAGTGGAATCCCAATAAGAAGGGACCGGTCCTTGAAGGTTTATTAAGCGCAGCTTGCCATGATGGGTGAAGGTTGGATCTGTCTGATATCAGCAGAATCCTGCGGCGGGGATAAGATAAGGGAAGAAGCCTAGGAACTTTAAAAAGTTTGCCTATGGTTTTCTTCTGCGAGTGAAATGTTGTCATGCCTAAATTATCCCCTAGAGGGTGTAAATGCAAATGCCTTTTACGTTGCTTCTCAGATCAGCTCTGTCAGCAGTAGACAGCATGTGTGGTCTCAGCCATCAGAAGCATTTTCGGGGGGGGGGGGGATAGGGGGGGGATTCCAGCAAAGGTTAGCAAGTGGGAAAACCTTACTGCAGCTTCTCCCCCCTGGGGAACTAAACTAAGGGGTTGGAAGCTACAACGGCTTGTTTGTACTCCCCCAACCCCCCTCCTCCTCAGGGGTTTCAGCGGCTTCCCATATTTTTTTTCTAAATTCCCCCTTCTGTCCTCTTCCCCCTCTTGTCGGATCTGCCGAATGGCACCCGGGGGAATTGTTTAATGTTAAGAAGAGGTCCCTCTGCTCTTTTGGGATATATGTATATTGCTTTGCTACAAAAACCGAGGTGCTCCCGGTATGGGAGGGGTTATATAGGGAGTGAACTTCCTGCCAGTGTCCATCACCTGAAGGCGGCCTTTAACCCACATAGTAATTACTATGGTGATCTGTGTCCTGTGATGTACTGCATGAAAAGGATTTTACAGGCAAGCTGGTATAAAAATCTTATTATGCTGAGTGGGATCATCCAGATAAGCATTCTCTCCCTCCTAAAAGTTTTCAGTACTTTATCACAGTGGTCATCAACCCTGTCCTCAGGGCCTACTAACAGGCCAGGTTTTATGCATTCCCTTGGGGAGATGGAGACTAGAATACTGCAGTCACTGAGCAGAAAATGTTATCACCTGTGACGTATTTCAGTTATCTTGGAAACCTGGTCTGTTAGTGGGCCCTGAGGACAGGGTTGTTGACCACTGCTTTATTACATGGAGGGGAAATTCACAAAAAGATGAAATGTACCAGCAGTGGACACTATATCCTGTATGAATAAAAGTCTAACTTGTACAGTAGACAATGCTCAGATGCACAGGGATCCAACAGATAAGAGATTGGAATTCTGGTTAAAATCCTCTCTTTGGCAAGTGCAGGTACCAAGTCTGCAGTCGCTGCAATAGGCATTTGTCAGTCCCTTAAGGACCAGTTTAAACAGGCCCTCAAGGAGATTCCTATTCAACAGGCCAAGGATTTAGCCGAACTACCAAAGGCATTATGTTTTGCCGTTGACGCCATTAAGGATTCTATTCACCAGGTGTCTCACCTTGCGCTTGTGTTGGTGCACATGCGTAAGATCCTATAGTTGAAAAATTGGTCAGCCGAGGCACCATGCAAAAAGTTCCTGACTGGGTTTCCTTTTCATGGGGATCGGTTATTTGGGAATGATTTGGACAGATACATCCAAAAGATTTCATAGTTAGTTGGGTTGAATAAAGACACCAGTCCATCCAGTTCAACCTGAGTGAGTGTCTACAATTGTCCCTTTCCCTGTACCTTGCTACACCCACATCCCTATCCTCAAGGAGCCCACAATCCAAGGTCTCCATTCATATACTAGGGCCAATTTTGGACAGAAGCCAATTAACCTACCTGCATTGTCTTTGGATTGTGGGAGGAAACCGGAGTACCCGGAGGAAACCCACGCAGGCACAGGGAGAACATGCAAACTCCAGGCAGGTAGTGTCGTGGTTGGGATTTGAACCAGCGACCTTCGTACTGCTAGGTGAGAGTGCTAACCACTACACCACTGTGCCGCCCCAAATCAAATTTCAAATGGGAAAAGTACTCTCTTGCCAGTCAAAAGGAGGAATAAACGTCCTTCATTTAAACAAGCTCCTTCTCCAGGGCCAGGGGCATCAGCCTCTAGACAGTCATAACAGCAGTCACAACGTCTGGGTCTAGAGGCAAACCTCAGGGTCAAGCCCAGGGACAAAAGAAGTCCTGGGGGCGGAAACCTACAAAACAGAATTCTAAGGCCTCATTATGAAGGGGCGTCCCCGCTCGCCAGGGTGGGGGGTGAAGACTGCAGTTCTAAGAAGTCTGGCAGGAGGAAATTCAGTATAATATATTCAAATATTCAATGTGTACAAGGACGCAGGAAACCAACTATAAAATTGTCTCTCAGTGGTACTGAACCCCAGAACTTCTTCACAGATATTACCCAGAGGTCTCTGAAATCTGCTGGAGATGCTGTGAGGAACCTGGAACGCTATTGCATTTTTTTTGGTCCTGCCCTAGCATTGAAGGTTTCTGGAAAGAGGTGCAGAGAATTGGTCAACGGTTCTGGGAAGGAGAGATCCCAGGGGACCCGGCTTTTTTTTTTTATATTACAAGATTCCAAAATGCCAGTCAAGAGATATAAGGAATCTATAGTCTGCCAACTTCTGAATGCAGCTAGAGCATGTATACCTTGTTCTTGGAAGCAAAGACAACCTCCATCTGTTGGCTTAAGAGAGTAGAGGAAATTAATCAAATGGAGGAACTAGTATGGACAGCTAGAGCGAAAAGAGATTTATCAGAAAACATGGTCCGCGTGGAATCTTTATTCAAAAGAGGGGGGGACTCTCAGGCAATCAGTATAGAGAAATGCTATATCTTTGAGGGAGGTGGGAGAGAGAGAGGTGTGTGGCGTGGATTGGAGAAGGGGGGGCTCCCTTCACCCCTTCTTTTTTTTTTTTTATTTTATTTTTTTTTCCCGTTGTCTTGTGGTGGTTTTGTTTTGTTATATGTGGGAGAGTTAGGGTAAGTGAAGGGGAAGAACAGAGATGGATATTGTAGTATGAATATTCGGTTAGACGGGGAGATGAATACTTGGAGTTTCCTCATTGCTTTAGTTTAGAAGTGACCCGAGTTATACTAATGTGATTATTTGACTTCTGCATAATAGATATTGATGATCTCCTATATTTATGTATTTAATTTTTGTGAAAAAAACCTAATAAAGACAATTAAATAAAAAAGGAGGAAATACACAATCCACAATAGCTCTAGAGTACAAACTAGAGTTTTGAGAATTCCCATCACCTCGTTTTCTGAGGTCAAATGTTCCCAGGAGCCAAGGAAAAGGCTATCTCTGTTTCTGGCATTAGACAGATTGTTGTCTCAAGGGGTGATCATGGAAATCCCCACAGAAGAGCAAGATTTGCGATTCTATTCAAACCTCTTCATGGTGCCAAAACCAAATGGATGTCAGACCCATTCTAGATCTCAAAGATCTGAATCAATTTGTGAAGGTCCGCTCTTTTCGCGTGGAGTCGATCAGGTCAGTGTTTTCTATCCTACAAGGAGGGGAACTTCTGGTGTCTTATCGATATCAAGGATGCATATCTGCATGTACCTATATTTCCCGCTCGCCAAATATTTCTGCGGTTTGAGGTAGAACAGAACCATTCTCGGTTTGTAGCCCTGCGTTTCGGGCTGGCTACAGCTCCCTGGGTATTTACAGAGGTTCTGGCTCCACCTCTAGCCAGACTAAGGGCGCAGAGTATAACAGTCCTGGCATACCTGGACAACCTGTTACTGGCAGACCGGTCGGTTGTCCACTCGGAGCAAAACGTGCGCAGCACAGTCAAATACCTGGAAAGCCTAAGTTGGATTCTCAACCTAGAGAAGTCATCCTTAAAACCACTAAAGAGGCTGGAGTACCTAGGTCTGATCATAGACACAGCCCAGAAAAAGGTGTTTATGCCCCAAGCAAAGATCAGCGCCATAAGGGAAACTGGTGCAGGTGGTCAGGTCGAAGAGGGATCCCTCCATTCTCCTTTGCATGAGGTTGTTAGGAAAGATGGTGGCTTCATTCGAAGTGGTTCCCTATGCCCAGTTCCATTCAAGACTGTTGCAAAACAGTATCCTGTCTGCTTGGAACAGAAAGGTCCAAGCTCTAGATTTTCCAATGCGGCTGACCCCAAAGGTGTGCCAGAGCCTCAGTTGGTGGGTAACCAAGAATCTGCAGAAGGGAAAATACTTCATACCAGTTACCTGGAAAGTGGTAATGACAGATTGGTTTTCACCTAAACCAAGATATTGTCCTACCGTCATTGTTTCCAAAACCATGTTCTAGGGAGGAAAAGTTTCTATATTGTCGTGATGTAGTGAAGAGCGGTCAGGGTCTATTTAAAAACAGCTGCTCAGATCCGAAAGACTGATGTCTTATTTGTGCTGCCAGAGGGTCCTAGGAAAGGACAGGCAGCATTGAAATCCACTATTTCAAAGTGGATTTGGCAAGTTATAATTCACACCTAAGGTTTAAAATATAAGATTCCACCTTTTCAAGTCAAGGTGCACTCTACCAGAGCAGTTAGTGCTTCTTGGGCAGTGCATCACCAAGCCTCCGTGGCTCAGATCTGCAGGGCCGCAGCTTGGTCTTCAGTCCATACATTCACCAGATTTTATCAGGTGGATGTAAAAAGGCATGAGGATATTGCCTTTGGGCACAGTGTGCTGCAGGCAGCAGTATAGGTCCTCAAGTCTGTGGGCACCCTGCGTGTTATGTCTCCCTCCCCACAAATAGCATTGCTCTGGGACATCCCACATAGGTATTGCTATGCTGCTTTGTGTCCTGTGATGTACGATAAAGAAAATGGGATTTTTAAACCAGCTTACCTGTAAAATCCTTTTCTTGGAGTGCATCACAGGACACAGAGGTCCTACCCCTTGTTCTGGGATTTGTGTATATTGCTTTGCTAGGTTTAACCTTAAACTACGTAGAGGGTTCTTTACTCTAAGAGCGGTAAAGATGTGTAATTCCCTTCCACAAGCGGTGGTCTCAGTGGGGAGCATTGATAGTTTAAAAAAAACTATTAGATAAGCACCTGAACAACTGCAACATACAGGGATATACAATGTAAAACTGACATATAATCACACACATAGGTTGGACTTGATTGACTTGTGTCTTTTTTTTTTTTTTTTTTCAACCTCACCTACAATGTAACTAATAAGGGAAAGTAGTGATTGGCTCCCTGGACAACCTTATGTGCTGATGGACAACATGGGAATCATGATGCACATTCTGCATTCCCAAATGCGCCTTGACCCTGACCAAATGGTTGGAGTATCTGGGTCTGATTTTCAGCTTGGTTGCAGGCCAAAGTGTTCTTTCCAGTGGACAAACTCCAGAAACTTCAGACTGCGATTCAGCTGCTACTGTTCCACAGACAATCCTCCCTGTGTTTTTGCATGCAGGTCCTGGGTCTTATGGTACCCACCTTTTTCGAGGTGGCCCTGTATGCGCAATTCCATATGAGCATTCTGCAGAGGGAAATCTTCGCCATTTGGGACAAATCTCCCACTTGGACAGCTGAAATTGAGCCATTCAGCCAGGGCCTCTCTTCTCTGGTGGCTTTGGTTTTCATCCAGGAAGTCCTTTTTCACCCTCCAGTGGACGGTGGTCACGACTGACACTGACCTGTCTGGGAGGTGATCCTGGGGTCAAGGTGGGCTCCAGGGCCCTTCAACACCGGAGGAGACTCTGCTGCCCATCAATGTCCTGCAACTACGAGTGATCAGGTTGTGTCTGGAGTGATGGACAGACCTTCTCATCTTTAGTTACCTGTCTTGGCCATTTTTTTTGCCCACCTCTTGTTGAGGCACTCCTTTGGGACATCCCTATAGTCGAGAATCAGAGCTCTTTCCACAGAGGAGTGCAGGAGAAAACTTTTCTCCTGCACTCAGAGAAGGGGAGCTATACCAGCTCAGACTGCCCATTGGTGCTGTGTTCTTTTCTACCTAGTGTCCTACTCCTGTAGGTGGTGCTATAAAACCCTATGGTCGAGAATCCAAAGAGCTGTCGGTCAAATCAACTCCTAGAAGGATTTTGCAGAGTAGCACAAAACAATTGTTTTCTTGGAGTCCATTAACCACTTCAGCCCCAGACCAATTGTCAGCCTAAGGACCAGAGGTCTTTTTACAATTTCGCACTGCACTGCTTTAACTGGTAATTGCGCGGTCATGCAATGTTGTACCCAAACTAAATTTGCTTTCTTTTGATGGTATTTGATTGCCTCTGCGATATTTGCTTTTTACGATGTAAAAGGAAAAAGACTGAAAAGTTAAAAAAAAAAAAAAAGTATTTTCTACTTTTTGTTATAAGAACAATGGAATAAACTAAATTTTTGTCATACATTTAGGCCAAAATGTATTCAGCCACATGTCTTTAGTAAAAAAAAAAAGTCAATAAGCGTATATTTATTGGTTTGCGCAAAAGTTATAGCGTCTACAAACTAGAGTAAATTTTCTGGAATTTACACAGCTTTTAATTTACGACTGCCTATCTCATTTCTTGAGGTGCTAATATGGCAGGGCAGTACAACCCCCCCCCCCCCCCCCCCCCCCAATGACCCCATTTTGGAAAGTAGACACCACAAGGAAATTGCTGAGGGGCATGTTGAGTCCATTGAATTTTTTTTTGTCCCAAGTGATTGAATAATGACACACAAAAAAATAGTTTACAAAAAGTCACTAAATGATATATTGCTCACACATGCCATAGTTATATGTGGAATTGCATCCCAAAATATATTCTGCTGCTTCTCCTGAGTACGGGGATACCACATGTTGGACTTTTTGGGAGTCTAGCCGCGTACGGCACCCCGAAAACCAATCCCTGCCTTCAGGATTTCTAAGGGTGCAAATTTTTGATTTCACTCCTCACTACCTATCACAGTTTCGAAGGCCATAAAATGCCAAAATAGCACAAACCCACCCCCAAATGACCCCATTTTGGAAAGTAGACACCCCAAGCTATTTACTGAGAGGAATATTACAATTTTTTTTTTTTTTTTTGCACAAAGTTGTCACTAAATGATATATTGCTCACACATGCTATGGGCATAAGTGAAATTACACCCCAAAAAAAATTCTGCTGCTTCTCCCAAGTACGGGGATACCACATGTGGGGGACTTTTTGGGAGCCTAGCCACGTACAGGACCCCGAAAACCAAGCACTGCCTTCAGGATTTAAATATAAAACGCTACCAAAAAAACTGTTAGCGATCTGCTGGGATCAGGCCTGACTCTGCGAACGCTGCAGTTATGTGTTTAGTGTTTTGTAAGTGACAGTGATCAATCGATACTGCACTTGGGTGGGCTGGGCAGAGGGGCAAAACGCAGGTGCTAGCAGCTATCTGGGCTGATCCCGCTAACAATGCGTTTTTTTTGGAACCCTAAACTGCTGGGGACGCTAGTATAGATCTGATCAGATATTGATCTGTTCAGATACTATACCACTACGGGAGGTGTATGCTTTGCGCGTGGGTGCTAGCGGTACTGGCACTAACCTAGCGCTGCCTGGGGCGACGCAGACCCTGACCCTAAAACCTAATTGATATCACCCGCCGGGTGATCAGGGGGTTAAACCTTGGGTAATAAATGGTGGGTGCCCCGATGCTATAAAAAGCAAACTAACCAGAGTCACCCGTAACACTTATACGGTGGTCACTGGTGAAAGGGTTAACTAGGGGCAATCAGTGGGTTAAAATCTTTATTAGGTAGTATATGGGGGTCCCTGACGCTATATAAAAACCTGACGGGGAACCTAAACAACTAACTGGCTAACCAGCGTCACCAGTGACACTTATACGGTGATCGTTGGTGAAAGGGTTAACTCTAGGGGCAATCAGGGGGTTAAACCTTTATTAGGGGGCTACCCTGGACCTAACACTAACTGCCCTGACAGTTTTTACTGTCACAACTGACACTAAATGCAGTGATCAGTAAATAAATGAGCACTGCAATCAGTAACACTGGGAGGGGGGGGGGGGATCGGGGGGTAATTTGTGTGCCTACAGTGGTGTGAAAAAGTGTTTGCCCCCTTCCTCATTTCCTTTTCCTTTGCATGTTTGTCACACTTAAGTGTTTCGGAACATCAAACCAATTTAAACAATAGTCAAGGACAACACAAGTAAACACAAAATGCAATTTGTAAATGAAGGTGTTTATTATTAAAGGTGAAAAAAAATCCAAACCATCATGGCCCTGTGTGAAAAAGTGATTGCCCCCCTTGTTAAAACATACTATAACTGTGGTTGTCCACACCCGAGTTCAATTTCTCTAGCCACACCCAGGCCTGATTATTGCCACACCTGTTCACAATCAAGGCATCACTTAAATAGGAGCTGCTTGACACAGTAAGGTCCACCAGAAGATCCTTAAAAGCTATACATCATGCCGAGACCCAAAGAAATTCAGGAACAATTGAGAAAGAAAGTAATTGAGATCTATCAGTCTGGAAAGGGTTATAAAGCCATTTCCAAAGCTTTGGGAATCCAGCGAACCACAGTGAGAGCCATTATCCACAAATGGCGAAGACATGGAACAGTGGTGAACCTTCCCAGGAGTGGCCGGCCGCCCAAAATTACCCCAAGAGCGCAGCGACGACTCATCCAAGAGGTCACAAAAGACCCCACAACAACGTCCAAGGAACTGCAGGCCTCACTTGCCTCAGTTAAGGTCAGCGTTCATGCCTCCACCATCAGGAAAAGACTGGGCAAAAATGGCCTGCATGGCAGAGTTCCAAGGAGAAAACCACTGCTGAGCAAAAAGAACATCAAAGCTCGTCTCAATTTCTCCACAACACATCTTGATGATCCCCAAGACTTTTGGGATAACATTATGTGGACCGATGAGACAAAAGTGGAACTCTTTGGAAGGTGTGTGTCCAAGTATATCTGGCGTAGAAGGAACACTGCATTTCATAAAAAGAACATTATACCAACAGTAAAATATGGTGGTGGTAGTGTGGTGGTCTGGGGCTGTTTTGCTGCTTCAGGACCTGGAAGACTTGCCGTGATAAAAGGAACTATGAATTCTGCTGTCTACCAAGAGATCCTGAAGGAGAATGTCCGACCATCTGTTCGTGTACTCAAGCTGAAACGAACTTGGGTTCTGCAGCAGGACAATGATCCTAAACACACCAGCAAGTCCACCACCGAATGGCTGAAGAAAAACAAAATTAAGACTTTGGAGTGGCCTAGCCAAAGTCCTGACCTGAATCCTATTGAGATGTTGTGGTATGACCTTAAAAAGGCCGTTCATGCTCGAAAACCCTCTAATGTAACTGAATTAGGACAATTCTGCAAAAATGAGTGGGCCAAAATTCCTCCAGGATGCTGTAAAAGCCTCATTGCACGTTATCGCAAACGCTTGGTTGCAGTTGTTGCTGCTAAGGGTGGCCCAACCAGTTATTAGGTTTAGGGGGCAATCACTTTTTCACACAGGGCCATGATGGTTTGGATTTTTTTTCACCTTTAATAATAAACACCTTCATTTACAAATTGCATTTTGTGTTTACTTGTGTTGTCCTTGACTATTGTTTAAATTGGTTTGATGTTCCGAAACACTTAAGTGTGACAAACATGCAAAGGAACAGGAAATGAGGAAGGGGGCAAACACTTTTTCACACCACTGTATGTGTACCTACATGTCAGTGTAGTGTTGGTGCACTTACTATTGTGTTCTCCTCGCAGTCCGGTCAAAAAGACTGCCCCGAGGAGAATGACATCGCTTCCTCCCTGCCTGTGTTTACACTACACAGGCGGGGGAAGCTTCTCATTCGCCAGGAGCGATTGAGAGGGGATGACCAGAAACGAACGGCCATCCCCTCATCCGGGCCGCTCCTGAAGCGAAACGGACCGCCGCAGCCAGCGGGAGGGGGTCCGATCGGACCCCCCACCCGCTGGAAGGCAAGCACGTACATGTACGTGCTTGTGCCTGTCGGTGCCATTCTGCCGACGTACATTGCCATGCGGCGGTCCTTAACCACTTAACCGGCCCATAGCTGAATGACGGCTACAGGGCGGTTGTTTAACTCTGGGAGGACGTCATATGACGTCCTCCCAGAATTCCACTCTCGCACGCCCCCTGGGGCGCGCACTCTAGAGCATCCGTGACCGCTGGGTCCACAGGATTAAAACGAAACATGGAACAATTTTTGACATGTCCTGTTCAGATTCAACATGGCATAGTTACATAGTTACATAGTAGGTGGGGCTGAAAAGACACAAGTCCATCAAGTCCAACCTATGTGTGTGTGTGATTATGTCAGTATTGCATTGTATATCCCTATATGTTGTGGTAGATCAGGTGATTATCTAATAGTTTTTTGAAACTATCTATGCTCCCCGCTGAAACTACCACCTATGGAAGGGAATTCAACATCCTTGCCAGGCATCGCAACAATATCCCAACGTTTCAACTACAGAAAGTATTCTTCAGGGGGTTCTTTGTGGTGAAATGCAAATGAATGGACACTACAAGACAAAGGTCAGTTAATGACTAGTTATACAAAAGTTATATATATTTTTTTTCACACACATGGATACATCTTAAAATGTTTATGTAGAGAAATCAAATACGGATGCCAGTAACAGCTCAACACACACCAAACGATCTGGAGGCAATTCAAGGGAAGTATTTCCTAGTATATGAAAGATTGTTTAAAGTAAATATTAATCCAACAGCTAACCAAAAAAAATTAACATCCTGGGAAGAGAATACTACAAAACCCAGGGCTGGCAAAAAATTGAATTGGGGTACATAAAGTTATGTTAATAATATCTTCAAAAATAGAGGCATAACTGATCAGTATATCAAAAATACTCACTTTATGATCCTGAACAGAATTGTGCACCGCTCAATATGGAATGATCCAAAATTATTCCACGCAATGGGCAGAAAAAAACATGGAAAAAATAAGTTGTATTCTAATTCCAATTTTCAACATTTGAAAAGAGATGCACTTGTAGGGGAAAACTGCGCAATCCCAAATGGACAATAGTCTGCATGAAATGAACCCCCTAAACAAAGAGTATTTTTTTAAAGATTGACCTGAAAATGTAGAAAACCACATATCGGGAACCTTGTGTGGTCACTTAATGGAAAAAAAAAGGGGGGGGGGGGGGTTGGTACTTGAATAACTTAGCAAATGGGATCTGTTCAACTGATTTGTGAACCAAAACAGCTGAATGGGCCAAGCCTCTCTATAGATGGAACTTGAGCAGCAGATGGTGCCAGACACCACAATGGGTGTGCATTCCAGCCACCATTCCCCCACCACACACCGCACCCAGGCCTGTCACCTCCAGTGGGAGTAGAGTGTCCCATCCATCGGTGACACATTAGGCAGTGTTCGCATCAGAAAGATGCAGTGAAGCCAACACGCAATGCGCGACTCCCACCAACCGGAAGCGCAGCGTGACACCATGGGAGGGCATATCCTCCCAGGACAAAGAACTTATCCCATGGTGGGCAAGGAGGAAAGAAACACCACCAAAGGGAGGAATGGGTCCGCCACTCCAGGAATGCTGTGGGGGGGCCACCCGTGCTGGGAATGTCTTCCTAAGTCAAGAGTGTGAGCCAATCCGCATCCGTTTACATACTTTTGAATTGCATGATTCTTGAAGAGAAAATTGTATAGATAAATAGATTTACAAAATAATTGATCAAAATAAACTAATTGCACAAATAACCAGTGGGAAGTGGAGGCGATAAAGGTGGGAAAAAAATATACAGATGACCCAAATTAAGGACACTACATCAAATGTTCAGTTTTGCCAGATGTAATTCCCTCAAAGGTTTGGAAACTACAATATTTAGTTTAAACCCACGGAGTATTTCCCTTTAGGCTAAAAAATCCACCAAGATTCCAATATTTGTTCCAGTCTCCTCAATCATTTTGTTCATGTTCCAAAGCCCAAAACTTTAGCTTGGGGAACATGGTGTACCTGTACAATGTGCCGTCCTATTGTAGTGTAAATATTTAGCTGCATGTGTATGATCATAGATCCTTCATAATATAAATGCCTTTTGTTTGGCAGTTAAACTTTTTGTCCGGATGGTCTGTCCATTTGGAAGAGTAGGAGAGGGATCAATGCAGATATATTGGCAAAAATTACATATAGCGCAAGGAAAAGTGCCTAACTGACCAATTATGGCTGTGGACACATTTTTTAGCGGTATAACTACTGGAAACAAGTTTATCATGTAAACACTGTGCTCATTTAAATGTGATCTGAGGGTAGGCTGGTACAACCTTGGTTATTTGGGGATCATATGTCAAAAGATGCCATGACTTTTGTATATGTTTTCAAACCATTTTGTGTTGAGCATCGATAAGGTGTTGCGCAAAGAAGTTTCATCTTTGCAAGATGGATGAGAACCAAAGCGTAACTGTGGTCTAGATTGTTGCATTACTCGATTTAAATGTATTTCGAAGGCAAGATTTGGAATATCCTCGTTCCAGTAGGCAAAGTTTAAGTTCATCAGCCGCTACCTTTCTTGAGGGATTTGCCTCTGACAAAACTGAAAATGTGATGAAGTGTCCTTAATTGGGGTCATAATTGGGGTATATTTATTTTTTCCTTTTACCATTTGGGTTTGCTCTGTTTTCCCCTACAAGTGCATCTCTTTTCAAGTGTTAAAGATTGGATTTGGAATACTTATTTTTTCCGTCCCTTTTTTCTGCTTTTTGACCTGAACAATTTTGGAGCTTTCCATATTGAGCTGTGTATGATTCTGTTCAGGACCATAAAGAGTATTTTTGATATACTTACCAGTTATGCCTCTCTAATTTTGAAGATATTAACATTAACATACTTTTTTATGTACTCCAATGCCATTATTTGCCAGCCCTGGGTTTTGTAGTATTATCTTCCCAGGATGTGTTTTTGTGTTTTTGTTTTTGTTTTTTTGGTTAGCTGTTGGATCAATATTTACCTTAACCACTTGCCTAATTTGAATGACAATTACTCAGTCATGTAACACTGTACCCAAATGAATTTTTTGTCCTTTTTTTTCATACAAATAGAGCTTTCTTTTGGTGGTATTTGATCACCTCTGGGTTTTTTATTTTTTGCGCTATAAATGAAAAAGACCGACAATTTTGAAAAAAAAAAACAAATTTTTCTTGGTTTGTGATAACATTTTGCAAATTATAAATTTTTCTTCATAAATTTTGGCCACAATTTATACTGCTACATATCTTTGGTAAAAATAACCAAAATTGGTGGATATTATTTGGTCTTTGTGAAAGTTAGAGTCTACAAGCTGTGGTGCGAATCACACAATTTATCACACCTGATGTACCGGTGGCCTATCATTTCTTGCGACCCGAATAAGCCAGGAAAGTACAAATACCCCCCAAATTACCCCTTTTTTTTGAAAGTAGACATTCCAAGGTATTTAAGATGCATGGTGAGGTTTTTGATGTCATTTTTGCAAAATGAAGATTTTCTTTTTTTTCCTCTCAAAATTTTCATTGTAATAGTTTTTCTCTCACATGGCATGTGTATACCGGAAATGATGCCCCAAAATACATTCTGCTACTCCTCCTGAGTATTACAATACCACATGTGTGAGACTTTTACACAGCCTGGCCACATACAGAGGCCCAATATTGAAATAGCACCAGCAGGCGTTCTAGGAGCATAAATTGCACATCTCATTTCTCAACCACCTATTACAGTTTTGAAGGCCTTGGAGCACCAGGACAATGGAAACGCCCACAAAGTGATCCCATTTTGGAATGTTAACACCCCAACGTATAATCTGAGGTACGATGAGTGTTTTGAAGGGTTCATTTTTTTCCAGAAGTTTTGGGAAGATTTGGAAAAAAAATGAAAACGCATTTGTTTTTTTAATGCAAAGTTGTCCATTTAGAAGATATTTCCAACACATAGCATGTACATATCCAAAATGACACACCAAAATTCATTCTGCTACTCCTGAGTATGGTGATACCAAATGTGTGAGACTAACACAGCCTGGCCACATAGAGGCCCAACATACAAGGAACACCATCAGGTTTTCCAGGGACACATAGCATGCACATACCAAGAATTACACCCCAAAATACATTCTGCTGAGCAAAGAGTAAACAAAAGATTACCTGTGGTTCAAGCGCAGTTGTCCACAGGATGATAGCACTGGTCCAGGCAGCAGGCACGGTCTTGGTCAGCAAAAGCGAACACAATTTTCCAGGCAACAGGCAGGTATACTGTCCATAGTTAATACAGGCAGCAGGCAGGGATACTGTCCATATACAGCCCAAGGTCAGTGCAGGCAGAGATTATCAGCAGTGCCAAAATATTAGTCCTGGTAGTAGGCAGGAACATGGTCCATCCATGTGGTGTGGTCAGTTCATGCGACAGGCAGAGGCATGATGGCATAGGTCCTGCAGGCAGAAGTAGGGCCTCGTTCAGGACAGAATGGGTATAGGGGTAGAGGCTTCTCCCACCCAAATCTCTTTAAAGCCTCCAGACCCAAATCTAGGAATGAGAAAACAAATGAAATTGTTTTCTTCATCCAGAAAAACAATTCTGGAGCCCCTCACATATGTGAGAGACCCCTGTTATGAATCCCACTAGTCCACTGGGAGGGTACAAGATCAGTCCAAGAGGCAGGCAAGAGGCATGGTCAAACAGTCCAGGGTCAGTTCCAGATCAGGCAGAGGCATAAACAGGATCAGTAGGCAGAAGTGTGGTCGAATAAGAAGCCAGGGTTAGTTACAGAGCAAGCAGAGGCATAAGGGGTGTGATGTAAATGGCAGGAAGTGAGGGTTATGTTTACCATACTTCACTAATAATTCACTGAATTATGGTAACGGCGGAAACAGTCACCTATGCAGAGGCCTGGTTGGGAAGGGCATTGGGCACAATAAGTGGTGTCTCTTCTCAATCCTCGTTTTGATGCACACCCGACATTTTTTTCTGATGTTTTTGGCCTGTTGGTCTGGGAGGAATTTTATCAGGAAAGTGGCGTTCAGAGAGTCTGCTAATCACATTGGATCAAATGTTTTCTGGTGGGCCGTTCGGGTATATAAGGGCAGTGGTGATTTCCTCCTGGTAGCCAAGGAAGGTTTTGGGTCTTTCAGTGGATTTTCGATAATTACATAGGTGTTGTATATGGCCAAATTAAAGAAATAAATTGAACCTTTTTTATACCACTAGTATGTTCTTCTTGTGGAAAGGTAGGGTTCAAGCATCTGGTCGTTTAAGTCGACCCCCTCCACCCCCCCCCCCCCCACATGAACGTATTGTACTCATGGATACATGTTGGTTTTTGTATTGGGCCATTCCTCCTGGTGATCTCAACGAATGTATTGTTGTGGATCGAAGAAAGCATGTACACATCCCATCTTGGACTGATCTTGTACCCTCCCTTCACAGCCAGAATTTCCTCGTTCTGTAAACTCACTGCTTCCCCTTTTCTTAACTTTTTGTTGACGAGGCTTTGAGAAAAGCCCTTCTGGTTCGTCCTTATGGTGCCACATGCTGGAGTGTTCTTTCTTTGAAGGTTGCGGAACAGGGGTAAACTTGTATAAAAATTGTCTACATAGAGATGGTAGCCTTTCTCCAGGAGTGGGTTTATGATTTCCCAAACGACTTTCCCACTCGAGCCAATGTGCTCTGGGCAATTAGGGGGATGTAGCTGGGTGTCCTTCCCTTCGTATACCATGAAGGAATATGTATACCCTGTGGCTCGGTCCCACAATTTATACATCTTCACCCCACAGTGGGCCCTTTTGGAAGGAATAAATTGTTTTATGCCCAGCCTGCCAGAAAATTTGATCAGGGACTCATCCACACATGTGTTGGTCTGGGGTATACAACTGGGGAAAGATCTCAGAAAAATAATTTATTAGCGGCCGAATTTTGTAAAGTTTATCAAAATTTGGGTCATTTCGGGGAGGGCACTGGGTATTGTCGTTTATAGTGTAGGAATCTCATAATCGTGACATATCTGGTCCTGGGCATTATTGAGGAAAAGATGGGCATGTGGTAGATGGGGCGGGATGACCAATATGCACGTAAATCATTTTTTCTGATTAGTCCCATACAGAATGTGAGGCCCAAAAATTTTTTAAACTCCTCCACTGTTGGGGCTCTCTATTCGTAGGGATGGGCATAAGAGGACGTTGGATTACTTGCTATGAATTGTGCATATGGGTTGCACTGGACAACAATCGATGCAAGCGTGTCATCAGTAAAAATTAAATGGACAAAGTTTATCGGGGAAAAATTGTGTGTCCACCTGGACTCCTGGGTGGGCAGTGAAAGGGGGGAACGTTGGCTTCTCCTGAGTTAGGAGGAAGCCACAAGGGGTTCTGAAGGGAATAGGGAATATCGTATGCCTCTTGGTGATCACAAATGACACTCACAGGTGACGCTGATGTGGCAAGTGACACGAACAGGTAGCGCTGATGACAGGTAGCGCTGATGACAGGTAGCGCTGATGACAGGTAGCGCTGATGACAGGTAGCGCTGATGACAGGTAGCGCTGATGACAGGTAGCGCTGGTGGCAGATGGGGCTGGCTCTGGCAGATGGGGCTGGCTCTGGCAGATGGGGCTGGCTCTGGCAGATGGGGCTGGCTCTGGCAGATGGGGCTGGCTCTGGCAGATGACACTGGCAGATGGGGCTGGCAACTGTAACACTGTAATATACTGTACCGCTCTCCCTCCTCACACACTGTCTGTGTGAGGAGGGAGAGACAAGACACCGGAAATGAGATGATCTCATATTTTTACATTTTGAGATCATCTCTCATTGGCAGCTACGATCGCACTGTAAACGGCTGCTGTGATTGGCCGTTTACAGCAATCTGTGATTGGCTGTGTCCAAGGGACACGGCCAACACAGATTTTCCCCGATGCGCACCCTCAAGGGCGCACAGGGAGAGAGAACACGGGAGGACGTCCAGGGACGCCCTCCCGGCAGTTAGCGTCCGCTCTGTAGCCGTCTTTCAGCTATAGGGTGGGCGCGAAGTGGTTAATCAATCTTTTATATACTAGGAAAACCTTCCCTTGAATTGCCTCCTGATCCTTTGGTGTGTGTTGAGCTGTTGCTGGCACCCGTATCTGATTTCTCTACATAAACATTGTAAGATATATCCATGTGTGTGAAAAAAAATTACTTTTTGTATGAGTTAACTGACAAAATTTTTTAAACTCCTCCACTGTTGGGGCTCTCCATTCGTAGGGATGGGCATAAGAGGACGTTGGATTACTTGCTATGAATTGTGCATATGGGTTGCACTGGGCCACAATCGATGCAAGCGTATCATCAGTAAAAATGAAATGGACAAAGTCTATTGGGGAAAAATGTTGTGTGTCCACCTGGACTCCTGGGTGGGCAGTGAAAGGGGGAACGTTGGCTTCTCCTGAGTTAGGAGGAAGCCACAAGGGGTTCTGAAGGGAATAGGGAAGGCTGGCATGGGACCTAACCCTTTGGGGCTGAGTTGACACCCCACTGGTACTTGACCTTTGCGGAGGTACTGCGGTGCTGGTGGATGGTGCCGCCTCCTCACCAGTACGCCTTCGTCTGACGGGCGGACTCTCATCTTCCTCCTCTGATGTTGTCATTGTACCACTGCTTAGGTCAGGCTCGTAGTCCACGTCGGACTCAGAATCTGAATATGAGGAGGAATCCGAAGCAGAGAGCTCCCTGTTGCTCTCGTCGGCCACAAGAATATCGTATGCCTCTTGGTGATCACAAATGACTCTCACAGGTGACGCTGATGTGGCAAGTGACACGGACAGGTAGCGCTGATGACGGGTAGCGCTGATGACGGGTAGCGCTGATGACGGGTAGCGCTGATGACGGGTGGCGCTGGCTCTGGCAGATGACACTGGCAGATGGGGCTGGCAACTGTAACACTGTAATATACTGTACCGCTCTCCCTCCTCACACACTGTCTGTGTGAGGAGGGAGAGACAAGACACCGGAAATGAGATGATCTCATATTTTTACATTTTGAGATCATCTCTCATTGGCAGCTACGATCGCACTGTAAACGGCTGCTGTGATTGGCCGTTTACAGCAATCTGTGATTGGCTGTGTCCAAGGGACACGGCCAACACAGATTTTCCCCGATGCGCACCCTCAAGGGCGCACAGGGAGAGAGAACACGGGAGGACGTCCAGGGACGCCCTCCCGGAGGTTAGCGTCCGCTCTGTAGCCGTCTTTCAGCTATAGGGTGGGCGCGAAGTGGTTAATCAATCTTTTATATACTAGGAAAACCTTCCCTTGAATTGCCTCCTGATCCTTTGGTGTGTGTTGAGCTGTTGCTGGCACCCGTATCTGATTTCTCTACATAAACATTGTAAGATATATCCATGTGTGTGAAAAAATTTTACTTTTTGTATGTTAACTGACCTTTGAGGAGAAAAAAAATTCCTGGATGGCTGCACATCAAAAAAGGCTTCTTTATTGGCAAACAATTAAAATCCAAAAACAGTCACCTCGTAAAAATATGGAAAACAGGACAAATGGCTAACGTGTTCCACGCCCCATCATGGTGCTTATTCATAGCTAAAGAAAAGAAGCGTGTTCATGGGTATATATAGAAGCATTTAGACAACCCTATAGGCTAAACGACCAATCGAAAAGAGCAGTCTCAATCCTATGAGCACACTTTAAAATACTACCCTTAGCAAATTGGAACACACCTGAGCAACAAAAGGGTGGCTAACACCTGTACTTGTCAGCCATGCTCAGTGTGTGAATCCATAATCCCACAGGTAGAAAAACATGATATACTAAAACAATCCTTGATCTAGTACAAAATGAGAGCTTCAATATCAAAAGTATCTCATCATACATCTGCTGAAAAAATTGCCACAACTATGCGTACTTCACTATCGTTACTGGAACTATATAAAAAGGAACAAATAATATGTATAGCATCCATGCATATTGTCATGGCACCTGTAAATTTGAACAAATCCAATAAAGTGCTAATGAAATCCATATAATAAATTTAATTAAACATATGTAGATATATATCATAATTTCCATATAAATACAAGCACTCAGTGCTCACACCACTAGGCATACCAAAAATTCCATATAACAGCTTAATATCAAAAAAATCTGAACAATAGCCCTTATGTGAAATAAGTGCATGTAAAAAATGGAAAACAAAGGGTTTTTACGTAGAACTGTCAAAACATAAAGAAGGCCCCTGATGTGCGGTCATCCAGGAATTTTTTTTCTCCTCAATCTTGGGCAGAGCCAGCACCTGTGAGTTCCATTAGGGTGAGAACTTTATTGTGGATCTGGGAGGCTGGAGCAGTAATCTATTAACTGACCTTTGTTTTGTAGTGTCCATTCATTGCATTCCTCCACAAAGAACCCCCTGAAGAAGACTTTCTGTAGTTGAAACGTGGTATTGTGATGCTATGTTGAATCTGAACAGCTCATGTCAAAAATTGTTTCTATAGTCATGAACTTCTGTGTCCATGAGGTTTCATTTTAAACTGAATTTTAATTTATTTGCATTTAATAAAAACTTTATAATAAATACAAGTGTTGCTGCTGCCTCTAAAGTCCCTTCTCCTATCCATTTTGTTTTTCAAATAAATGAATATGCAATAAATGTGAACTTAATGAATATGCAATAAAAGTAAAAAAATATTTTTGTAGATATGTATGTGCCTATTCCTATAAATGTCACTTTTCATCTTACCAGGAAGGTAAAGTTATCAAAAAGTCAAGTGGGTTCTCTGGTAAAGGTTTTAAATTTGATGAAACAGAACATGCTTTGGCCAATGAGAGGAAAAAACTTCAAAAGGCTGCACTTGGTCTTCAGGATTCAGATGATGAAGACACAGCTCTTGATGTAAGTAAACTCCATTGACCTTCCAGGCTTTTCCTTAGATGATTTATACAATTAAGGTTCCTAAAAAAAAAAAAAAAAAAATGCAAACACCAAAAAAAAACACTACACGTGTAAACCCAAGTTGAGCTATATGCATACTGCTGGCCTCGCCTGATTTCTCCTATTTTCTGGGCCCTTTGGTATTGGCTGCTGGTGCTATCTGAACACCCACTATTTAAAGTTCATCTTTTGCAGATATGTGCATTTATATTTTTTATTTCTAAGGGGTCTGCAGAGTAGCTCCAAAGGTGAACTTATCCTTTTCATATTTCAGTAAACATGATGCAAAGTAAATTTCACTCACTAGAATTATAAGTTTGTAATAAACCAGATACAGTAATCTAAGGCTGTAGTTTGCTTGCAAGCACCATAAGCTGCCAAAGCATACCTATTTGGTCATATTCTGGCTCCCCAGATTGCCGAAATTTATATACAAGCGCTTTCGGCCCCTTTCACACATGCGGACGATATGTCCGTATTTCATCCATCCGTTTGCGGATGAAATACGGACATACATTCATCCCTATGGGATAGCGGGTGTCTGCGGATGAGCATCCACAGACACCCGATTTCGTCCGCCTCCAACAGTCCGATTCTGCAGACGGAGGAAAATCCTATTTTTCTGTCCGTCTGCAGAGCGGATCGGACAGACGGTCCGTGCTCGTCCGATCCCCATAGAGGAGAGCGGAGAGCTGACAGGGCGGTCCCTGCACAGTGTGCGGAGACCGCCCTGTCCGCAGCCGGCTCAGCGGGGACAACGGAGCGATCCCCGCTGAGCGAGCGGATCTTCACGGGGCGGATCATTACTGATCCGACCGTGTGAAAGAGGCCTTCTTCTTTCTTAGCCACCAAGATTGTGAAAGTCTTGTTAAAATATTCATACCTCTTGAAATTTTCCATATATTTCCCAATCAACATCCGCCTGGAAGAAAATCACCTGGCTTTTAGGAAAAAACTCAAGACCTTCCTCTTTTAGCAGATGATCAAAGCTCGCCACAGCGCCTAGAGGCGATTCAGTTCGCATTGCGCGCTATATAAGTATTTCATTCATTCATTCATTCATTCATATTTTGTCATGTTACAACCAAAAACGTAAATGTATTTTATTGAGCTTTTATGTGCTAGACCAACACAAAGTGACACATAATTGTGAAGTGGAAGGAAAATGATAAATGTTTGTTTAATTTTTTTCAAATATCTGACGTGTGGCTTGCATTTGTATTCAGACTCTGTTACTCGGATACCCCTAGCTAAAATCTGGTGGAACAAATTGCTTTCAGAAGTCATCTAATTAGTAAATAGAGTCCACCCGTGTGTAATTCTCAGTATAAATACAGCTGTTCTGTGAAGCCCTCTTAAGTTTGTTAGAGAACAAACGGCATCACCAATGAGCAGACCAGAAAGTTGTGGAGAAGTTTAAGGCAGGGTTAGATTATAAAAAAAAATCACAAACTTTGAACATCTCACGGAGCACTGTTCGCCCCATCATTCAAAAATGGAAAGAGTATGGCACAACTGCAAAACCTACCAAGACATTGTAAACAGCATCTCCCCATTCTGCCTAACAACAATGACGCTGATCTCTGCTCCATGTGATTTAACAATCATTTTAGCAAAATTCAGCAAAATTTTTATTCAAGTGCTCACCAAAATATCCTGACATCGGACCATACATGTATTTTAAGGAGTTTTACCACTGGTGACCTAAAAATCAGAGTATATGTTAAGATGCATAAGCATCATAAATTAACACATATTCAGTATCTCACAAAAGTTATTACACCCCTCACATTTTTGGAATTATTTCACACTATCTTCATTTGACAACACTGAAGAAATTATACTTTTCTACATTGTAGTGAGTGTACAGCTTGTATAACAGTGTAAATTTACTGTCCCCTCAAAATATCTCAATGCACAGCCATTACTGTCTAAACCCCTGGCAACAAAGTTGACTACACCCCTAAGTGAAATTGTCCAAATTGGGCCCAAAGTGTTAATATTTTGTGTACCCACTATTATTTTCCAGCACTGCTTTATAACCCTTTTGGGCATGGAGTTCACCAGAGCTTCACAGGTTGCCCCTGGGGTCCTCTTCCACTCCTCCATGATGACATAAAGCTGTCTGTGTTGATGGGGGAATCATGAGTGTGTTGCAGGAAAGAAATTCACACCTGGCCTGCCTTATTTTCTTTATGGACACACAAAAAATGTTATTAGTAAGTGATTTTTTTTTTCCTGTTAAATTTCAGATCGATGAGCAGATCGAGACGATGTTCAATTCTAAGAAGAGAGTAAAAGACATGGCGGGGCCAGGTGTACCAGGAGGATCAGTTGGGGCTGCAGGTGCCTCCGCTGGTTCTGGAGGGTCTTCTGCTTCGGCTAATGCTGGTGCCCCCACTGCTGGAAATGCAGAGAAGCTAGAGATGGCGAAACGCTTGGCTAAAAAGCTCAGCGTGAACAAAAACCTTGGAGCAGAAGCCCAGGTTTGTTTCAAATGGAGTGGAAATTTTTATTTATTTTTTTGCTGGTGAGCATGTTCATTTTTTTTTTTTTTGTCATGTCTGTCCGATCTCATTCTAAATCTTTCTGTTGCCTCAGGATGTAATGCAACAGGCCACCAATGCTATTCTCAGGGGGGGAACTATTATGGCCCCAATCGTTTCGGCAAAAACTATTGCAGAGCAGCTGGCTGAGAAGATCAATGCAAAACTTAACTATGTCCCAGTTGACAAACTAGAAGAGGAGAAGCAGGAAGCTGGTGCTAATGAGTCCTTCAAGCGATATGAAGAAGAATTGGAGATTAACGATTTCCCTCAGGTAAAAGCATCAAACAGCTGTAATTTTAATCTCTTCCTGACCACGCTATAGCTGAATGAGGGTTACAGCGCATTTGCACGTTTCCGGGAGGGTGTCTATTAATGTCCTCCCGTTATCGTGCTTTCCACAGGCCCCCTGCAGCACACATAGGCAGTGATTTTTGAAGACAGCTGATCCCAGATCGTGGTAAAGATCCATTTACAGTGGCTCTTTACCATGCAACCAACTGTGTCCAATCACAGGTGAGCACAGTGTAAACAGGGTTTTCCGCTTATTGACAGTCTTCTCCTCATGCTGGATATGAGAGGAGAGCCGGTAAGCGGCAATCCACACAGTACTTATCACACAGGGTCATCGGTGCAGCCCCAACAGTGCCCATCAGCGCACATCAGTGAAGGGAAAAAAAATTACTTATTTACCAAATTTTATAACCGAAACTAAGAAAAAAAATTCTAAATTTTATATCTTTTTTCGTTTGGCAAAAAATAAACAGTGGTGATTAAATAACACCAAAAGACAGCTCTATCTGTCCCAGAAACATGATAAAAATGTTGTTTGAGTACAGTGTTACATGACTGCACAATTGTCATTCAGTGCTAAAAATTGGCCTGGACAAGAAGAGGGTGAAAGTGCCTAGCAAGCAAGTGTAAATACAGGAGTCAGTGAAGGAGAGAGGTTGCTTAACCCAGTAGTAATTCAGTTGCAAGGAATCTTTTGTTGAAGTGTTTTTTCAGATGACGAAGAACAAGGCATTCCATAACCTGAACGTAAACATATGTATGTTAAAGCAGAGTTGAACCTCTGTTTTAAAAAATGGCCTCTGGAGCTTTATGCCATAATGCACTACCAGGCCTCGAGCAAGTCACTCTGCACATATGAATGGGAATCAAATCATCACAGCACAGAGTGGTGGTGAAGACTTCTGCAGTTGTCAAGGATCTGGCAGGAGGAGTGTCAAGACAAATGGGTGGCTTCCTCAATAAATCTAGGGTACAAACTAGAGTTCTGAGAGTCCTCATTTTCTCAGATCAAACGTTCCCAGGGATCCAGAGAAAAAAGTCTCCTTTCAAAAAGTGTAATCGGTGGTCCCCATGGTAGAGCAGGGGTTGGGGTTTTATTCAAACCGTTTCATGGTACCAAAACCAAATGTAGATGTCGGACCCATTCTAGATCTCAAAGATTTAAACCGGTTTTTAAATATCCACTCTTTTCTCATGGAGTTAATCCGATCAGAAGTGTCTCCATCCTACAAGGTGGAGAACTTCTGGCGTCAGTCTACATCAGGGATGCTTACCTCCATGTACCTAATTTTTCCTCACCAGAAATATCTGTTTCGAGATAAAGTAATTTTCAGTTTGTAGCTCTGCCTTTTGGACTAGCTACTGTTCCTCGAATAGTTACAAAGGGTCTGGCCCCTCCTCTAGCCAGATTAAGGGTTCAAGGTATAACTATTTTAGCTTACCTGGATGCTCTGCTCTTGATAGACCGGTCAGTAGCCCGCTTGGACCAAAGTATGGTCACCGCAGGAATACCTAGGTTGGATTCAGATGCCAGCCTTTTCAGGTTGGGGAGCAGTCCTGGAAGAGGCAACTGTCCAAGGCAAACGGTCAAGGTCAAAAATTACCTTGCCCAACAATTTTTTTAGAGATTCGGGCAGCGCGCTTGACCCTGAGGGCCTGGATGTTCAGATTACGGAATTGTCCTGTCCGGATCCAATCCAATCCGACAATGCCACAGTAGTGGCCTATATCAATCACCAAGGGGGCACGAGAGAGGTGAATCATATCCTAACTGTACTTTGCCTGTCCGCAGTCTTCATTCCAGAAATAGAGAATTGGCAGGCGGACACTACTTGAGTCACCACCAGTTTCTGGGAGAATGGTCTCTTCCCCCCCGACATCTTCCTGGCAATATGTCAAAGATGGGGGATTCCAGACGTAGATCTGTTTGCGTCCAGGTTCAACAAAAAAATCGACAACTTTGTGTCAAGAACAAAAGATCCACTAGCTTGTAGAACAGATGCCTTGGTATTCCCGTGGAATCATTTTTAATTGATTTATGCATTCCCTCCTGTTCTGCTGCATCCACGACTTCTTCGCAGGATCAAGCAGGAAGGAAAGTCTGTGATTCTTATGGCCCAGGAGATCTTGGTTTGCAGAGATCATAAAGACCCTACCACCACGTCCAGACCTTCTCTCTCAAGGTCCGGTACTCCATCCTGCCTTACAGACGCTAAATTTAATGGTTTGGCTATTGAGACCCATGTTCTGAAAGAGTGGGCATGTCGGGTTCAGTGGTATCTACCTTAGTTAATGCAAGGAAGCCGGCCTCCAGAATCATATATTAGAGTCTGAAAGGCATATGTCTCCTGGTGGGACTCCAGGGGTTGGCACCCCAGGAAATATGTCATAGGTAGAATCCTTAACTTTCAACAAATGGGGTTAGAAATGAAGTTGGCCTTGAGTACTATCAAGAACCAGGTCTCGGCCTTATTGGTATTATTTCAGCGACCACTTCGCATTCTTTGGTTCCTAGCTTTATTCAGGGGGTAACACGAAGTAATCCTCCGGTTAAGTCACCTCTGAACCCTTGGGTCTTGAATTTAGTTCTGTCAGCCTTGCAGAAACAGCCTTTTGAGCCAATACGACATAGTCTCTTGGAAACTATTTTTTCTAGTAGCCATATCTTCTGCAAGAAGGGTATCAGAGTTGGCCGCTCTTTCTTGTAAAGAGCCATATTTAATTATTCACTAGGATAAGGTAGTATTGTGTCCTCATCCTAACTTTCTACCAAAGGTTGTGTCAAGTTTTTTCATTTAAACCAGGATATTGTCCTACCTTAATTTTTTCCAGAACATTGTTCTACAGAATAAAAATCACTATATTTTCTTGATGTGGTGAGAGCAGTCAAGGTCTACTTGAAGGCGACTGCTCAGATTCGAAAAACTGATGTTTTGCTTGCATTTCCTGAAGGTCCTAAAAGAGGACAGGCAGCATCAAAATCTACTATTTCCAAATTAAATCGAGTAATTGCTTTGTGGGCAGTGCATCATCAAGCATGACCATGGCTCCATGGTCTTCAGTCCATTTATCAGAATCTATCGGATAGATATAAAAATTCATGAGGATATCGCCTTTGGGTGCAGTGTGCTGCAGGCAGCAGTATAAGTCCTCTGATCTCATGGTGCCCTAATTGATGCTGGTGTTGCAGCAGCTCTTGACCCTGCAGCCCCTATATATATCACTGAGGAGGATTTTTTCTTCTACCATTTCAAAGCAAAAGATGGATGCTTTAATCGTTACCCACAGTGGGCCTAAGCGTAGCAGATCCCCGTCCACTGCTCAAGACCCTCATGCTGAGAAACAAGGGTCCGAGGGATAATGAAATTCTCTCAAAAGGTCAGGAAGAGGCTGATGACTCCTCTTCTGAAAATCCTAATATGGAAGGATCGGCTTCACAGGAGAGACTGTTGGTACACTCCATTCTTGGCTAAGGAAGCTTGTTTTTTGAGTGTATTTTGAGTGGGAGCACCCAGATAGTTTTTTCCTCCTATAAAATTTTCTATACTTTATCCTATGGAGGAAGAATTCTATAAGAAATGGGGGATTCCAGCCATTGACATGGCTATATCCTTTGTGAAAAGAACCTGACTTGTCTTGTAGACAATGCTCAAATGTAGAAGAATCCAACATAAGTTGGAATTTCTCTTTAAGAACATTTTCTCTTGCAGGTTGTCGTTCAGCCTACACTGGCAGTGATTGAAGTATCTGTCCTTAAAGAACCAGTTTGTAGAGGTAGTCAGAATTATTCCCGATCAGCAGGCCCAGGAGTTGACCAGTATATCAGAAGCATTGTGTTTCACAATAGACGCTATGAAAGATTCTATTCTCCAAGCCTCACGCTTATGCTAGGGCTGGTGGATGTGTGTACAATCCTGTGGTTGAATAATTGGTCAGCCAAAGTGCCATGTAAAAAGCTGGTGAACGCTTATTTGGAGACGATCTGGATAAGTATATCCAAAGAATTTCTAATGGAAAAAGTTCTCTTTTACCAGTTATAAAGAGGTTTAAGCATTTTTCCTTTTAAACGTGCATCTTCAGTGCCTGGGGCATCGGCCTCCAGGCAGTCTCTATGGCCTCCACCATCAGGTTCAAGAGGAAGACCTCAGGGGCTGTCCCTGGGGTAGGAAACCTGCAAAGAAAAATACTAAAGCCTCCTTATGAAGGGGCGCCACCGCTCGCTCGAGTGGGGGGAAGGCTTCTACACTTTTCAAAGATCTGGCAGGAACAATGTCAAGACAGATGGGTGGCTTCCTCATTTTCTCTAGGTTACAAACTAGAGTTCCAAGAATTCCTGTGTCCTCGTTTTCTAAGGTCAAATGTTCCCAGAGACCCAGGGAAAAGGAAGTCTCTTTCTGGCTTTGGATTATCTCTTGTCTCAAAAGGTGATTTCAGGGGTTCCCGCAGGAGTCAGGGTTTTATTCGAACATTTTTTACGGTGCCAAAACCAGATGGAGAGGTCAGACCCATTTTAGATCTCAAGGATCTAAACCGACACGTGAATATGTATTCCTTTCGCATGGAGTCAATCTGATCAGTTGTCTCTATCCTTCAAGGAGAAAAATTTCAATTGACATCAAGGATGCATATCTCCATGTGCCAATTTTGCCCGCTCATCATAAATTTCTGCGTTCGAGGTTGAAAATCATAATTTTCAGTTTGAAGCTCTGCCTTTCAGTCTAGCTACTGCACCTCGAGTGTTTACAAAGATCCTGGCCCCTCCTTTAGCCAGATTAAGGGCTCAGGGTATAAAGATTCTAGCCTACTAAGATCTGCTCTTGGTTGATCAGTCAGTTACCCGCCTAAACCAAAGTTTAGTCACAACCGTGAGTTACCTAGGATTCCTAGGCTGGATTCTTATCCTAGAGAAATCTTCCTTAAAACCATCAAGGAGATTGCAGTACTTAGGGCTGATCATAGATACAGTTCAGAAGAGGGTGTTCTTACCGCAGAAAAGGATCAGTCCCATAAGGGAAATGATTTGGCTTGTCAAAACAAATAAAAATCCTTCTATTCGGCTTTGCATGAAGTTGTTAGAAAAGATGGTGGCTTTTTTCGTGACTGTTCTACGCAGTTTCATTCAAGACTGCTGCAAAATAGTATTCTGTTACCTTGGAAAAAGATCCAGGCTTTGGACTTTCCAATACGCTTATCCCCCGAAGTGCGTCAGAGCCTCAATTGGTGGTTGAATATCCAGCAATCTTCAATGGGGGAGATCCTTTCTACCAGTATCCTGGAGGGTGGTAATGACGGGTGCTAGCCTTCTAGGCTGGGGAGCAGTCCTGGAAGAAGCACCTGTCCAAGGGAAGTGGTCCAAATCAGAGAAGACCTTGACCATCAATATTCTAGAAATTCAGGCAATATGTCTGGCCCTAGAGGCCTGGATGCTCAAACTACGGAATTGTCCTGTCAGGATCCAATCTGATAATGCCACGGCTGTGGCCTACATCAGTCACCAAGGAGGCACGAAAAGTCATGCAGCCCAAAGAGGTGAGTCGTGTTCTACCTTGGGCAGAAAACAGCATCCCTTGCCTATCAGCGATTTTAATTCCATGGATAGAAAATTGGCAGGCGAACTACTTGAGTCGCCAACAATTGTTTCCAGGAGAATGGTCCCTTCACCCCGACATCTTTCTGTGGATATGTCAAAGACGGGTTGTTCCGGACGTGGATCTGTTTGCGTCCAGATTCAACAACAAGATCGACAACTTTGTTCCACATGCCAACGGATCCCTTGTCCTTGACAAAGATACCTTGGTCTTTCCAGGGGATCAGTTTTCACTGATCTATGCGTTTCCTCCTGTTCTGCTTCCGTGCCGCCTTTGCAAGATCAAGCAGGAAGGGAAAGAGGTGATTCTGGTGGCCCAGGAGATCTTGGTTTGCCGAGTTCATAAAGATGGCGGTGGGGGACCCTTGGACCCTACCACTGTGTCCAGACTTTCTCTCGCACCCTACCTTACAAATGCTAAATTTAACAGTTTGGTTATTGAGTCCCACATTCTAAAAGATCGTGGGTTGACAGCTTCAGTACTTTCTACCTTGGTTAATTCTAGGAAACCAGCTTCCAGGGTCATATACTATAGAGTCTGGAAGGCGTATGTTTCCTGGTGTAAATCCAGGGGTTGGCACCCCAGGAAATATGTCATAGGTAGGATCCTTGAATTCCTACAGATGGGATTGGAGATGAAGCTGGCCCTGAGTACTATCAAATGCTAGGTTTTGGCCTCATCAGTATTTTTTCAACGGGCTCTCGCTTTTCACTCTGTTAGTAACTTTATTCAGGGGGTAACGCAGATTAATCCTCCAATCCTGAACCCTTGGGATTTGAATTTAGTCCTGCTTTACAAAAATAGCCCGTTGAGCCTATACGGGATATTCCCTTGGTCCTCTTGACAAGGAAAATCATATTTTCTTTTGGTTGCCATATCCTCTGCTAGAAGAGTATCAATTTAGTCTTTCATTATAATGGCATATGGATTTTTGATATAGCGTTTATTTACCAAAGTTTTTTCAGCAATCATATGTTTATGGACAATTTATTATATGTGGTCATGTTGTTTTGCAGTGTGGATTAGTATTATAGGTTCTAGCGCACTATTAACTATTTTAAAAAGTAAAAAATATTGCTTTTTATTTTTCAAAATTGTCGCTTTTTTTTGTTGTTTATAGCGCAAAAAATAAAAACCGCAGAGGTGATCAAATACCACCAAAAGAGCGCTCTTTTTGTGGAAAAAAAAGACTTCGATTTTGTTTGGGTACAATGTCACACAACTGCACAATTGTCAATTAAAGCGATGCAGTACCGTATCACAAAAAGTGCTCTGGTCAGAAAGGGGGTAAATCCTTCCAGGGCTGAAGTGGTTACAATTTTAAACATGTAGGGCTTGTTCTTCACACAATACCTGCATGAAAACTAATAGGAAACCAAACAGATTTTACTTGCAGAGACATCAGTTTCAAATCGGTTTTAATGCGTGATCCAGTCATTTTTTTATGCATGTTGACTTAAGTTTTCAATGCGTGTCAGTTATGTGCCCTATATTCACACCAAAGTTGTCATATAATTATTTTTATCCCGTGCAGAAAACTGCATAACTGCACGTTGCACATTCCTGCACAGAAAAAAAAAATCAACAGGTTGAGAAGAGTAGAGACAGAAAGATTTTTTTTTGTGCCCTTGCAGAACGTATGTGGAACTGACGTCTGTCTACACCATGGTGTGAACGAGGCCTAAATGTACACTGGGAAAAATAGTGCTTGAAAAATCACTTATTAATTGGCTTGCCAAAACATAGAAAATGGCATACCTATAAACTGCAGTGCACTGCACTGATATAAAATTAAATTGAAATCACTACCTCAGTGCAAAAAGCTAGACACTACACTTTATTCAATACTCCCAGGTAGGTAGAACTATATTATAATGCGGAAAGCATAACATTTCAGCATATACACCTGTTAAATGGCTTCTGTTTTTTTTCCTATATTGCTGTCCACCTGAAGAGCTCGCTTCTGTTCAAGCATTCTGTGCAGACTGTAAAGTGTTGAGTTCCTTCGTGTTGGAACAGCCTGAATAAAGTTGTTTTTGGGTAGGCCAAGGTCTTCCTGAATCCACCTCAGTCACTGCTTGGCAAGGAATGAGAGGTGGAAATGGCCTGTACACCCCTTCAGCATGCCACTTATATCTATCAGAGCTAACTGGTTTGACAGACCATCGTTTACCACAAGTTGCAGGGTGTGTGCCATTCAACTGAGGTCTGACACTTCAGCAAGCCTCATTCCTTTCACACCATGTTTGCTCCGCTGTCTCGAAGCAAAAGCATCACTCGGTCTTTATTCCCCAGTCTTCAAGCATGCCTAGAAACATTTCTTTATTGTACTCCCTTGTGTGGGATCCTTGCATTACTTTTGTATTCAGTACCAATTGCCTTTTTGTCCATCTGCTGTCAATGAAGTGCCATGTAAAACTCATTAGTGACTCTTGGTCCTGACCAGCGGTCAGTCATGAATGAGAGTAAGTTGCCAGCATTCTCTGGTTGTAGCATAGTCTTTACTTTCTCAACAACCTTTTGGCGTGTCTTTACCAGCATTTTGGTTCGCTAATACTTTTCACTCTTCAGTTGGTACCTTGGCTCAGCTATGGAGTCAGGCACCATTGTAAATGGCTGGTTATCAGTAACCATAATCTCTGATAACTCTGTCCAACAGTTGGGATCTTCCATCTGAATTTAGCCACTTTGCTTTTTTCTGAAACACATCTTTTATTGTCTGGGATAGTGGCGTTTGACTTTGTTTTTTCTGTGCTTCATTATATAATTCAACATGATGACCTCTTAGATGGGCCCAAAGATTTCACGCATGTTTGGTTTTTGCAGTTGCTGATCCCATGCTCACATTTGTGCATATGTTGCACACTGCTGCTCTTCTTTTTTTCTGTGGCTGCCTGGCTTGTTCTCTCGGGTCCAGTTCCATCGCTCTGTGGCATGCACTATCTGACATGAGGGAAGCATCGGCCTTTACCCTATCCGGGTAGAAGAAGCCAGGATTCAGAACATTTGCAGGCCCAGTACGTAATGATTGCGCGTGCCCCTCGCATCAGAGTACTCCAAACCTTCTGAGTTCTGGATTCTTCTACCTGGGCCGATGATGATGACATATAGGGCCCCAAAAAGAGGTCCATGGCAGGAGATGGCCCAATATCGGTAAGTTTCTGATTCTTTGAAAATTCACAAATATCGGCCATAATAATTGGCTGCTCCGATAATTGGTCGATCCCTAATGTATGATTTAGATGTATGATTTAGATGTGTGTTTAGTTCTTTTCTTGAAGGCTAATTTTGACTCTGATTTAACATCCACAATTTATGCTATTCCCTAAGAGCTTTTCTGTTTCACTAAATAACCATCTGTAAATTTCAGACTGCAAGGTGGAAAGTCACCTCAAAAGAAGCATTACAGAGGATAAGTGAATATTCTGAGGCTGCCATTACCATCCGGGGAACATATTTCCCACCTGGCAAGGACCCCAAGGAGGGAGAGAGAAAGATTTATTTGGCCATTGAAAGTGAGTATATTACTGTTGGCTTTGTTGTTCCATGAGTCTATGAAGCAAACCAGCTATGAACTCTTCAGATAAGTTTGGCAAAAGTGCTGTATTATGAAAAAAGATGTAGGATACTTTGTCACAGCTTAAAATATCCAAGGGTGTTTTCCCTAGATAAAATATTCTATTTCTGTCTTTTTTCCCTGAATTGTTCCACTCTGCTAGGACTCTACTCGACCGGACGTGATCAGGATTTTGAGCCGCTGTGCGCACCCTGCAACTATGATCTCGGTAAAGAGTCTCCGACGGAGACTCTTTACCATGTCATCAGCCGTGTCCAATCACGGCTGATCACAGTGTAAATAGGAAGAGCCAGTGATCGGCTTTTCCTCACTCGTGTCTGTCAGACACGAGTAGAGGAGAGCCAATCGGCTGCTCCTCTGACGGGGGGGGGGGTCTGTGCTGATCTATTATCAGCGCAGCCCACCCAAGGATGCCCACACTGGACCACCAGGGACGCCATCAGACCACCAGGGATGCCCAGCACCAGGTATGCCAGTCAGTGCCCATGCCCACAATGGGCATCACTGATTGGCATGCATTATTTTTTGACACTGATTGGCATCCATCAGTACAGTATAATACAATACAATGCCGCCTATCAGTGCCCATCCGTGCCGCCTATCAGTGCCACATATATCAGTGTCCAATGCCACCTCATCAGTGCCACTTCATTGGTGCCACCTTATCAGTGCCCGTCAGTGCAGCCTCATCAGTGCCCATCAGTGAAGGAGAAAACTTGCTTATTTACAACGTTTTAAAACTGAAACAAAAAACAGAAAAAACATTTTTTTTTCAAAATTTTTGGTCTTTTTTAATTTAGCAAAAAATAAAAACCGTAGAGGTGATCAAATACCACCAAAAGAAAGCTCTATTTGTGGGAAAAAAATTATAAAAATTTAATTTGGGTACATTGTAGCATGACCGCGCAATTGTCATTCAAAGTGCGACAGGGCTGAAAGCTCAATTTGTCTGGGCAGGAAGGTGTTTAAGTGCCCTGTATTCAAGTGGTTAAAAGAGCAGAAATTGCTCATATACAAATCTGAAGGAATATTACAGAGTAACTATAAATAGATGTGTTAAGCAAGTCCTTCCACAAGTCCGGTATTGTGGCTTGGCTCCAAGAATAAGAGAGAAAACAATGGTCTGCCTCTCCATTTTATAACGTGCACGCACACCAAACACCACCCGCATCTGTACCCCTCACCCCTCTCCCCTTGAGTCTTATGTCCAATCCACAATTTTCATAGCTATCTGCTGGAATCAACATCCTTCAACAGAGTGCATCATTACAATGTGAGCAGGTTAACATTAGGCCACAGATTTCCCTTCGATCCCTTGTTGATGGCCAGCTCAGCCAGGTTTTCTCCTCTTCACAACCTCTGGGGGAGGGGTGGCAGGTTTACTCCAATTATAGCCCCGTAAACAGCAGGAGGGTATACAATAGCATCTTCCCTGATTTTGATTCCTTTACTTATAAGCTCCTGCTATAAACACCCTGCTGTGTAGTCTTGTTTTTCAGGTTTAAAGTTTTGTCTACAGAGGGGTTATTGATGTTCACTATAGTTAAAAAAAAATAAAAAAAAAAAAAAAAAAATTGACCAGTCTAAAGATGCCCATACATGGGTCTGTTTGTGTTTTTTTTTTTTTTTTTTTTTTTTTTTTTTAGCCAGCCAATTGAACAAAAAAACCCCAGAAACTGATCCGATTCCCCAAGCCATACATTGTGTGGATGCAGGAATCCTCCCTGCTGGGTCTTTGTATTCCAAGAGTGCAAAGCCTTCCGGCTGTTAGAGAATACCCTGAATAAGAATAGGTGCCCTATTGGCTGGGGCACTAAATAAATTGAAATTTGCTAGCAGTCCCATTTGTAAGGAGTCAATTAACTTCTCATGAATGGGAACAGCCATACATGGGCCGAAATTTGGTGGGTTCCTGCTAAACCGGACACATTTCGAACCATGTATGGTCAGCTGCAGTACTGTGCAAACCTTTTAGGTGTGAAAAAATACTGTGAATTCATGCTTTCAGAAATAGAAGCAGTAATTTATTTTTATCAATTGACAAAATAGAAAGTAAATAACAGAAGAGAAATCTAAATCAAAGCAATATTTGGTGTGACCACCCTCTGCCTTTAAAACGGCATCAATTTTTCTAGGTACACTTGCACACAGTTTTTGAAGGAACCTGGCAAGTAGGTTGTTCCAAACATCTTGGAGAACTAACCACAGAAACTCTGTGGCTGTTGGCTGCCTCAAATTCCTTTGTCTCCATGTATTCTCAGACAGACTCTCAGATCCTCGCATTCAGGACTCATTGTTCTTTAAGCTTAAGATAGTGCTTAATGACATTGGTTGCATTTGGGGCTGTTTTCCTGCTGAAGAATACATTTGGGGCCAACCAATGCCTCCCCGATGGTATGGGATGATGGATAAGTATCTGCCTGTATTTCTCAACATTGAGGACAACATTGATCCTGACCAAATCTCCAACCCACTTTAGAGAAACTTGCAGGGACCCTCTACCATGCATCACGGTTTCCTGCATACACTGACAAACTGCCTCCTGCTACAATCAAGTATTTCAAGGTTTAACTCATCAGTCCAGAGCACCTGCTGCCAGTTGTCTGCCCCCCAGTTACTATGTGCTTGTGTAAATTTCAGTCACTTAGCCTTGTTTCCATGTCCTACACATGAAAACACAGGAACTGGGGTGCAGAAAAATGGCAGCAGGTGCTCTGCACTGTGGAGCACTTGCCAGGTTCAGAGTCACTGGCATTGTCTTTGTATATACCCTGACTTTGAAGACTCATTTAGTAAGTAGGCTATTTTAGATGAGCAGAGGGAATTGCTCACTCTTGCAGGTTGCAGGTTTCATTCCCTTCGGCTTTCTGTGGGCAGTGTTAACCCTATGTGAACAAGCACTGATGTAATTGTGCATGCACTTAGCACTTTCCCACCACACAGCATTGAAAAGCATCTATTAACCCAAAACTCTGTGCTAAGAAAGTCAAAATTTTCAAAAACATTTGTCTATAAACAGAATGCTGCCTACAAAAATATCAACACACAGATTCTTCATTAAAATGGCAACGTCTCTCATGCATGACGTTATCCGTTTAATTCACCAACTATTATTAAATACTCGGAGGATCAGATTCTTTAACTGCTTGCCCACCAGCCGGCGCAGTAATACTGCGGCCAGTTGGCTCGGCTGTGCAAATCGCTGTAGGTGTACATCAGGTTTGTAGGTGCGGTATGCAGAAAGACTGATCTGTATGTTGTCCCAGTGAGCTGTTCCCCCATACAGTTAGAACACAGTGAGAAAACAGTTTAATCCTTTGATCGCCCCTGATGTTAACCCCTTCTCTGCTAGTGTCATTAGTACAATAGCAGTGCAGATTTTTAGCACTGATTACTGTAATAATGTCACCGGTTCCTAAAGTGTCAAAAATGTTCGTTAGGTGTCTGATCTGTCCACCACAATGTTGCAGTCCTGCTAAAAATCACTGATCGCCGCCATTACTGGGAAAAAAGAAATAGAAGTGCCATAAATCTATCCCCTGTTTTGTAGATTCAGTAACTTTTGTACAAACCAATCAACATACGCTTATTGGGATTATTTTTACCAAAAATATGTAGCAGAATACAAATTGGCCTAAATTGATGAATACATTTTTTTTTTTTTTTTTGGAAATGTTTTATAGCAGAAAGTAAGTAAAAAAAAAAAAATCAAACCGTGCTTTTATTTTTTCTTAAATTTTTGTGAATTGCAAATTCATGAGAAAACAATGCAATGTATGATATGTGAAAATGCAGCAACTTATAAATCAAACCTTTCTTAAACCTGTAGCTCGCAGAATATCATTTGGCTAAATATCGGCATATTTCAAACGTAAATTTAACCTGCGTTGTCTTCTGCTTAAATTGCAAACTTTTTCCACTTTCCCTCTTTCCTCTCCTCCCACAAAGGGAATTAGAAGGAAAGAGGGAAGGGATAGCTAGAAAGGGAGAGTAAAAAAAGGAGAATGTTTGGGGGGGTGGTCCTGTGACAAATAAAGATAAAGAAAATAATACTAAGCCATGTTCAATTAGCAACCGCTATTTAAAAAAAAAAAAAAGTATTCCATCAAATGTAAGAACGCATTGTCTTTTTCGAACTCTATGGGCCTGAAATGATATCCTAATACAGTGTAGTGGTCTTGAATTCAAACCAACTTGCCCACGTCTTAGAATATTTATTAAACCCTTGTTCATGTATGTTAATTCTTCCATTAAGCAGAGATCGTCAACCCTTCATAAATGTTGGGAGAGTCGGTATGGATTGTTGTCCCCAAAGGGTTGGGATCAAAGATTTAGCAGCATTTAATAAATATGGGCTCACAGGCTTCCTATATTGGCCTATTGGTTCAAGTCTAATTACTTTACCCTATATGCGAAAGATCATGTCTGTCACCTTTTCCTAAATCGGCCAGATCACAGGACAGAACCAACACATATGAGCTTACGTTTCTCGTCCTCATTCTCTTCAACATGGGTGAATTTTGACATGTACAGAACTGGTGTATTCTGCCATCAGGTAGAAAGTTTATAATTTACCTCCTCCATTCTGGAGGAAGTAGTAGACATGAAAGACAGTTGTATAATCTTTTTTTTTCTTTATCTGTTAGTCTGGTTTGCAAATCTAATTCCCAGCGACTTATGTTGTCAGCAGAGCTCTATAAAACTGAGTGACACAGTCCTATGGTGTATCCCTATATTGCATGACAGCTTCAATGATGATAAATTATTTCGGAGAACAAATAGGTTGCGTAAGGCTCCAAACAAATTATGACAGTTGGGTATAGCGCCACTGGTCCATGAATGTTGGTTGTGTTAGTCCACACAGGGACTGTAAGGATTTGACCCTAGAATTCCTTAGCACATGGTGCAATAACAGCGTGGACTCTGGGAACCGTAATTTGAACCCCTTATCTAAAGCACCTGGAATAAAATAGTTATGTTAAAGCAATGACATTAAGGACAATTATATTCCCAGCAATGTAAAGAGTCCCACAGTGCCAGGGTAGATGTAGTCAGTGGAATTAACGTTTGGAGTTAGTTTATTCTCTCTAGCATATTTCCAGTCTACCATATGTGACAAGGTAATCGCTTGATAATATAATTAAAAATTTGGTAAGGCCTGCCTGCCTGATCTTTTAGGGAAATCTAAAAAGTTCAGTGATATTTTAGAACCTTGTCCATTCCAAATGTAGTGTGAAAAGCATCAAAAAAAATCCTATAGGGACTCCTAGAGGTAACATTTGAAAAACATACAAAACTCAGGGGAGGATGTTTCTTTATGACATTAATCTTGCCTAGCCAAGAATGACAAGGAGAAGACCACTTAAGTAAGGTTTTTAATTTTATTAAGTAAAGGAACATAATTATATCAAAATGAACTTTTAGGTTTAGAGTTTAGGTGTAAGATGGATACCTAAATATTTTAAAGTATTTAGTTGCCAGGAAAAGGGAAATAGTGGTTCAAGGATCGCAGCTTCAGAAGGGGTACTGATATATTTAATATTCCTGATTTAGTCATATTAATTTTTAAAATTGGATATAGGTTGAAATTCCCGTGTTCACATCAGAAAATTTGGTAGGGTGATCCTTGGTTGTTAGACATAAAATAGAGTATTGTCTGCATATGCAGAAAATTTATGTTCCGTACCTTTCATTTACACACAATGTACTTCAAGAGTCAACCATACTATAAAAAGAAAAGGTTCTAAAAAAAAATAGAAAATAAAAACAGTGACCGCGGGCACCCCTCACACGTGCTGAGAGTAAATGCTTAGCTTGGAGAACTATTAACCTTTATCTGAGCAGTTGGTTGTGTACAGCAAAGTTTCTCAAGTCCAGTCCCTCAAATACCCCCAACAGGTCATGTTTTCACGTTTTCCATTATTTTGCACAGGTGATTTGATTAGTTTCGCTGCCTTAGTAATTACCACAGCCGTTTCATCTGAGGGAAATCCTAAAAACATGACCTGTTGGGGGTACTTGAGAACTGGAATTGAGAAACATTTGTGTACAGTGCCTTGAAAGTATTTATTCTCCTTGAAATGTTCCACATTTTGTCATGTTACAACCAAAAACGTAAATGTATGTATTTGGGATTTTGTGATAGATCAACACAAAGTGGCACATAATTATGAAATGGAGGGAAAATGATAAATAGTTTTCCAAAGTTTTTACAAATATGTGAAAAGTGTGGCGTGCATTTGTATTTAGCCACCCCCGAGTCAATACTTTGTAGAACCACCTTTCACTGCAATTACAACTGCAAGTCTTTTTGGGTATGTGTCTACCAGTTTTCCACATCTAGAAAGTAAAATTTTTGCCCATTCTTTGCAAAATAGCTCAAGCTCTGTCAGATTGGATGGAGAGTGTCTGTGAACAGTAATTTTTAAGTATTGCCAGGGATTCTCAATTGGATTTAGGTCTGGACTTTGACTTGGCCATTCTAACACATGATTATACTTTGATCTAAAGTAAACCATTCCAGTGTAGCTCTGGCTGTGTGTTTAGGGTCGATGTCCTGCTGGAAGGTTAACCTCTGCCCCAGTCTCAAGTCTGGGGTCAAAAAGTCCTCAAATCTCATATTTGGACTTGAATGCAATAAAAAAAAGTCATTTGAAAAAATGACATTGAAAAAAATATACCTTTTTAAGAGGTATGGGCGGAAGTGACGTTTTGACGTCGCTTCCACCCTCCTATAGTATAGAGACGAGTGGGGGCCATCTTACTCGTCTCCATACTCAGCCAAGGAAAGGACCCGATCGCCTCCGCTGCTACCGGTGGATCCGGTAAGCGGCGGAGGGCGCGGGCGGCGGCTAGCACCTTTCCCACTGCCGATAACGTTGATCTCCCGGCAAACCCACTGCAGAGACCACCGTTATCGTACATAGGACCGCCTCCTGTAAAGAGCGATATCTCGAGTGTGTTAGCAGCTGCTGCGGTTACCGAGATATCCCTCTTCAAAATAATGACCTGTATATATACATGAGGCGGTCTTTAAAGTGGGGTGCCCCTAAAAAAATAATAATAATTAAAAGTCAGCAGCTACAAATACTGCAGCTGCTGACTTTTAATAATCGGACAACTACCTGTCCCAGGGTCCAGCGATGCGGGGGAACAAAGGCCCCCCCCCCCCCCCCCCGTTCCCCGCTCGTGCCGCCATCATTCATACTGTGGGCACCCGGCTGTGGCGCAAAATTTACAATAAAAATGTAAAGCGCCCCTGTCCCCCTGTGCTCACATGCATTAGTGAATGCATACGAAAGTCTCACCCACGTATGAAAACGGTGTTCAAACCATACATGTGAGGTATCGTCACGAACGTTTAGAGCAAGAATTCTACATCTCCTCTGTAACTCAAAACATATAACCAGTAAAAAAAAAATTAAAGCGTCGCCTATGAGCATTTTTACGTACCGAAGTTTGGCGCCATTCTACCAGCGTGTGCAATTTTGAAGTGTGACATGTTGGTTATCTATTTTCTTCATCCTTCAATCCTACTTTTTTGCGTTCAGTCCAGTTTTGCAGGCTTGATTTCTTTTCTACTATACCGTCATAGTCTGTGTAACTTTTAAATGATGATCCTTCATTTTTTATATTTTTTAGATGAGATAGATTATATATATATATATATATATATATATATATATATATATATATATTATCTCTCCCCATTTCAATCCCAGAAGGATTTACCCCCTTCCTGACCAGAGCATTTTTTGTGCGACGTCGTACCCAAACAAAATTGATGTCCTTTTTTTTTTCCCATAGAGCTTTCTTTTGCTGGTATTTGATCACCTCTGCGGGTTTTTTTTTTGCGCTATAAAAAAAAATGGCGACAATTTTGGGAAAACTATATTTTTTGCTATAATATCCCCAAAAAATCAATTAAAATCATTAAAATCATTTCTTCCACAGTTTAGGCTGATATGTAGTCTGCATATTTTGGGTTAAAAATTGCAATAAGTGTATATTGATTGGTTTGCGCAAAAGTTATAGTGTCTACAAAATAGGGGATAGATTTATGGCATTTATTTTCTTTAATACTAGTAATGGCAATCTGGGACTGCGACATTATGGCGGACACTCCCAATATATATATATAATTGCGCTACCAAATAGAAACAATGTATAAAGCAGCCAGCATCAACAATGATACAATTGCATAAAAAACAAAAAATGCAGCGCTTAAAGTGAAAAAAATCACCTACTTGTCAAAAAAGGTGAAATTATTTTTGCACAGTGGCATAGCATAAGCCAAGCATAATAAAAATAACACAAATGCAATATGTATAAATAAACAATACAGAGATCCACGTGAACAATGTGTAAAGATAAATAAATGATAGAGATCTATGTGAACCATACCACGTAGATCAAACAAATGTGAAAAACCAAAAATGATCCTATGACACGTAAGAAAATAATCATCCCCTTAAGCAACAAATAGTTCCTCTTCAGTAAGGAGTGATCCAAATTGACAGGAGTGCCCAACTTCCAGTAAATGTAAAATGGAACACTGAAAGTACCATCATAGCGACACCCTTCCAAAGCTCCTCATGCAGGTAATACAGCGTACTGGATAAACAGAGATAATGGGTACTCTTACCCGAAGGTGTGGACCCACACACCTTAGAGGTGAGTCAGGCGTCAAGCTGTAATGAACGGCAATCCTGTCAAAGGGATGGTGTAAACCTCCACTCCGCCAAGCTGTCTTCCGTACTCTGTATAAACGGGGTGTCCAATGTAGAATATCCTCAGCTTAAACTCCAACGTAGGAAGTACTCACATCGTAGTAGGTGTATCAAAAATAAGAAAGGGGAAAAGAAAAAAGCAAAAGACCTCCTCATAGAGTAGATTAAATCCAGTAAAAAAAATAAGTTTATCAAAAAAAAATATAAAATTAGAAATACATGCATGTACAAGCCCGCAGTGAAGAGGGATACAAAAAAAGAAAAACAACAAAGCTGTCTGGATGCGTGGAAAATCTCGCCAGCAGGCTAAGTACCCGACATGTTTCGCAATAACTTGCTTCAACTGGGGCATATTATGGCGGACACTTTTGACACTATTTTGGGACCATTGTCATTTATACAGCAATCAGAGCTACAAATAGCCACTGATTACTGTATAAATGACGCTGGTATGGAAGGGGTTAAACAATGGGGGGCGATCAAGGGGTTAAGTGTGTCCTAGGGAGATATTCTAACTGTGGGGGGGATGATCTCGCTACAACATGACTGAGATCACTGCTCCCAATAACACAGAGCAGTAGATCCCTGTCATGTTGCTAGGGAGAACAGGGAAATGCATTGTTTACATAGGCATCTCCCCGTTCTGCCTGTCCGCAACCGCGGGCCGTCGGCGAACATAGTTTGTGGTACCCACGGACATGCTTGCTCGGCAGGCACACGCATGCTCGATAGGCAGCAAATTCCAAGGGACTTACAGGTACGCCCATTTGCCTGCCTGTGCCATTCTGCCAATGTGTATGTATGTGTGGCAGCCGGCAAGTGGTAACTTTGGACCTGAAGCACGTAGGTTTTATTTTTAGATTTTTAAGTGTATTGCCAATGGGAATATACTTTGCAGAATGTTGGTTTTTTTGTATAGATATGAAGCATTCTCATTTGTGTTCTGTGTTCTTTAACCACTTCCCGACCGGCGTACACCAATGTACGTCGGCAGAATGGCACGGGCAGGCATATTGGCGTACAGGTACGTCCACTTTTATAAGCCGCCCTGCCATCGCGTGCGCGCTCATGTGCCGGTCGGTACCCCCGTGAGTCCGGTCGCGGGTCCCCGCGATCGTCCCGCGGGGTGGCTGAACGGGGAGATGCCGTTGTAAACAGCATCTCCCTGTTCTGCCTAACAAGTGACACTGATCTCTGCTCCATGTGATTGGAGCAGAGATCAGTGTTCACTAACACAAAGCCCAGCCCCCCCACAGTTCGTAACACACCCCTAGGAACACTTAACCCCTAAACTGCCACCTCATGGTTAACCCCATTCACTGCCAGTGTCATTTACACAGGAATCAATGCATTTGTATAGCATTAATTGCTGTATAAATGACAATGGTCCCAAAAATGTCCAATGTGTCCCCCATAATGTCGCAGTCACAATAAAAATCGCTGATCGACGCCATTACTAGTAAAAAAAAAATTAATAAAAATGCCATAAAACTATCCCCTATTTTGTAAACGCTATAACTTTTGCGCAAACCAATCAATCGCTTATTGCGATTTTTATTTTTATTTATAACAAAAATATGTAGAACACGTATCGGCCTAAACGGAGGGAAAAATGTTTTTATATATATTTTTGGGGGATATTTATAATAACAAAAAGTTTTAAAAAAATGCGTTTTTTTCAAAATTGACGCTCTATTTTTGTTTATAGTGCAAAAAATTAAAACTGCAGGGGTGATCAAATACCACCAAAAGAAAGATCTATTTGTGGGGGAAAAAAGTACGTCAATTCTGTTTGGGAGCCACGTCGCACAATTGTCGGTTAAAGCGACGCAGTGCCAAATCGCAAAAAGTGGTCTGATCTTAAGCCAGCAAAATGGTCCGGTATGAAAGTGGTTAATGACATTTCCTCTCGATCTTAATCCCGGAGAGCAGCCCTCAGTCTTGGAAATTGTCCTCTTAAAAACGTGTTTTATATTTTTCCAGTGTGTTTGTTTACAGCTAGCATTAACTGAAATCATGTTATGGTCACTGCAAACCCGATGGTTTTTATATGAACATTAGTAATGAGCTCCACAATGTTTGAGATTCCAAAGTCCAGCAGAGCATCGTTTCTAGTTCTACCATAAAGTTGTCATGTAATAGGTTTATAAATTTCTACCCTGTTACTGTTATAGCAGTGTCCCTATTCCCGGGTAGTTAAAATACCCCATTATCGCTGTCCCAGCCCTTGCAGACCTTACTATCTCTGCAAGGCGCAGACTCGCCGCCACCTCATTAACACTGGTTGCCCATGACAAACTCTAATAATAACTTTGAAGTACGCACACCTATATGCAGCTCCACCCATAATGTTTCAGCACCATCACACTTTAGTCTACATCAAGTTACTCTTACAATTGCTTTGAGATCACTTCTCAAAGAACAGCTGAGGGAGTTCTTAAACGGACAGTAGACCAAGCATTGCATTCATATCATTAAAAAGTACTCACATTATGACTATCAATGGAAAATTTATATATCAAATATTTGTAGCAGCCTTTTGTCAACAATAATAGTTTTTTGTTATGTCTTAGGTGCAAGTGAACTGGCTGTTCAGAAAGCTAAAGCAGAAATTACCCGTCTTATCAAAGAAGAGCTCATCAGATTGGTATGTGTAAAGCACAAGGAAGCACAAATAGAAATGTTTATCTATGTTTCTCACTTAGAAATGTGTCTCTGCATCCTGTAAACATTGTGGTGGCTGCCACAGTGCATGTTCAGGTATGCACATTAGGCCTCTTGAGCATGGGAGCCTGAGCCCCTGCAACGTAAATTCTGGCATATTTTATCCAACCATTTTATCCAGTGCTCACATAAACATAAGTAGTGTATGGACACATTCCGAGAATAGTAAATTGTACAGCTGCACACAGCTTTCTGGGCGAGTGAAATGCACCAGAATTTATGTTGCAGGGGCTCAGGTGCCTCTGTGCAAGAGGCCCTTGCTGGGACTTATGATTCTTGATTGGACAAAAACAAAAAAAAATGCTCTCATCTTATTGCAACTTCAGTTCTTGAGCGTTTTTCCCTCTTAAATGCCAGTGTGTTTTTTTTTGTTTTGTTTTTTAATTCTGGTAAAGTCTCTGTTCTGAACCCCCTACCTTTTGCCTTTGTAGTCCCCTCAAACATATTGTACATAATTTTTCTCTGGATAGAGAAGTCCAGGTGAAAGTGACTTGGACTCCTGCATTCGCTCCTTTAAGAAGGACCTATTAGCAGTAGAAATGAACTTGGGCATCCTACACACTCGCCTCTAACCCCAACTCCTTTTTTCTATTTGTACTCCAGTGACCTGTATGCAGGCTTATTCCACTGCTACAGAGTGGAAAATGACCTGAGTTCAGGGGTCACCCAAGCTCATCTCTAGTCAGCAATTTGGTAATTCTATACAATGTGATAGCGAGAAAGATAGGGGGAAAAAAGCTTTAAAAAAAATCAATGTAAAAAAAACTTTGGTTTGAGATTAACTTGGTTTGCGATCATTTTGCAAGACAAGTAAAATGTTTTCATAAATTTTGACCTGATATATAAGCTATGTCTTGATATATCACTGTGCTTGATATCGACTCTGAGCTTCCTACTCATTCCTGAAACTTCACACAACACACAGCCGCTCCACCCTCCCCTCCGCGCCACCCTCCCCTCCGCGCCACCCTCCCCTCCGCGCCACCCTCCCCTCCGCGCCACCCTCCCCTCCGCGCCACCCTCCCCTCCGCTCTCCTCCCTCTCTCCTCCGCTCTCCTCCCTCTCTCCTCCGCTCTCCTCCCTCTCTCCTCCGCTCTCCTCCCTCTCTCCTCCGCTCTCCTCCCTCTCTCCTCCGCTCTCCTCCCTCTCTCCTCCGCTCTCCTCCCTCTCTCCTCCGCCCTCCTCCCTCTCTCCTCCACCCTCCTCCCTCTCTCCTCCACCCTCCTCCCTCTCTCCTCCACCCTCCTCCCTCTCTCCTCCACCCTCCTCCCTCTCTCCTCCACCCTCCTCCCTCTCTCCTCCACCCTCCTCCCTCTCTCCTCCTCCCTCTCTCCTCCACCCTCTCTCCTCCACCCTCTCTCCTCCACCCTCTCTCCTCCACCCTCTCTCCTCCACCCTCTCTCCTCCACCCTCTCTCCTCCACCCTCTCTCCTCCACCCTCTCTCCTCCACCCTCGACCCTCTCTCTTCCACCCTCTCCCCTCCTCCCTCTCCCCTCCACCCTCCTCCCTCTCCCCGGGATGATGGGGACTGTATAGGAGTGCAGGGGATGGGGAAGATGGGACTACTGTGGAGTACAGGGGACGGGGAATGGTTTGTATGTACACTAAAGGAGACTCTGGGGACATATCAGGGATCTAAACGGATATTTCACTTTAGATGTGGGGGGGTTGTCACTCTTCCTTTCCCCTGCACACCTCCTATGTACTGTACACAGGCATGCTCTATACACATAGCACTGTGTTCATTCCAGAGAACAAACACAGGGCACAGGTTACTATGCTCCTCACCATGTCTCCTCTTCTGAAATTACAGTGCTATGTGTAGAAAGCTTACCTGTGTGCATTACTGGACATGAGAAGTGTTCAGTGACGCTCTCCCCTCCCCCCCATCGATTGGAGTAGACGCTGTCACAGACTTTGAATAAGTGAGGGCAGGGGGGCTTCGGAGGACACAGGAACATCAAAGCCCAGTGGAGAGGTGTTGGAGTCTTGCAGAGGAGAGCTTGCAGATAACAGCCAGGGAAAGGGGAGGAGACTTCACTGCTTGTCAATCTGCCTCTGCTTCCCGGGTGTACATGCTGCCATAGAAACAGAGGCACGTGAAGAACGTGCTCGCTCTAGATAGCAGCTTGGGTGTGCTGCACCTCTTCACCACTCACACCCACATGTCAGAGAGAGAGAGAGGGAGGGAGTGAAGGAGTGGCTGGATTGTGGAGCTGTATCCACCCCCTGGAAACTTTTGAACTGAGAGAGTCTGCTTCTGGACTCTTCAAAATACTATTCTGCATTCCCAGAAGGTTTTACTGTACTACCATTTTATTTCTCAAATTCAATGCTTTCAGAAAATATGTAAAATAGTGGTTTTAACAATTTTTCAGACATAGTGTACATTTTAACGCGTGCAAAACTTTTTTGATGAGAAAAAAAAGACTTATGTAATTTGCATGGCTACACAGACCTATACCTCAAAATATTGCCAGCAGGGTCTTCTGTCTAATAGAATACCAAATGAGTGTAATTGTTATGTAATGCAGCAGAATGGTATTGGTCAGCGTAAATGTGTTTTTTTGTTTTTTGTTTTTTTGTTTTTTTTTTGGTTTCAAGAGAGCTTTATTCCGATTTTGATGCTCTATTGCGAACATGTGCAGCAAAGAATAATTGGTTTGCATAAATTGTTACCATAATAGAGTAAGATTAGGTCAGGCCATCTTTTAGCATTTCTTAAACTTTAAAAAGAACCTAACAAAATAGAAATGTGGTAGCTGCCATTATTGGTGTATAGTTAATGAGCAATGGTGATTAATTACATATACTTTTACAAATTAATAACAGACTTTAAAAACTTTAACACACATGGATATATTTACATTGTAAAGCAGATTTCAAAACTTTAAAAATGATAGATTTCTTTTATGAAGGGCCATATTTACCTTAAAGTGGATGTAAACCAGATTCATGAAATTTGACCTAGGCACATCTATCTGTAGTGTTTACTTGTCTCTCTCCAAAGCACTAGTCTTGTGTCTTTCTACTGTTTGAATGCTCTGTTATGAGCATGATGACTTCTGACAAGTTCTCAGAGATGGGGGATAAAACCAGCCTAAGATTTTTGTGTTGGGTGGGTGCTATAAATAATTTAGCAGAGAGCTTGCACAGCTCTGAAAGTATCTTTGTTTGTTTGCCTATGCATACTGCGGTTGTGTGCCTTTCCTCCAATCAGCTGTCACACATTGTAAGCCCAGATACCACTCCTACTGCAGAATGAGGAAAACAAATTCTACCACATCATTAAAATTATAAAGAATATAGCAAGCTGAAGACAGCAGATATGCATGTAAAACTTATGTAGGGAGATGTTTCATCTCTGTGCATCATCTGAGGCTTTTCAATTCACTGGGTATAGGAGAGGGTTTACATCCACTTTAAAGAAGGCATGAATTCAAAAAGTAAAGATTCTATATAACTAGAAATGCAATTGTGCCTAAATATTGGCGTAAATAAAAGTAGCAGTACACTTCTTGGACTATATATATATATATATATATAATGTATGTGTGTGTGTTTACATACCCTGGCAGAATTAGATTTCTTGGCCATTTTTCAGAGTATGAATGATAACACAAAAACTTTTCTTTCACTCATGGTTCATGTTTGGCTGAAGTCATTTATTAGTCAACTGTGTTTACTCTTTTTAAATCATAATGACATCAGAAACTAGCCCAAAGACCCTGATCAAAAGTTTACATTCCCTGGTGATTTTGGTCTGATAGCATGCACACAAGTTGACACAAAGTAGTTTTGAATGGCTTTTAAAGGTAACCATCCTCACTTGTGATCTGCTTGTAATTAGTGTGTGTGTATAAAAGGTCAATGAGCTTCTGGCACACACCTGATGGAGGAGGGGGGGGGAGCTGCTGGATAGGTTTGCTCTGTGAGGCTGCCATGCTGCTATAGATGGTGTCCCTCTCCTCTATAAGCTCCTATATATGCTGAAGGGACTTTAAAGATATCTAGCATGCTAAATGCTGGGAACACCCTGAGCCTGTTTGAGCTTCATAACATGTTTACAACAGGGAGTAGAAGGAGCCGGGTCCGAGGCGAAGACGTGACTGACGAGGCTGAGGTGAAGGCAAGGAGAGCCTGTGTGGCCGTATCTCGAGGGGCAGGGTGACTGTCTGACCGAGGAGGGAGAACGTGTGTGGGAGTAGATCTGGTCATCGGTCCGTCTTTCCGTATCGGCCAAGATCGGAGATGGAGCAGACAACCGTGATCCTCCCCCCGGTAGTTCGGAACCCTCGGAGAAGAGTTTGGCAGAGATTGGCAGTGATCGGTAGACCTCGGAAAACTTCGGAAAGCTTCGGGAAGAGCGGATTACCGTGAAAAAAAAAAGTATACAGAAGTCATTGTTAGACACTACTGCAGGTGGGGTGGTAGAAAGTTTGGAGGAGTGGAAGAGCGGCAGAAAACACTGCGGATTCATCCCGGAGCTTGTGAGTAATTGGGGGCTGCTGGCCCACACAGCCTCCAAAGGACAGATGCAGGGGTGAGTGACTTTTTGAACTGTGTACATTTACTCATGGAAGGTAAAATAACCTTGGAGATGATCATAAAGGAACTACAAGTTTAGTAAAGTAATGGGATATCGCTGTATAATTTTATAAATATCTTCTTTAATTTAGGAACTTATTTTTATTACATATCAAATAAGAGCTAGCTGGTACATCTGTATATATTGTATATACCGCAGCTGATTCTACTCCACTTTAAGAAAACTTGGCTTCATGCATACTTTTTGGTTGGAAAGAAGATTGGAGAGGGAGGCTAAGAAGAGGAAAAGGGGGGAAACAAACTGTCTAGGTGCTGAATAAAGGCTGTTAAAGTCGGTAAGACATGTTGAGGGTGGTGTATGGTATTAAAAAAGACTGAGACTGGTATAGAAAAAAAAAATCACAAATATAAAGGCAACTAACAAAAAGATATGGCACCAAAAAGGGGAATAAATCATCTTATGTGAGTGGGAACAGAAAAGAAAAAAGGACAGTATAATCAAAAGCACCACTGGGGCTCAAGCTACACAAACTACTGATATAAAATATTTTTTTCAACAACTGCAACCTCACTCACAACCTCACTCACAACTGCAATCACCTCAGACAATACACACACTACAGCTATCCCAAGATGTAATAAACTCCGTGGAATCATCCTTAGCATCTGGAATATTAGGAGAGGAATTGGAAAATCATCCCAGAAATAGCTCTCCAATAGATACTTTGGAAATAGAAATGGAAAATAAAAGAGAAGAAAGAAAAATGGGATATGAAAACATACATAGACTCTCTGCCCACCAGGGCAGATATGGATCACTATATTCAAAGACTAGAGAAATCATATAAAACAGAAATTTAAGAAATAAAATGTATCACTTTAGAGACACAGGAAAAGATAAAGTATGGATATAAGAATGAAAAATCTGGAAAAGGAAATGACGCAGGTAAAGAAAAAAATGCAAGAACAAGATAATGAGCTAAAACAAGCAGTAAATATAATTGATGAGCAGGAAAATAGGAGTAGAAGGAATAATATAAGCATAAGAGGATTAAAGGAAAGTGTGACCACAGAAGAGTTATCAGAAGTATTACGGAAGATATTCCAAGATATAATACAGGACTCATCTAAAACAGAAATAAGAGTACACAGAACTATGAGACCAAAAAAAGCAGATCCAAACAAGCCTAGAGATGTAGTATGTAAATTGCATTATGCTCAAACCAAGGATAAAATTATGTCTGCAGTGCGGAAAAATAATCAAATACAGTATGAAGGGTCAAAACTGTTATTTCAAGATCTGTCTAAGCTTACGCTGGATAGAAGAGCATTAAAGCCCCCTTTGGAACAATTAATAAAGAATAATCTGCAATATAGATGGAAATTTCCTTTTCAATTACAGGTCCAATATGAAGGTCAAATTGTAATTTATAGGTATTTGGGTGACCTAGCGGACTTTCAGAAGACTCTTCAGCTTTCAGAAGTAAAAATTCCGGATTGGCCTAAAGAATTTAAGAGAAATTATAAAAAATCTTAAATGTGAAGAGACTGGATTGGAGTGGGGGAGATGGGGGGGGGGGGGGGGGGGTGGTGGGAGAGAGGGTGGGAAAAGAAGAGGAAATATATTGGGATACACAATAATATGAAATGATGGTTATATAGTAAATTTTCACGGAAGGTAAAGGAGAGGGTATTATAAATACATACATACATAAATGGATAATATCACTTAATAATATTGTTTATATCATATGATGTTTATAAAGCATGGGTGGGGAAGATATTATAAAAGGTTAACTGTGGGTATGGCACTACAATTATTAAAATGATAGATAAATTATTTATTATCTAATCTTAATAGATCACCAAGTAAATGAATGTATATAGACACCTATCTTTTTCTTTATTTTTTTATCTCCCCCTACCCAGTCCCTTCCGTTAAGGGGAGAGAGGGGGGGGGGAGGGAAACAAGAGAAGGGAATATCTCCTTCTTTTTTTCTTTTTTTTTTTTTTCTCTTTCCCTGCCCTTCTCTATCTCAAGTGAAAAGATAGTTGGATTGAAAATTGGAGGCAATTCGGAATGAGTAAAAGTGAATAGAAGGATAAATAAGATGTAGGGAGAAGGAGAGAGAGGGATGAGAGTGAAGGAGAATTAAAGAAACGGGAACAACATGAGAGAGCCAAGGAGTAGCAGATCTGGATCAGTAGCTTTGGTTCCCCCCTCAATAGGGATCTTACTTTTAGTAAGTTAGACTATTGAAGTCAATAGATAGGGGATAAGAGGTGTGGCAAGGGTAGGGTATATAATTGTGTGGAAGAGGTAGAAAGAGTGGGTGAGGGTGGGTTAGGCTTGGGTGGGAAGTAGATTGGTAAGGTGTTCCTTTGTTGTGTGTGGGGTTTGTAGGTTGTGTTTTTTTTTTTTTTTTTTTATATGGGAAGTGTAAAATTCGCCTCCTTCAATGTAAGAGGTCTTAACTCCCCCTCTAAAAGAAATCAAATATTGCATTTCCTTCATAAGCAAAAAATAGGCATTGTTTTATTTCAAGAGCCTCGCTTTCGTTCAGATCCCATATCCAAAATAAGTAGGAATTATACTACATGGATACATGATACATTTTCATATTCCAAATCAAAAGGAGTATCGATTGCGTTCCATAGGGACCTACCATGCCAAATAGTACAAAAAGGTAAAGATGGAAGGTCCTTAATAATAAAAGTGATGCTGTATGGCAAAAAATGTACAATAATTAATCTTTACCTACCTAATTATGGGCAAATAGAGGCTGGAGTGAAAGCCCTATCGGATGCAATGGAGAAAGCGGAGGGAACAGTAGTTCTGGGTGGAGATTTAAAAATTATAATGGATGTAAAAATGGATACTACTAATATTAAAATTCAAAGAAAAAAAATATTAAAATAAAGAAGTTTAAAAACCTACTGGGGAAGTTTCAATTAACTGACATATGGAGGGCTCAGCATCAAACGGGAAAAAATTATACATACTAATCAAATATTCATAATTCCTATCACAGACTAGATTTGTGAATCAATCTGGTCTGATGATGAAGCCAATAACAGATTGGGGGTTTTTTGTGGTCGAACCATGCCCCAATATTTGTAGAACTTAAAATAATTGAATTAAAGAAAATGAATGGAGCAATGGAGGTTAAATGATGATTTAATTAAAGATAAAAAAATGTGAAATGGAAATTCAACAAACAATAAAGGGAGTTCTTAATAATCCATGAAAAAGATGAAACCTCACCCCCAATTCAATGGGAAGCATTAAAGTGTGTATTGATGGGAATATTCGTCAAGCACGGATCAAAAATAAAAAAAGAAAGTACAAAGAAAATCTCAACTAGAGTTAGAGATTGAAAAATTAGGATACATAAACAGTATGAACTCAGCTGATAGAATAAGATTAAAGGAAAAACAAATGGAGCTACAATCGGTGCTTGACAAAGAGTCCCTTCGGATAAGAGATAAAAACAGAGCACAGTGGTATAAATTTGGAAATAAATCCAGAAAAATACTGGCCAGATCATTAAAATGACAGCAGCCCCTGAGCCATATAGCAAAAATCTTAAAACCAAATGGGGAAATGACATATGACCCAGTAGAAATATCTGAAACATTTCACACTTATTATTCTATAATATAAAAGAGCAGCAGAATTATAAGGAAAAAAAGTGGTAAGGTAGAAGAGATACGAAAATATGTAAAGAAAACGGCCATACCTAAATTCCCAAAAGAAAGCGTAGAGGATCTGGAGGAAGAAATCTCAATGGAAGAGATTCAACGAGCAATTAGCGTTAGCTTTGGGGAAAAGTCCAGGCCCAGATGGGTATACTGCTAGATTTTATAAGGCATTCAAGAATCTAATTATACCTATACTTAAAAAGACATATAACTCTATATCTGAAATACAACCATTTGCGATACAAAGCACAGAGGCTCATATTGTATTAATACCAAAACCTGAAAAAGACCATACATTATGTAAGAACTATAGACCTCTCTCTCTGACAAATATATATATATAAGAATATATTCAAAGATTATATCTAAAAGAATAACAGCGATTTATAACAGAGCATATACAGTGCCTTGCGAAAGTATTCGGCCCCCTTGAACTTTTCAACCTTTTGCCACATTTCAGGCTTCAAACATAAAGAGATAAAATTTTTATTTTTTTGTGAAGAATCACCAACAAGTGGGACACAATTGTGAAGTGGAATGAAATCTATTGGATAATTTAAACTTTTTTAGCAAATAAACTGAAAAGTGGTGCGTGCAAAATTATTCGGCCCCTTTACTTTCAGTGCAGCAAACTCACTCCAGAAGTTCAGCGAGGATCTCTGAATGATCCAATGTTGTCCTAAATGACTGATGGTGATAAATAGAATCCACCTGTGTGTAATCAAGTCTCTGTATAAATGCACCTGCTCTGTGATAGTCTCAGGGTTCTGTTGAAAGCGCAGAGAGCATCATGAAGACCAAGGAACACACCAGGCAGGTCCGTAATACTGTTGTGGAGAAGTTTAAAGCCGGATTTGGATACAAAAAGTTTTCCCAAGCTTTAAACATCCCAAGGAGCACTGTGCAAGCGATCATTTTGAAATGGAAGGAGTATCAGACCACTTCAAATCTACCAAGACCTGGCCGTCCCTCTAAACTTTCAGATCAGACAAGAAGACTGATCAGAGATGCAGCCAAGAGGCCCATGATCACTCTGGATGAACTTCAGAGAACTACAGCTGAGGTGGGAGAGTCTGTCCATAGGACAACAATCAGTCGTACACTGCACAAATCTGGCCTTTATGGAAGAGTGACAAGAAGAAAGCCATTTCTCAAAGATATCCATAAAAAGTATTGTCTAAAGTTTGCCACAAGCCACCTGGGAGACACACCAAACATGTGGAAGAAGGTGCTCTGGACAGATGAAACCAAAATCGAACTTTTTGCCCACAATGCAAAACGATATGTTTGGCGTAAAAGCAACACGGCTCATCACCCTCAACACACCATCCCCACTGTCAAACATGGTGGTGGCAGCATCATGGTTTGGGCCTGCTTTTCTTCAGCAGGGACAGGGAAGATGGTTAAAATTGAGGGGAAGATGGATGCAGCCAAATACAGGATCATTCTGGATGAAAACCTGTTGGAGTCTGCAAAAGACCTGAAACTGGGACGGAGATTTATCTTCCAACAAGACAATGATCCCAAACATACAGCAAAATCTACTAAGGAATGGTTCACAAATAAACGTATCCAGGTGTTAGAATGGCCAAGTCAAAGTCCAGACCTGAATCCAATCGAGAATCTGTGGAAAGAGCTGAAAACTGCTGTTCACAAACGCTCTCCATCCAACCTCACTGAGCTCGAGCTGTTTTGCAAGGAAGAATGGGCAAGAATTTGTCTCTCGATGTGCAAAACTGATAGAGACATACCCCAAGCGACTTGCAGCTGTAATCGCAGCAAAAGGTGGCTCTACAAAGTATTAACGCAAGGGGGCAGAATAATTTTGCACGCCCCACTTTTCATTTTTTTATTAGTTAAAAAAGTTTCAAAAATCCAATAGATTTCATTCCACTTCACAATTGTGTCCCACTTGTTGGTGATTCTTCACAAAAAATAAAAATTTTATATCTGTGTTTGAAGCCTGAAATGTGGCAAAAGGTTGAAAAGTTCAAGGGGGCCGAATACTTTCGCAAGGCACTGTAAATTTGGAACAGACAGGATTTATGAAAGGGAGAGAAACTAGGGACAACATCATCAAAACCTGTACGCTGATGGCATACGCTCAGAACTGCCATCCCAGCATGCCTCCTGGCTATAGATGCTGAGAAGGCATTTGATAGGGTGGGGTGGCAGTTCTTAGAGGAAGTATTAAAGCAAACAGGAATTGGGCCAAAGATGTTAGGAAAGATTGTTGCACTATATAAAAATTCAAGAGCTAAAGTCAGAACAAATGGAATGCTATCAGAGTATATAAAAAATTTCAAATGGAACTCGACAAGGATGCCCCTTATCCCCATTACTATATGTAATGGTAATGGAGCATCTTATGGAAGATATAAGAGAAAATAAGGATATTTAAAGGTTAAGGGTAAGGAATATAAAATGGCTGCATATGCAGACAATCTTTTATTATATGTAACTAATCCTATAATAACAATACCAAATTTAATAAAAGAACTGGATAGATTTGGGGAATTGAGTAATTTCAAAGTAAACTATGATAAATCTAAGTTGATGAGCATTACGCTAGAGGAAAATATACAAACAGTACTACAAAAGGATTTTACATTTAAGTGGAACACAGGATGCAATTAAATAGTTGGGAATTTATATCCCAAAAAACTTAAAGCATTTACAAGATCTGAATCACAATACGGCAGTATATAAGATAAAAAATTTTTTAGAAAGATATGATAAAATAACATATTCATGGTTAGGAAAAATAAGTATTGTAAAGATGGAGATACTACCAATCATGTTGTATATTTTTCAAACCGTACCTATTATACCGTCAAGCTTATGAGGGACCTGAGAAAGGTGATGGAAAGCTTTATATGGTCCCATAAGGTTCCTAGAGTAGGTAGAGAAATACTAATCAGAACAAAAAAATGGAGGATTAGCATTACCTGATTTCTCTAAATATCTGCAAGCAGCTTCACTAATAAGAATAATACTGGCAGCATAATGCGAAAAATAAACAATGGGTTAATTTAGAGGAAGATATGATAGGGATAAAATACTTACCATAATTTAAGACCAAAAGAGGAGTTGCCTATCTTTGTAAAAACTACATTAAAAACTTGGGACGCTATAATAAAAAAAGGAAACCTATCTTCTATGATAGGACCTATGACCCCATTATTTTCTAATCCCGAATTTGAGCCAGCATTAAAAGTTACAAAATACTTAAAATGGAATATGGTTGAGCATGAACGGTTAATACAAATTCTGGTTGATGGGAAAATGCCATTGTTCCAGGATTTGTGACAAGAATGTAAAAACAAATGGCTACAATATCTCCAGTTAAGAACATATATCGACCCAATCGTGACGGTAATTAATAGACAAATTACTAAATTTGAACAAATAGCAATAAATAAAGATAAAGCGAATAAAAAATTATCCAAGATATATAATCTATTACTCTCTTTTGGAGACATTAAGAAAATAACAGGAGTGAAGAAATGGGAGGAAGAAACAGGGAAAATATTGCTGGAGAAAGAATGGGAAGAAATATTCGGGAGAATACATAAATTATCGATAGCAACTAAATATCAAGAAAAGAAATATAAGATTGCAATAAGATGGTATAGGAGTCCAGTGGTAATGAACATAATAAATAATGGGAATTCTGAAAATTGCTGGAGATGTAAGGTAGAAAGGGGAACTCTAGAACATATATGGTATAGCTGTTGTAAGATAAGAGCATTTTGGGATAAGATAATGGAAATATACCAGGTGGTGACAAGAATAGAGTTAAAACCAGACATAAATATTGTGTTATTTTCCCTTACACCAAAAATATTAAAACAAAGTGATACAGTTTTTGCATTATATGACTACAGTAGTAAAGGCAGTAATAGCATGTAAATGGAAAAAAACTAATGGTCCAACATTAATGGATTGGGTGTATGAGATGAGCTAAATATATTATATGGAAAAACAAATAAGAGAAGGATATATAGAAAATCAGATATCAAAGTTATTGAAAAAATGGGAGGAGTTCTGTACCTCAGGGAAACTAAAAGGAATATATGTAAGAGAAGGGGGAGGGAGGGGTTTAATAATTTTTTATTTTGTTTTTAGGACTGAATGAGGAACGGTGGATAAATGTCAATATGATGTAAGACTTATGATTGGATAAATGTTAATGCAATGTATGTTTTTAAAATATAAATAAAAAGAAATTTAAAACAATGAGTTTCTGGACTCCTGACAGACCCCTGGCATCTTTCATCCAGTGCTGCACTGACGTTTCTGGATTCTGAGTCATAAGAAAAGCAAAAGAATTGTCAGAGAATCTGCGGGAAAAGGTAGTTGAACTGTATGAAACAGGAAAGGGATATAAAAAGCTATCTAAGGAATTGAGAATGCTAATCGGCAGTGTTCAAACTCTAATCAAGAAGTGAAAAATGAGGGGTTCTGTTGAAACCAAACCATGGTCAGATAGACCAACTAAAATTTCAGCCACAACTGCCAGGAAAATTGTTCAGGATGCAAAGAAAAACCCAAAAATAACTTCAGATGAAATACAGGACTCTCTGAAAACATTTTGTGTGGCTGTTTAAAGGTGCACAATAAGGAGGCACTTGAAGAAAGATGGGCTGCATGATCGAGTAGCCAGAAGAAAGCCATTACTATGCAAATACCACAAAGTATCCCACTTACAATACGCCAAACGGCACAGAGACCAGCCTCAAACCTTTTTACTCCAAGTCACTTGGAGTAATGAGACCCAAATTGATCTTTTTGGCCACAACAATAAATGCTACATTTGGAGAGGAATCAATAAGGCCTATGATGAAAGGTACACCATTCCTATTGTGAAACACTGAGGTTGATTGCTGCTGATTTAGGAATGTGTGAGCTACAAAGGCACAGGAAATTTGGTCAAAATTGATGGCAAGATGAATGCAGTATGTTATCAAAAAATACTGGAGGAACATTAGCATTCATCAGCCTGGAAGCTGTGCATTGGACGTACTTGGACATTCCAACATGACAATGATCCAAAACACAAAGACAATTCGACCTGTCATTGCCTACAGCAGAATAAATTGAAGGTTCTGGAGTGACCATCTCAGTCTCTTGACCTCAATATCATTGAGCCTCTCTGGGGAGATCTCAGATGTGCAGTTTATGAAAGACAGCCCAAGAATTTACAGGAACTGGAGGCTTTTTGACAAAAGGAATGGGCAGCTTTACCATCTGAAAAGATAAAGAACCTCATCCACAAATGCCACAAAATACTTCAAGCTGTCATTGATGTTAAAGGGGGCAATAAATGGTATTTAGAACTGGTGTATGTAAACTTTTTTGACCAGGGTCATTTGGGTAATTTTCTGCTGTCATTATTTAAAGAGTAAACACAGTTGATGGATAATGGCTTCAGCCAAACACTAACCATGAGTGAAAGAAGTTTGCGTTATCATTCATATTCTCTGAAAAATGGCCATGAAATCATAAGTTCTGCCAGGGTATGTAAACTTTTGCGCACAACTGTATATAAAGCTATATATCTGCAGTTTTAATCTAAGGCACTGCAGCTTCTGATTGCTAGTTTTCAAAGAGTTGAAGTAAGATTTAGCTTTACCAATGTGCGGTTCATCTCGCTGGAGGATCTGACATGAGGAAGCACATCTCTGCTTTTATCAAGATGGCCACCTTCATACAGAGATACAGTATAGTGCAGAACAAGGCTTGGTAAGTCATTAATGGGGAGAGATTGGCTGCAGTGAGACCATGAGCAATACAGGAGACTAGTGTAAAAAATGGCAAAGAACCCAGTACTGAAGCACTGTACTAATCCAATAATAATAGTAGTGCTCCTTTCAGTCCATTTAAAACATGACCGGCATTTATATGTTTGATCATATAAGACAGGGATGTGCAATTAGCGGACCTCCAGCTGTTGCAGAACTAGAAGTCCCATGAGGCATCACAAGACTGACAGCCACAAGCATGTCAGGCAGAGGCATGATTGTTTTGCAACAGCTGGAGGTCCACTAATTGCATATCCCTGATAAGGGATAGAAGGGTGACACTTGGTGAATACAGTTCTGAAGGAAGACTGTGGTCCTTGTAGATATTAGGAGCATGCACCTTACACCCAGATCCACACTGCGTGAGTCACACTCCCCGAGGTCTTCAAACTCGCCAGAAAACAGTAAATCACAAGCCTTGAGGTAATCCGAAGGAAGTCATCCAAAATATAGGGTTGGTTAGGTTTTCATAGACCCAGCCAGTCTGCCTTGACAGTATGGTCACCTGCTGACTTGACATGAGCAGCTTAAGAAGTTGAATCGGAAAACGAAGGTTTGTCTTCTTACACTTCAAATGACTGAATAGACATCCTCTGTATTGCAATTATCAGAAGTAAAATTGGATTCAACTTCTTAAGCTGCCTGTGGATGGTGCCAATTCTTTAGTGTTTTCTGGTGAGTTTGAACCCCTCTGGGATTGTGACTCACGCCATGTGGATCTGGGTTTAAGATGCACGCTCACAATATATACTAGGACCACCGTCTTCCTTCAGAACTGTATTTACTAAGTGTCCTCCTTCTATCCATTATATCAGCGGAAGGCAACCTTGGCACTCCAGCTGTGGTGAAACTACAAATCCCATCATGCAGCTAGGAGCCATGCCTGTGATTGTCAGCATCTTGCAGTGTCTCATGAGACCGTTGGAGGGCCAAAGTTGCCTGCTCCTGCCTTATATGATCAAACATATAAATGTCAGTCTGTTTTAAATGGACTGACAGGAGCGCTGCTATAGTATTGGATTTGTACAGTGCTTCAGGACCGGATTCTTTGCTATTTTTACAACAATATTCACTGCTATAGGTACACTGGTTATAATTTAAATTTTAATAGTAATATAGCTATGAGTGGTGTAACTAGGCCATTAATTACACTTTGAGCGTTATCCTCTGCCTGTCATTTTGGGCACTCCACAGTTGGTGAGTTTGAGTCCAGTTCTTTTTTTTTTTTTAAGACGCTTGCATGGGCAGTTTTAGAGGGGCAGCGCAAGTAAAGGTGTTTGTTTTTCTAATTATGTTAAGCATGTAAGGCTTAAAAAAAGTATACCACATGTCTTTAAAAAATAATTACCCCTTAAAATGATGGAGTCTATCCTCACTGAAGAGATGTGATATCTCCTATCTTTGTGAATTGTCATGGAGACTGAAAATGAGGGGAAAGCTCAGTGGGGACAGGGAAAACTGACACTTTGGGAGTTTCAGACTTCCTTCTGCTACTTGAACAGTTACCGTATATACTCGAGTATAGGCCGACCCGAATATAAGCCGAGGCCCCCAATTTACCCCCAAAAAAACTGGCAAACTTATTGACTCGTGTATAAGCCGAGGGTGAGACATGCCTGTCCATCCCTGTGTGTGTGTCCGTCCATCCCTGTGTGTCCGTCCATCCCTGTGTGTCCGTCCATCCCTGTGTGTCCGTCCATCCATCCCTGTGTGTGTGTGTGTCCATCCATCCATCCATCCCTGTGTGTGTGTGTCTCCATCCATCCATCCATCCATCCCTGTGTGTGTGTGTCTCCATCCATCCATCCCTGTGTGTGTGTCTCCATCCATCCATCCATCCCTGTGTGTGTGTGTATCCATCCATCCCTGTGTGTGTGTGTATCCATCCATCCCTGTGTGTGTGTGTGTCTCCATCCATCCATCCGTGTGTGTGTGTGTGTGTGTGTGTGTGTCCAGCCTACCTGTGTCCCGAGCCTCCGTCCCGAGCCTCCGTCCCGTGCCTTGCCTCCTTGCCTCCGTCCCGTGCCGTGCCTTGCCTCCGTCCCGTGTCGTGCCTTGCCTTGCCTCCGTCCCGTCCCGTCCCGTGCCGTGCCTTGCCTTGCCTCCGTCCCGTGCCCTCTTCGTCGGCGCCTCGGCGGCCATTGTAAAATTCAAAAGCCGCGCCTCCGCCTTCGCCTGTGATAGGCGGAACACTGAATTTCCCAGCAGCCTGTGTTCCGCCTATCACGGACATCGTATCATCCTCGTCCGTAGTACGAGGATGATACGATGTCCGTGATAGGCGGAACACAGGCTGCTGGGAAATTCAGTGTTCCGCCTATCACAGGCGAAGGCGGAGCCGGAGGCGCGGCTTTTGAATTATAGAATGGCCGCTGTCTGTCTGCTCGACACGCTGATCGAGCGGGCAGACAGCGATGACTCGAGTATAAGCCGAGGGGGGCACTTTCAGCCTCAAAAAAGAGGCTGAAAATCTCGGCTTATACTCGAGTATATACGGTAATGGGTTTCATTTCAATCTATGGGCTCTATGTTAAATCTGTTGCCACTATATAAATCCTGTATAATATAATATGGGCTTACATAGGTTTGCCATGTGTCTAGGATCTTTCTAATATCAACAGCAGCGGCTGGTGGCTGGTCCCGGACCTGTCTTTCTGCTCTCATGCCTTCCTAACCAGTTAGGCCACCTGCCACATTTGATGGTCAATGGAAAGGAGTGGGAATGAGAGGAGGTGACCAAGAGATCATCCATATAAGCTGTGGTTTATGTATGTATATCAGAGTCCAGGTTTTGGAGATTAATGCTAATAGCTCCTTTCAGAACATAGGTGAAGCCCATATGTTCATCTAAAGGCATTTAAAATGTGCAATAACCTTACAGCATCTGTAATCTTTTTATTTTGTTTAAACTTATTTCAATACCAACTTATGCTGTATTTTACCCTCTGTGAAAAATATGCCTCTTAATTTATGCTTTTTTTTTCTTTCTTTTTTTTTTACAGCAAAATTCCTACCAGCCAACAAACAAAGGACGTTACAAAGTGCTTTAACATTGGGCAGATGGTTGACATGCCAACTTGTGTTTTTGGTCCGTTATCTCGTGTTGTAAATTATGCATTACTTTTATTTTACCTTTATTTTAAATAAAAATCTGATGAATAAGGGAAGCGAATATGGATTCCAAACCAAGCATTGTTTCTTAAAAAGTGGGAGGAGATTTTGTATATTTTCAACATCAAAAATAAAATTTGTTTTAATTCCACTCTGAAATAGTTTTTTTTTCCCTTTTAAATGACAAGGGACTGCTTATTAAATTTGTATTTTTAACATTTAAAATGTATGTTTTATCACTACAATTAGTAGGACTTTTTTGATTTAAAAAAAAAATCTTTTATGCTAATGCTAAAATGTAGAGGAATGTAAAAACCTGGGATACTTTTAGCTTGCCCTTCTGCATGTAGGCATAACGTCAACATTTTTGTTTTCCTCACCACTCCACGTCCGCCTACCACTGGGCATGCTCAGCCCATACACCAACCTGCCAGACCTAACTTATAAATTTGACTCCCTCCCTTGGCGTTCCTTTCTTTTCTTCCTCACATCATAGGACCAAGCAGCACCCCCTACTTGGCTGTAATAGACTTGGTCCACCTGTTGCTCCGCAGACCCTGCTGTATGGACCATTAAATAGGCTTCTTGCGTGGGTGATATGGCTGGCATTGGGATTGAAGGCCCGCTAAATGGTTGTGCAGCTATCTGGTATGTCATTTTGCCTGACTTAATTGACTTATTTTTCTTTGCATGCTGCATCGTACTTTAGTGATGTTTCTCTAGATTGAACTGATCCCCGTGTGGCAGCTGGGATGCTTTTTGATCTCCACAACAGCTTGGGGTTGAATAGGGCACCTGCTTGTGGGCTATTGACCTGTTCTCCACTTTTGTTAAAATGTGCAATAATATTTACTATTCCCTTGGGTGATCTGTGTACATTGCAGAATATAATAATCTGGTAGAATCCTAACTTTTTTGTTTCTGTCCTGAACAAAACTTTTTCACTGCCCTGCATCTGGCATGACTGGGTTTGATGAATTATCATCTGGTGAAATGTCTGAACTCTGATCTGGGAGGCTGCACTATTAGCCTTCTCTAGCAGTAGTTAACCCCTTAGAGGGTGTTTTCCAAACCAATTCCTATTGTATTGAATTAGTTTTTGTACTGCTTTTTTTAGTCTGCAGGGCTGTAATTTGAAGTAGGTGGGTAACCTTTAAACATCTTGGTTATCTTAAGTTACCAGGTGATGACTTGGGTAGTATTGTGCATGTTATATTATTTCTAATGGGGATTTCTTCTTTAGACTTGCTCAGTATCCCTGCCTGTTAGGGATTGATTTTTACGGAGACAAGTCCTTGTGCAGCAAGCATTAAAACTGTTACCTTCTTGTATTTCCTACTTGCAGTTTTCTACAAAGCCACGAGTGTCACCTCATCCTGGTAGCAAGTAGTTGCAAAGAAGGTAAAGGGCACTGTTTACGTGTATGGGAAGCGAAGCATGGGCTCTTACCATTTAGTCCTTCTGGATTGGCAGGCATTATGCACCACCTAAATTGGGCATGGAAATTCACGTCATCTTCCCTAGCTTGTATAAAGTATGGGCTGCCCATCCTGCTCTGCTGGGATTTGGTCCCTGTGTTCACATGCTAAATGCATCATCAGGGAGCCCCTCTGTTGGTCTCTGGGGTGGCATATGAGTTATAAATCACTGTCAATGGGGAAACAGTGCAATATCATGGCTGGAGTTGACACTTGCCTTAATATTACAGATATACTGAGCTTCTTTATGGATGGGGCACTGCATTGCTGCTTAATAGTTATTGAACAAGCTCAATTTATTTTCTTACATCGGGACACAGAGCCATAGTACTTACTATGTGGGTTATAGGGCCACTGATAGGTGATGGACACTGGCATGCCCTAAGGAAAGAAGTTTACTCCCTATATAACCCCTCCCACTACTGGGAGCCCTCAGGTTTTTTTACCAGTGTCTAAGGTGTTGGTCACAAGTAAAGATGTTTTGTGCTCCACTGGAAGCTTCCCTGCTGGGGCTAGCCATGCTGACCGGATCCATTCTGATGTCCTTTTCATGGGCTAAATGGATGATACCCGGGCCTAGTGTCTGAAGAAACGAGGTTTTGCTTGCGAACGCTTTTCTTTAGAGAGCTGGACCCTGGGATCTAGTACTTTGTGGTAGTAAGGCCATAAAGTTTTTACTTGGAGTGTGCTGACGCAGGTCCAGGATTGTGGGTAACCTGAGGTTCCCCTGTCCCTGAAGGTTTCGAAGCCCACCGTGAAGGGTGAAGATTGGGTTTTCTCAGATAACCCTGCTGTGAGGAAAGATTTTCTCAGGAATTTCTCCTATGTATAATTCTGTCATTCCTATGTGTCGCCACTAGGGGTTGAGCATTCACCGACCTGATGCTGAAAACAGCGCCGAAGCCTTCATTTCTCCTCTCCTCCGGCCACAATCAGATCCTCCGGTAAGAAAGGGGGTTTTAATAGGCAGTATGTCGGGAGTGGACGTGTGAGGTGAGAGCTCCCTCACACACCCGGACCATGTAAGGAGAGCGGCACCTGAAGCCTTACGTGCTGATTAGTCTGCCAGTCGACACGCTAACCAAGCTCAGTGTGGGGAAGGAGGGGATAGAGGAGCGGAGTAGTGGAGAAGACAGTAGAGACAGATTGCGGAGTGAGAAGGAATAGCCACCCGCAGACGAGCCGCTCTGTAGCTGACTGGAGGAGGGAGCATACGTAACACAGCAGAGAGGGGATGTTGACGGAATGGTGGCATACCGTCATGTTACCCCGGAAGTTGGAGGAGCACAGGGGAAAGCCGGCCGCGGATCCCCCTCGCCGCTGATGTGTGATATACAAGCGGAAGGTCAAGGCAATTGCCGTGTGGAGGAGGAGCGGAGTGGAGGCACTCACAGCGACACATTGCAGAGACCTAATGAAAATGGTGGTGGAGCAGAGCCCTAAAGGGGAACCTTAGGGGGGATGGGGGGTGACTTAAAAAAAGGCGAAAGGGGCCCTTAGATCAGGAGTCGGACATATTATTCCCCAAGGACAGAATAAACCAGATGGCAAATAAATTGTGAAGCCCCCCATTGACCCCCCCATCCCCACTTACCACAGAATAAAGTGAAGAGGTCTTAACGGACCGAATAAATACCCCCCTAACAGATATATAAGGGGAGACAATCCAGGGAATACTGAAATAGCTGTATTGGTGAAAGAGCAAAATAAGGAAGGAGCAACATCAGGCATATCCCTGGCAGTACCACCAGCAGAGCCCACTAAGGAATATACTTTACACACTGAGCAAAATGAAAGAGAGACCGAAACAGCAAGAAGTGGGAAGGACCAGGACTTTAAAGATATTAGAGAATTGATTAGAGCATTACCCACGAAAGCAGATACACAAGATTTAATCTCTACAGTAGAGATCATGCAAACAAGCAGTGGCAGACCTTAAGGAAGAGATAGGGGTGAATGGGCTATAGAGTGGAAGTGTTGGAAGAAGGTCAAGACGAGATCAAGCAGGTGGTGGGAGAGGATATTATTAAAAAACAGGAAGAGATGCTGAATATGTACAGAGATCAGCTGGATGATTTTGAGAACAGAGATCGTCGCCAAAATATAAGGATACGGGATTTACCTGAGAAATGTAATAAAGATCTATTAGTAACAGTACAAAAGCTTTTCTTTTATATTCGACTGACACAGCTCCTCTTAGACCATTGGAATGTTACACCACCTTCAGGAGAGGACTAGGCATGGCATGTTAACATGTAATATAAAAACTAGAACTTTCTAGTTCCGTTCAAGGGGCGGTCCCTTGGGAAACCCTCCCACACCCCCGCCCCCCCCACCACAACCTGCCTTGCAGCTTCAGTTTTTTTTTTCTGCCTAGTGAAGGACCTAGGAACCCTGTGGGCCCATCGGTCCATGTTTTTTTTCCATAGAAGCTTTGCTTTTTGCGCAAGATTAAAGATCCAGTGATCTGCTATCAGCAGCCGGCTGGGTGAAAGGCTGTATACTCTTATCCTTGTAGTCTCCAAAGCCTGGCCAGCGAGCGTGTGCAGACCAGAGCTCCGCACTGGGTCGGCCACGACATGCCTCAGCTCAAGAGGTGGTCGGTGAGCCTAAATGCTCCGGGGCACACACATGACCAGGCTACTGATTTCTGTGTCAGTGTGCCAGAACAGCAGGCACACCGTACTGATCAGAGAGTGGGTCTGAGATGGAATGTCTCCCAGCTCTTCAGGACTGGTAAGTACAGCTCTCCCTGCCTCGGTGGGGCTGAGCAGCTGGGCATTCCCTGGGAGCTCGATTCGGGGGTCCCTCACCTCCCTCTCTTCTCTCCCTGTCCCTTTTCTTCCCTCCCCCCTTCCCTGTGGGGGATGCTGCATGGGCTGCTGAGCGGTGTGTGTGCCATAGGCAGGGGCTCTCACCTGGGGGGCTGTGCCCTGGATGTATGCAGGTCCGTCTGGAGGCTGTCTGTTGATCGCTGTACCGTTGTTCACCGCCAGTTATCTGCCTGTTTTGTTCACTGTCCCTCATGGTTAACAGTGCTCGGTGGCCATTTTTGGTGGGGCAAGCAGCAGCATGCTGTCTGACCATTTCCCTGGAGTTCAGCTGCCATTTTCAATGTGATTATGTCCTTTATACTGGACGCTCGGGGGCCATTTCCTTAAAACCTGAACATGTTTTTGGTCAGTTTCAGTGCGATTTACAGCAGCTCTGCACAACGCAGTGTGGTCTCCTATACATCTGGGAGCTTACACAGGCTCTACTAGCTGGATAGCGCAGAACCAGTCAGGGTGGCGAGTCCTGCGGGAAAGAGCCCCTCAGCTAGCAGCAGTTAGGAGGGTGGGACCATCATTGTCCTAAGTCCCCATCAGGTGGCAGACAGGGTAGGATCTGCATGGCTTCAGAAACTGGTGTTTCTTCCCCTGAAATCCAGGCAATCGCAACGAGTTCGCTTGCAGACTGTGCAGTGGATGCTTTGTCGGCGGTCCTTCGTTCATTGGCAAGATGGAGGTGGTGCGTGGGCGCAAGGGTGGTAAAAAAAGGGCCCCTGTCCTCGGGGGAGAGCTCTGATGCAGACTCTGGCCCTGCTGAGGCTTGTGACCCCTGCTCTGTCATTTCAGATGACGCTGACCAGGACGGTTCAGACAGTGAGGATGAGTCCGGGTCCGTGCACGACAAATCACTTGTTGGTGCACTTATCACAGCTGTGCATGATACCTTGAAGATTCAGGAGCCAGCAGATCCCTTCGCTGATGTAGCGGTCCCCTTTGGGTCCCGTAAGCCAGCCCGTTCACCTAAGGTGTTCCCGTATCTGTCTTATTTTGATAAGTTAATTTACAAGGAATGGGGTAGACCGCAACTGACCTTTTCGGTCCCCAAATACATGGCGGTGCATTACCCCTTTGAGGAGAGCCTTCTTGAAAAGTGGTCGGCTCCTCCAGTCATGGACCCCGCAGTATCCAGGTTAAACAAAGTAACCACGATCCCGGTAGAGGGGGCTCATTCCTTGTTTACGGTTGTGGGGTCAACTATGCGACCAGTACTGGCATCCGCACTTGTGTCGCAGGCACTTACCGAGTGGGCAATACTTTTACACCATGAATTGGGAGAGCAACAGGCTTCTCCTGTCTGCGTGGAACTAGCAGACCAACTAGTGCAAGGCCTGAAGTACGTTTGTGACGCAGCCCTGGATACCCTTCCTCTGTTATCCAGGGCTTCAGTGTCAGCAGTGGTGCTGAGGCGCCTGATTTGGCTGAAATGCTGGTCTGCTGACAGATCTTTCCTTCCTTGGCGACCCGCTCTTTGGAGCCTCATTGGATGACATTATTAAAAATGCCACAGGTGGTAAGAGTACACTGCTCCCACAGGCCAGGAAGGCTAAGGAGCCATGCTGTAGGCAAGGGTCCTCATTCTCCACTCGCAAACAGCATTTTCGTCCGCTCAGGGCTTCGACCAAGCGTCCCCAGCCCGACAGGACAACCTCTGAAGGACCAAAGCTTCTCTGGAACAGCAAGTCTAATAAGCCTGCGAGCAAAAGGGCCACCGCATGAAGGTTTTCCCCCGCCCGCAACATGGGTGGGGGGGGTCGCCTTCGGGTGTTTGCAGCCCGGTGGGCCTCTCGGCTGTCGCACCAATGGGTCTTATTTCCTCAGGCTACAAGATGGAGTTCCTCTCTTGGCCGCACAACAGATTCTTCCCCTCCAGCATACCCGTACTCCCGGCTCACCGGGAGGCCCTATTGGGGGCGTTAATGGACCTGCTGAGTCGTGGGGTGATGGAAACTTTCCATTTACGGAACAGGTACTAGGGGTTCTACTCAAACCTGTTTTGTAGTCCCCAAAAAGGAAGGGATACATCCAATCTTGGACCCGAAAGCCCTCAATTACTTTGTAAAAGTACAGAGATTCAGAATGGAAGCAGTTCACTCAGTAGTCGCTGCACTTCAGCAAGGGGACTCCCTGGCGTCCTTGGACATCCAGGATGCATACCTGCACATACCCATATGCCTTCAGCATCAGAGGTTTCTGTAATTTGCAGTCGTGGAAACCCACTACCAGTTTGTGTCTCTCCCTTTTGGTTTGGCATCAGCCCCCCGAGTCTTTACCAAGGTATTGGCTCCGGTTTTGGCGTTGCTGCGGAAACGCGGGATCACGATCATGGGATACCTAGACAATCTCCTCCTGAGAGAGTCTTCCACCTCAGAGTTAGAGGAGGATGTAGCGATCACCATGCAGACCCTGCAAGGAATTTGGGTGGCTGTTGAACCTAAAAATGTTGGTGATCGTACCGACTCAGCGTTTGGAGTACCTAGGCTTGCTGCTGAAGTAGAGTAGAGTGTCCCTTCAGACAAGCTGCAGACTCTCAGAACCACAGTAAAACTGTGGATGAACTGCAGGTAGTCATCACTACGCTTCTGCATGCGAGTTCTGGGACTCATGGTGGCCTCCTTTGAGGCAGTACCGTATGCCCAGTTTCACACCAGAGTCCTGCAGAAGGAGATTTTGACAAAATGGGAAAAACCTCTGTTGTCCCTGGATCGGCAGATTCAGGTGAGCCAGTTAGTGAGGGATTCCCTGCTCTGGTGGCTGAGGTCCCCGGCTCTTTGGTCCGGGAAGTCGTTCCTACCTCTGAAATGTACAGTGATCACAATGGACGTCAGCCTAACCGGCTGGGGTGGAGCAATGGGAGTTCAATCGACCCGATCAATCTGCTCGAGCTGAGAGCGATCGGCTATGCCTCTCCACATAGTCGATAAGACTTTGAGGGCGTCCGATCAGGATCCAGTCAGACAACGACAACAAGAAGCTTGGCCGCCGCACAGGAGGTTGCTCACATCCATCCGTGGGCAGAGTGACATGTGCCGGCCCTGTCCGCCATTTACATCCCGGGAGTGGAGAATTGGCAGGCGGACTATCTAAGTCGTCAGATGCTGGACCCAGGAGAATGGGCATTGCATCTGGAGGTGTTCAGGCTACTGTGCCTGCGATGGGGCACACCAGACATGGATCTTCTGGCATCCCGCCTCAGAAGCTGGTGGCTCCGTGGGATCAGTACCAGCTGATTTATGCCTTTCCTCCGCTGAAACTGTTGCCACGTCTGCTCTGCAGAGTGGAGGCCGAGGGGATCCCAGTAATACTGATTGTCCCAGATTGGCCTCAGCGTCCCTGGTACGCAGACCTAGTGCGCCTGGTGGCGGACGCCCCTTGGCGACTGCCGTTGCGAGAAGACCACCTGTCTCAAGGTCCGATTCTCCATCCTGCTTTACCATCGCGGGTTTTAACTAGTTGCTGACCGCCGGCCGTCAAATGACGGCCAGGCGGCACACCTATTGTGGCGGGAGGCCATCATATGACGGCCTCCCGTTTAAACAGGGAATGCGCGCGATCGTTCGCGCGCATCCCTGTTTATTCGGTGGCGGCCTGTCACGGAGACACCGCTCGCCACCGAAGGGGGTGAACAGCCAGCAAACAGATGGTCACTCCCCGGCTGTGCACGGCGCATGCGCGCACGTCGGTGGCAGCGTGTTCCCCGGGAACACTGCTCATCACCGACGCTGGTAAACAGCCATTTGCCGGCTGTTTACCCACGTGATCGGCTGTGATCCTTTCACAGCCGATCACTAAAATGTAAACAAACCGCGGTAACGAGATGTTACCGGGTTGTTCTCCTCACACACCGATCGTGTGTGAGGAGGAGATTGCGGTAACATCCCGTTACCGCCCAGTGTACACCAATCACACTGATTGCCCCCCCAATAAAGAGGACCTGTCACCACCCCTCATAGTACCTGTCAATCACAGTCCATCAGAGTACCTGTCACAGTCCATCAGAGTATTTGAGTACCTGTCCCGGCCCATCGGGGTACCCGAGTACCTGTCCCGGCCCATCGGGGTACCCGAGTACCTGTCCCGGCCCATCGGGGTACCCGAGTACCTGTCCCGGCCCATCGGGGTACCCGAGTACCTGTCCCGGCCCATCGGGGTACCCGAGTACCTGTCCCGGCCCATCGGGGTACCCGAGTACCTGTCCCGGCCCATCGGGGTACCCGAGTACCTGTCATTGCCCTTCAGAGTACCTGTCACCAGGCCATCAGAGTACCTGTCACCAGGCCATCAGAGTACCTGTCACCAGGCCATCAGAGTACCTGTCACCAGGCCATCAGAGTACCTGTCACCAGGCCATCAGAGTACCTGTCACCAGGCCATCAGAGTACCTGTCACCAGGCCATCAGAGTACCTGTCACCAGGCCATCAGAGTACCTGTCACCAGGCCATCAGAGTACCCGAGTACCTGTCTCCAGGCCATCAGAGTACCCCAGTACCTGTCTCCAGGCCATCAGAGTACCCCAGTACCTGTCTCCAGGCCATCAGAGTACCCCAGTACCTATTTGCAGCCCATGTCTCATAGAATATACGTTGGGGTGTTTGCTTTCCAAAATGGGGTCATTTTGTGGGTAATTTCACTGTCCTGGTGGTCCAGGACCTTCAAAAGTGTGATGGGTAGGAATGAAATGAGATGTGTCATTTATGCTCCTAGAATGCCTGAACGTACTACTTCAATGTTCGGCCTCTCTATGTGGCCAGGCTGTGTAAAAGTCCTACATATGTGGTATCGCCATACTCGGGAGGAGTAGCAGAATGTGTTTTGGGTTGTAATTTTTGCTATATACATGCTATGTGTTAGAAATATCTCATAAATTGACAATTTTGTGTAAAAAAAAATGCGTTTTAATTTTTTTCCACTTATTCCAAAAACTTCTGGAAAAAAATTAACCATTCAAAAGACTCATTATGCCTCACAGATTATACGTTGGGGTGTTTGCTTTCCAAAATGGGGTCATTTTATGGGCAATTCCATTGTCCTGGTACTCCAGGGCCTTCAAAAGTGTAATAGGTGGTTGAGAAATGAGATGCGTCATTTTTGCTCGTAGAACGTCTGAAGGTACTACATCAATGTTGGTGCTCTGTATGTAGCCAGGCTGTGTAAAAGTCTCACACGTGTAGTATCGCCGTACTCGGGAAGAGTAGCAGAATGTATTTTGGGGTGTAATTTGTTGTATGCATATGTTGTGTGTGAGAAATAACCTGATATGACAATTTTGTAAAAAAAATAATAATAAAAAAAAATCTTCATTTTGCAAAGAATTGTGGGAAAAAATTACAACTTAAAACTCATCATGCTACTTACTTAATACCTTGGAATGTCTACTTTGTAAAAAGGGGTCATTTGGGGGGTATTTGTACTTTCCTGACTTGTTAGTGTCTCAAGAAATGAGACTCACCTGATGTACTGAAGGCCTGATCAGAAGTGATCAATTTTCAGCGATTGGCACCATAGTTTGTAGACTCTCTAACTTTCACAAAGACCAAATAATATATACTAATGTGGGTTATTTTTACAAAAGATATGTAGCAGTATAAATTTTGGCCAAAATGTATGAAGAAAAACTACTAATTAGCAAAATTTTATGACAAAAACAAAGGCATTTTTTTCACAAAATTTACGTTTTATTTATAGCACAAAAAATAAAAAACTCACTAGTGATTAAATACCACTAAAAGAAAGCTCTATTTGTGTGGAAAAAAGGACGCAAGTTTCATATTGGTACAGTGTTGCATGACTGAGTAATTGTCATTCAAACTGTGAGAGCGCTGAAAGCTGAAAATTTGGTCTGGTCAGGAAGGGGGTGTAACTGCACTGTATTGAGGTGGTTAATGGCATGGCTATTGAGAGCCAGGTGCTGAGGAACCGGGGTCTTTCGGAATGTGATTCCAACTATGCTGAGAGCACACAAATCTTCTTCTCTGAAAATATATCCTGGAAGGCCTACATCTCCATGTGTGAGGAGAAAGGATGTCATCCGCGCTCCTTTTCTATTTCCAGGATCTTGCTGTTTCTACACCAAGGAGTAGACCAGAAATTGACTTTAAGCACCATTAAGGGACAAATATCAGCTTTGGCTGTCATTTTTCAGCGACCCCTGGCGTCTCACTCTCTAGTGAGCACTTTTGTTCAAGGGGTCCGACATGTAGTCCCTCCGGTGCGTCCACCGTTACCCCCATGGGATCTGAACCCGGTGCTATCGGCGCTTCAAAAACCATTTGAAAATGGAGAGTTCCCTCTATTGACTCTTTCCCAGAAAGTGGTCTTTCTAGTGGCCATTACTTCAGCCAGGAGGGTTTTGGAACTGGCGGCCTTGTCTTGCAAGTCTCCCTATCTGGTTATCCACAAGGATAATGTTGTGTTTTGCGTCCGCAACCTTCTTTTCTGCCGAAGGTGGTTTTTCGGCGTTCCACATCAATGAAGACATTGTGTAGTAGACCATGTATATGCATAACTCTATAAACGATTTATATAATCTAGCACACGGACCTTTTTTCTACCTTTGGCTCACTTCCTTGTACAAAAAAAAAGCACACCGTACTATATGCCCCTACCCTCCTGTTTGAAGAGGTTGAGCAGTATCATATTTTTGGGTCCCGCAGCGAGTTGCTGGTATCAGTGCTGGTGTCAGTGCTCTCTATCACTGTGCTGGTGTGGTGTCGGTGCTCTCTATCACTGTGCTGGTGTGGTGTCGGTGCTCTCTATCACTGTGCTGGTGTGGTGTCGGTGCTCTCTATCACTGTGCTGGTGTGGTGTCGGTGCTCTCTATCACTGTGCTGGTGTGGTGTCGGTGCGCTCTATCACGGTGCTGGTGTCGGTGCGCTCTATCACGGTGCTGGTGTCGGTGCTCTCTCTATCAGTGCTGGTGTCGGTGCTCTCTCTCTCTATCACGGTGCTGGTGTCGGTGCTCTCTCTCTCTATCACGGTGCTGGTGTCGGTGCTCTCTCTCTATCTCGGTGCTGGTGTCGGTGCTCGCTCTCTCTCTATCTCGGTGCTGGTGTCGGTGCTCGCTCTCTCTCTATCTCGGTGCTGGTGTCGGTGCTCTCTCTCTCTCTCTATCTCGGTGCTGGTGTCGGTGCTCTCTCTCTCTCTATCTCGGTGCTGGTGTCGGTGCTCTCTCTCTCTCTATCTCGGTGCTGGTGTCGGTGCTCTCTCTCTCTCTATCTCGGTGCTGGTGTCGGTGCTCTCTCTCTCTCTCTATCTCGGTGCTGGTGTCGGTTCTCTCTCTCTCTCTCTCTCTCTCTCTCTCTATCTCGGTGCTGGTGTCGGTGCTCTCTCTCTATCTCAGTGCTGGTGTCGGTGCTCTCTCTCTATCTCGGTGCTGGTGTCGGTGCTCTCTCTCTATCTCGGTGCTGGTGTCGGTGCTCGCTCGCGCTCTCTCTCTCTCTCTCTCTCTCGGTGCTGGTGTCGGTGCTCTCTCTCTATCTCGGTGCTGGTTTCAGACTGTGAGGGAGATAGCAGCGGAGAAGCCAATCAGCAGGCAGTGCCAGCACCATGGCTGAGGATCAGCACTGGACTGGCACCTTCGGACCACCGCAGTGGAGCCCTGCATAGGTGGGGGTAAGGGCCGGGCAGAGAGGGGCTCAAGCACAGGTTGGCACACTGGGACAGTGGCACAGGACTGCACTGCCCTGACTGTGGCACTGATCATCTCCTGCACCCCCTTCATAGCCTGGCTTGACCTTGCCTCTCCTCCATGGCCTTCATGCACTCCTGAATTGTCAAAATTCCACAGATAAAAAAAATTGTTTGTCGTTGTCGATCCCAGATTCACTTAATACTTCTGCTATGTCAGTGTCCATGTTATGGGACTATGTGTGCACAGCTAGTAAGTATTTTGTGGCTGAAAATATGACCTGGAGGTTTTTAAGGTTTGCCTGCCATTAAAGTCAATGGGGTCCGCCAAACTTTTGGCCGCATTCGCGAAACGTCCCGTTGGAAGTTCGTCCATCACTATCGCCGAGCTATGTGTCAATTTCAAAATATCTAATTTGTGCTACCTACATCTTACTCCTAGTTCATTTTCCCATTTCTTGATATATGGTGGGACTTCCATACCTACTGCTTCAATTAGAATTTTATATACTCGGGATATGTTATTTTTTGATTTTTCCCGTATACATAGCCGCTCCACCTGCGTAAGGTCCTCCCCTGATTGAATTGGTTGTGGCTCTCTACAAAATGCTTCAGCTGGTAGTACCTCCATATATCAATCGCCATTAACTGTGTGTCCAATCGTAATTCGTGTAATGTGACTAATTTCCCATTTTTTATTATCTCTCAGTTGAGCGTTTTCTTTTTTTTATCCAATTGCCCCCCACTGACCTCCCAGGCGCAAAAAACTTTTTTTCTTTTAAATAAAGAGGAGTTATATTCCCATTTATTCTGTGTAAACAACCTATCCCATATTTTTAGTGTTATAAATGTCACTTCGTGTGTATTCAATCCCAAAGTCCTGTGTTGAGGTGGGTTCCATATTACGTGACCTGTGTATAACTCATTGTATTTTCAATATTAATCCACCTCTTCTCATTTTTCCCCTTTGACCATTCTATCACCCGTGAAAGTGCCACTGGATCATAATATTTTTTTAAATCTGGTGCGGCTAAGCCCCCTTGTGTTTTTTTTTTCTCCATGCTCAGAACCCTAGCTGAAATTCAGGGTTTTTTATTAGACCGTATAAACTTTGAAATCAAACCTTTTAAGACTTTGAAATATGTTTGTGGGCTGGTTAGAGCCAACATCTGAAATTTATAGATAATTTTCTGACTTTTTACTGCATTATTTTGACCTATCCATGAGGGGGCATATGGACATCTTTTTAATTTCTTTTCTGATCTCAGCCACAAGAGGGATATAATTTATTGAAAATATTTTCCCTAGAGAATCAGTCTTACTCCTAGGTACTTTAGGTACTATATCCTTTCTCCAGGGGAAATGGTATTCTTTGAAGAGCTTTGCTTCCTCCAATTCCTTTATATTCAGGATTTCAGACTTACTGAGGTTTATTTTAAAATTTGAAATTTCTCCATATTCTTTTAGCACCCCCAGCAAGTTTGGAATCATAATCCTAGGGTTTGAGATAAAGAAGAGCACATCGTCAGCAAACGCTGCAAGTTTGTGCTCCTCCTTTCCCACCCTAATCCCTTTTATATCCTTATTATTTGGGATTGAGGCTAATAATGGTTCTAAAGACAGAACAAACAAGAGAGGCGACAGCGGGCATCCCTGTCTAGTTCCATTTTTCATTATAAATGGGGAGGAAGATACGCCGTTTACCTTTACCGCTGCATGGGGAAGATTATTTAACACTTTTATCCATTGGATCCTTCTAGGACCTACTCCCATCATTTCCAACGTCTTAATCATGTGTCCCCAGTCTACCCTGTCGAAAGCTTTTTCAGCATCCATCGACAGGAATAGACTGGGAGACACATTTGTTTTAATGGCCTGGAGGAGTAATAGAGCACGGACTCCATTATCACTCCCTTCTCTACCATGTATAAAACCGACGTGATCCCGGATGCACCAGGTCGATCATATGTTCCTTCAGCCTTTCTGCCAATACCTTGGCATAAAGTTTAGTATCGGCATTCAATAAGGCAATAGGCCTATAACTAGAACAGTGCGTGCTTTTCTTACCTTCTTTTAGTATAAGCGTTATTGATGCTGTCAAAGCTTCCCTACCCATTTCACTGTCCATGCCTAATCTATTCCAATATTGGCAACGTTTCGAAACTAATATCTCTCTACATTTTTTAAGATATAGCGTTGTGAAGCTGTCTGGGACCGGGCTTTTGCCCAGGGGGAAGCTTTTTAGTGCATTATAAATTTCTTGTTCTGTAATAGGTCTATCCAGACTGGATCTATCACTCTGACAGTGAGGGTAATGTACAGTTTTTCAAAAAAGTGTTGATTTTATCCTCTTCCTCGTGTTCCTGCTGCCCCTTCTGTCTTATTGCATAAAGGGTTTCATAGTAATTCCTAAACTCCTTCGCTATCTCTTTTGTTGTATTTACCAGTGTTCCGAACTTAGTTTGGATTTTTTCAATAAAATTTATTCCCCTTTTATTTTTCAGCATCCTGGCTAGATGTTTACTGGTTTTATTTCCCCATTGATGCCTCTCTTGCAATTCTATTAAAAATCCTTCTTGATCTTGCTCCATAATATCCTTAAGTTCCTCTCTTATTTACCTATAAATGGAAAGATTACTGCTGCTGGTCCTTGTCACTTTTATGCTCTTGTTCTAATCTAAAGATTTCATCCGTGAGGTTTTTCATTTTTTTTTCCCTCGCACCAATGGAAATAAGGATCCCCCTAATACAGGCTTTATGCGCCTCCCAAAAAGTAGCATCGGAGACTTCTCCTGTATCATTATTCGAGAAGTACAACTCAATTTCTTTCCGCAACATTTCCCCTATTTCCTCGTCCCGGAGCAAACTTTCATTCAATCGCCAGGTGAACGGTTGTCTTTGTATCCCCGGGATCCTGATCTTCATTGAGACCGGGGCATAGTCATACAGTGTCATTATTTCAATATTTGTTGACCTCACCTGGTCCAACATCCTATGATCTATCAGAAAAATTGTCAAGTTTTGAATATGTCCTGTGCACAGGGGGAAAACAAGTATAGTCTTGAGATTTAGCGTGTTGCACCCGCCACAAGTCAATAATTTGACATTGGTGCATCTCACGCTTTTCATTTTCAGTTGATCCTTAGCACGTCCCGAGCACAGGGGATGAGTATCTATTGAAGGATCCATGCAAAAATTTAGATCCCCCGCGAGTATTACCTCCCCTGTCTTGAAATCCATTAACCGGTCCAGTACCTTTTTCAAGAATTTTATTGGATTTTTATTAGGGCAATACACGTTTGCGAAAGTATATGTCCGCTCACTGAGGATACCCTTCAACAAAAGGTACCGGCCCTCAGGATCTGTCAGCCTTTCTAACACTGTAAAAAAAATTATTTTTTTGCAAACCCGATTGCCACCCCCTTAGCCCCTCTCATAGGGTATGTTAAATGTATTTCCAGATTCTCTATTTAGAATTGAGACTGACCAATGATATTAAATTCTACCTTTGAATCGTATATTTTAATAATTTCTGCAAGGTGAGTCCCCCCCTTCTCCACCCATCCCCCCACCCCTACCCAACCCGCTCCCCCCCGCCTCATTCCGACCCCATGTGCACCGTTGTATTCTCAAACTCCATCAGTCCATTCTAATTTTCCCCATTATCCAGGAATGTTGGGGATAGGGATGTCCAAGTCTTTACAAAAGTCTTTGAGATCGTCCAGAAACTTCAAACAAACTGTCCTACCTTCTTTATATACTATCAATGAGGAAGAGAAGCCCCAGCTATATTTTGTGTTTGCCATCCTCGGTTGTTCTAACAAGGGTTTCAACTGGCGTCTCTGTGCCAAAGTCCCCGCAGATCAGAAAAAAAATTGAAGATCAGTTCTCTCATAGTTCAAAGGGGGCAGAGCTCTAAGTTTACTCCAAATCTTGGCCTTATCCTCATATAAATGAAACTTGACAATGACATCTCGGGGTATTTCCTCTCTCAGGCTTCGGGGCTTCCTGATCCTGTGGACTCTATCTATTTTTAGGTCATCCCCTACGCCTCTATCCAATATTGGGTTGAACATCTTTTTCATTTTTACCACCAAGTCCTCACCCTGCTGTTCAGGTAGGGCTTTGATCCTGAGGTTTTGCCTTCGGTGTCTCCTGCCCATTTCATTCCTGCCAATATCAAGAAAGATATTTTGGAAGGGGAAGATGTCAATTTAGCCTTGCTGCTAATAGCAGCTCAGGATGTTTTGGAGAACAAGTCTTTTGCTTGCGGGGAGGTGTCGGTGGTGCTCAAGTCCAAGGATCCCAGACTTAGTCGCAAACTTAGTGTGGCGGAATTTGTTCTGGCTTTTGGCATCTTCAGAGACATTATCTGTTCGATCAGTCCAGGGAGGAGGGAGGAGTTGGACTTACATCTTCATAAGGTGGTGGATTTGGCTCACAAGTACGGGGGTTTCACGTTTTACGATTATCATCGTTCCTTTGCAGCAAAGGCGGCGGCTACTTGGGCCCAGTTTCAGGTGGTGACGTGTTGGGGCAACGTCGACATGGAACTGTTTTGTAGGCATTTCGCTAATCGGCAGTCCCCTGTGTGTGCCAACTGCCAGTCTTCTGCTCACACCACAGCTTGGTGTCCAAACTGTGAGGCCTCCAGTCTACCAGGGTCCTCCAAACAGGTGGCGGGTGGTTCTTCCGGTAGTTCTGGTCAGGTGGACAAGATGGGTAGACCTATCCGTTTTCTAGGCAAAGCTCAGTTGTGCAATAATTACAATTACACTGGGTGCAAATATAATCAATGCAGGTTGTTGCACGTTTGTGCTAATTGTTTCAGAGCCCACCCCAAGTCCGCCTGCCATGTTAAGCCTTTCAACACGTCATGACTATGCCAGGTCAATATCTCCTTGCTGGGGGTTTACTTGGAGGGCCACCCATCCCCTGGTTTTGGGCAATTTTTGCTGGAGGGTTTTGCTTCAGGTTTTCACACTGGACTCATTACTCTTCCAACCGAGTCATTTGAATGCAATAATTTAAGGTCAGCTGAGAATCACCCTGCCATTGTAGACGAGTTGCTTCAGGTCGAAGTTTCCAAGGGGTTCCTGATTGGACCTTTCCCATCTTCACCGTTTGGTATGTGGAGGGTCAGTCCCATTGGGGTGGTCTGTGGGAAATTTTCGAATAAAGTTCGCTTGATTTATGACTTGTCCGCGCCTCATTCATCTCATGTCTCTAGTCTTAATTCACTCGTCCCATCTGAAGAGTTTTCATTGAAGTATTCTTCTGTGGATTTGGCCATTCAGCATATGGTGCAGTTAGGCAGGGATGATTGGTTGTCCAAAGCGGATATTACTGATGCGTTTAAGTTACTTCCCATCAGTCCTGCTCTCTGGCAGTGGCATGGTGTCAAGTGGCGCGGTCAGTATTTCGCTACCAGATTAACGTTTGGGTCAAAGAGCAGCCCTCAGTTGTTTGATACCTTTGCCCAAGCCTTTCACTGGATATTGATCAGAATTGTGCAAGGTATAGATTAAGATCCGCTTGTTAATAGCCAACATCCCAAAATAGAATACTATAGAAGTTTTCCCCTTAAAGAAGGCGGGACTTTTTAGGCATAGACTGTGACACCATTTGGCTTAGAAAAAATATAAAAAAGTAATTTTATTTAAACATAAAAAGAAAAAACAAAAAAATATATATTGACATACATTTCCAAAAGGAGAAAGGGACACATTACTGCCTCCATATACTCGTGTTTGTAAAAACAGAAAACATTGAAAAGTTTGCTTCCTAAATCTTGTTCCAAAAGAACAGACTCCTATCACTTTATATATAGGCGTATTCAAAAATTATACAGACAAAATCAAGCAGCGTAAATATTGTGCACCCAATGTAACCTACGCGTTACGGAGTTATCTTACTCCTTCAGGGATGATTCATTCTAGCACATTAACTTTACAAGAGAGTAGAATCTATAAAGACATAAGAAACAAATATATATATATATATATATATATATATATATATATATATATATATATATATATATATATATATATATGTATATGTACAATTTAAAATAAAAAAAAAAACACACCACTAAAACGCACCACCTATATGTTCTTCACTCCAAGATGTAGGTCTAGGCTCAAAAAAGGGGGGGGTTTTTTACACCTTCCTGGATGGGAACCGGGACCGCAGTGATAGGTGGACTGTAAGGGAGGAGATGTGAGAATAAAGTAGATGCATGGGAAATTTTCACATGCCTAAATTTAAATAAATGTTACATATATTTTACTACAACGCCTTTAAAGGCGATGGGGGATGTAGTCTATTGAACAACATTCAATGGCCATCTCCAGGGCTAAGGTACGATCTGCGCATGCGTGTCGGTGGGAGCGTGACGCATGATGTCACTCCTCCCACGGCGCCATTTTGGATGTGGGTATGGGGCGACGCCGTGCGCCGCACACCCGGGGGACCGCGTTTGGATGTGATAGGAGACACAGGTGAGTAGCATTCACTCCACCCAGACCTACATCTTGGAGTGAAGAACGTATAGGTGGTGCGTTTTAGTGGTGTGGTTCTTTATTTTTTTTTAAATTGTACGTATATATATATATATATATTTGTTTCTTATGTCTACTCTCTTGTAAAGTTAATGTGCTAGAATGAATCATCCCTGAAGGAGTAAGATAACTCTGTAACGCGTAGGTTACATTGGATGCACAATATTTACGCTGCTTGATTTTGTCTGTATAATTTTTGAATACGCCTATATATAAAGTGATAGGAGTCTGTTCTTTTGGAACAAGATTTAGGAAGTAAACTTTTCAATGTTTTCTGTTTTTACAAACGCGAGTATATGGAGGAAGTAATGTGTCCCTTTCTCCTTTTGGAAATGTATGTCAATATATAATTTTTTGTTTTTTCTTTTTATGTTTAAATAAAATTACTTTTTTATATTTTTCCTAAGCCAAATGGTGTCACAGTCTATGCCTAAAAAGTCCCGCCTTCTTTAAGGGGAAAACTTCTATAGTTTTCACTGGATATTGGAAAATTGCAAAGGTTGTCAGAAGGTAATCCACTATCTGGATGATTTTTTACTTTTGAAGAAACCAGAGGTACCACCCAGGGATCTGCATGCGCTTACAGGGCTGTTTTCAGATTTGAATGTCCCTTTAGCTGCTCACAAGGTGGAGGGTCCGTCAAGTCATCACCTTTTTGGGGATTACGCTTGATGCCAATCTCATGGTGGCTAGGCTGCCGTTGGAGAAGCTGGTTAGAATTAGGCAGACCATTCATCTGTTGGTCCGGTCACCTGTATGCTCTAAGAAGGAATTGCAGTCTTTGTTAGGGGTGTTAAATTTTGCGATGAGAATCATCCCGCAGGGTAGGGCGTTTGTGTCCAGATTGCTGGCTCTTCTTCCGCTTTATCATGATTCTGACTCGTTGGTTAAGTTTCCAGCTGATGCCTTAGCGGATCTCGTCATGTGGGATCGGATCCTGTGTGACTGCAATGGCATCTCCATGTTCATCCCCCAGCCATCAGGTAATTCCCCCAGGATTTTTTCAGACGCCGCCGCGTCAGTCGGTTTTTCGGCCATTTTTTGTCATCAGTGGTTGGCCAGCCGCTGGCCCCCTGAGGTTTTCCTCCTGCCAAAGTTTACTCGGCTTTGTTTGAAATGTATCCGGTTCTGGAAGCAGCAGTCACTTGGGGTCCGGTTTGGTCAGGTCATTCAGTCATCTTCTTTACGGATAATTTGGCTGCAGCCAAAATTATCAATAAAGGCAGATCGGGGTCCCTTCTGATCATGTCATTCATGCGTAGGTTGACTTGGCTGGGCTTGATGTACAGATTTCATTTTCGGGGTGAATTCATCTGTGGGAGTCTCAATGGTGCGGCTGATGCGTTATCCCATCTTGATATGCCTCGTTTTTTTTCTTGCAGCATCCAGAGGCAGATCGCATGGGCCGTCCTGTCCCCCATTCTCGCTGTTGGTCATGGACTGAACACATTCCGGGTTCAGGCGATCGACATGGCTAATAAGTCTTTGTCCAGGAACACACTGAGGGCGTACACGACGGGTTGGAAGACTTTCCTCAGGTTTACGGATTTATACCCTTCCGATGGCCCTGAGGACATCTTCCATGACATGTCTTTCGCCGCGTATTGCCACAGTGAGCTGGCGTTGGCTGCCAGTACTATTTAGATTTATTTGTCAGGAATTCAACATTTCAGATCCCTGCAGGTGCCTGACAGTGTGTCAATTTTTGCTGCTCACCCTCTGAAACCCATGCTCAGGGGTATTCTGAGGACCCAGGGGAGGGTTCAGTTGTCTCAACAACCTATCACTGGTCAGATTTTCCGGGGTTTGTCAGACCTACTGTCTTCTTCTCCGGGGTAGGTCCTAGTTTAGTGCTCAAGGCAGCCATTTATCTTAGTTTTTTCGGGTTCCTCCGACCCGGGGAGGTGTCTCAAGCCAGCTGTCATACTCCGGTTCTGCTCAATAGTAGTCTCACCAGATTCCCTGAGCGCTATGAGTTACAGCTGCCCAACAATAAGAATAGACAAACTGGCCAGGGGTTTGTGGATAAATATTACCGTACAAATAGCGCTTGGTGCCCGGTAGAAGTTCTCGACGCACTTTGCAATCTATTTGTAGCAACTCCTGTTCATGTTCCTCTACTCCCGTTTCCCCACGCATCCCATTACTTCTAAACAGTTCATTTCCTATGTAAGGATTTTACTTGCCAGGTTGGATGTAGACCCAAGGTGTTTTTCTGGGCATTCTTTTAGGATCGGGGCAGCGTCTGCGGCTTCTAAACAGGGGGTCCCGTCTTGCATCATTAAGCATATGGGTCTTTGGAGGTCATCCTGCTATAGCAGGTACATTCCCGGACCTCACACGGAGGTTAGTAGGGCGTTTGTTACGTTGGATTGATTATTATTTGAATCATTAAAGCTTCATACTTTACCTATCTTGTGTCTTTTGCCCTCTTAGGTACCGTTCAGCGAGACCGAGGCACACCACAGGTCTTGGTAGTTAGGGTTACGGTATTTCGCAACTGAAGACTCACCACTTCCCTCGGATTGTCTTTCAATCCATTCGGTCCTTGTAAATTTGCTGTCCAGGTGGAATTACCAGTTTCCAAGAGCGTCTGGAGCCTTTTTAGCCCTTCCACACTGAATTTCCTTTTCATTCCACATATCCACTTTAATATAAAAATAGTAAAAAAAAAAAGAGCAAAGTTCATACGGGGGGCGGGGGATAGCCGCTTCAACATCTTCATCCCCTTTCCTCCCTAACAGCTCGGATCAGTCTCCTGAAGCAATGTGTAGTAGTATTGCATATGTTTTCAGCGCCAGAGACATCCTGTTGCTCTACTTGCCCGTTCTTGCATCTCCCTTCAGAAGGGAACCTGTTTTACTCTCAGCCGTTGTTGCGTGAAGGCAGATCAGGAAGAGAAGATAGGGGAGTGGGAGAGGGTAGGGGAAGATATCACCGGTTAGTGAGCCGAGCAGCTCCGGAGACTCCCGACTGTACGGTGGTCAGGCTGCAGACTGCCACACCGCAGCTCCTTCCTCCCACGCCGGATCTCCAGACTTCTACTCAGCCTGCTCGCACCAGGCTATTATATGCCGAGGCATGTGCGGACTCTCCCGCACTGTTCCCGCTGGCTCACTCGGACTGTCCTTGTGTGCTCACGCAGCCGCCATCAACAGGCCCCTCCCTTACATCTGACGTGTCACGTCAGCATCTCGTTCTGACAGACGAGATCGAAATACTTTAAACGGACACCAGTAAAATAGCTCAGTGACATGCCCCCCAATTCCTGGCCTACCCATACTTGGTATGGGGCTGACAGGAGTGTAAAAAGCTGGATACCTGACGGATGTGATGGAGTAAGTGGATATGGCCCTTTCGCCAGGGCAATAAACCATCAAACATGGAGAAGCCATGCCAGACACAGGACTCTGGTCCCACCGGATGCGATTGGGTCATGCTTAAGCCTGAGACCTAACAACCAAGTCTGAATCCTGAACCGAGGAAGGAGGGCCAGACACCATCCCGGGGAAAGAGTCCCATGGCATGATACAGACATACCCAAAGTGACTGAGGCCCCTCTACCTGGAACAGGCTGGGGATCGGAAAAGGCGCCTGGACTGACGTCCCTGAGCAGTTGACGCTGCCCAAACCTACCACCCAAGGACCGCCAACGGGACGAGGCTTGGCACACACCCTGAGAGACTACAACCCTGGGCGGTAACCAGGGCCTCTACACAACAGGACGTCAACTGAAGAATTGACTGCTGCCCAGTGGCGAAACGACATCCGCACCAATCAACTAGCCCACAACAACGGGCAGGGATGATGGAAGTGAGTGCAAGCATGGCTATCGGTATGGATGCCAAGACGGCCCAACCTGAAAACACGAACTAGAGAAATGACAGACAACCAGACATGAGAACAACGCCCCTCTGTGCCTACCTACGAATGAGAACATGAGCAGAAAAGTCAAGACCACTGTGCGTAAATGAACCTGGCGATGGAAAATCCCCACCCTCGTGTACGTGGTAAGTGAGCCCGAGTAACCTGCAGCGCAGCGACAGGTAATAACTGAAAACTCAGGGCTAGTGTACCCACAGACTGTGGTGGGTAGTTGTAGTTGTATAGGTGTGGTGAATGAACATGCATCGTATGACGTATGGTATACGGGGGAGAAAATTGTGGACAAAAATCAATTAACGAAGCCTCAGCCAGTATGGATCTGTAGACGTGACAGATCCTGACATGCAATTCCTAGCTAACTGACCCAGGTACACGAACACAGATACGCTGAGACATGACAATCAATGAAGACGAAACTACCAGAGTATGCCATAAGTGAACAACGCCCCTCTGAAACTGAGGCTGTACACCAAAGCTGAAACGCTATGACAGAAATGCTGGGCAGCAATGCTATGACAGAAATGCTTTGACAGAAAATGCTATGGCAAACGCTGTGACAGAAAAGCGCTATGACAGAAGATGCTATGACCGGAATGTTGAAATTGAATGCTGGGGCAGAAACGTAGTGACAGAACCAGGGGCAGAAACGTAGTGACAGAACCAGGGGCAGAAACGCAATAACAGCAACACTGACAGAAATCCTGGGGCAGAAACGCTATCACAGAAAAGCTGAGACAGCAATGCAATGGCAGAAATCCTGGGGGAGAAACGCTATGACAGAATGCTGAGGCAAAAATGCCATGACAGAAATCCTGGCCAGAAGTGTAATGACAGAAACACGCTGAGGCTGAACGATGAGACAGAAATGCAATGACAGAAATGCAATGACAGAAATCCTGGGGCAAAATACAATGACAGAAGTGCTAAGACTAAACGCTGAGCCAGAATACTGAGACTGAGACTGAATGCCGAGCCAGAAAATGCTGGGGCAGAAACACTATGCCACAAATGCACGCAATGACAGAAATTCCGGGGCGGAGACGCATCGACAAATTCCAGGGCGGAGACGCATCAACAGAAATTCCGGGGCGGAGACGCAAAGGCAGAAATTCCGGGGCGGAGACGCAAAGGCAGAAATTCCGGGGCGGAGACGCAAAGGCAGAAATGCCGGGGCGGAGACGCAAAGGCAGAAATGCCGGGGCGGAGACGCAAAGGCAGAAATGCCGGGGCGGAGACACAAAGGCAGAAATGCCGGGGCGGAAGGCTATGACAGAACGCCGAGACCGAAATGCCGGGGGTGAACGCTTATGGCAGAAATCTTGGATGAGAAAAACGCTAAGACAGAAACCCTGATGCCGATACTGTGACAAAAAAGCTGGGGCGGAATACTGACAGAAATTCCTGGGGCAGAAACGCTGTGACGGCAATTCTGGGGCAGAAACGCTGTGACGGCAATTCTGGGGCAGAAACGCTGTGACGGCAATTCTGGGGCAGAAACGCTGTGACGGCAATCCTGGGGCAGAAACGCTGTGACGGCAATCCTGGGGCGGAAGTGGTGGGCAGAACGATGCGACAGAAAAATGCTGCGATAAACACTGACCAAAGAAAGTAAAACAAGTAAAAGCAGCAAACCTGGCCTCACATCTGGCCATTGCCATGGCTGCTGTGGGTGGTCTGATAACCACTGACACTGCTGCAGAGATGCCACTTTGTGGGGAAGAAAGGAGCGACTGGTGGGAGACTACCGACCCCCCCCAAGCACCAGGAGAAAACGCTCCCCCCCCCCCCACGAGGCGTGCACGCTGGCCAGGTGGAGCTGGGAAGATTTGTGAGATGGATGGGCAGACCTCCCCCGGCATGAGCGCTGGGAAAAGCGAGCGGGCTTGCTGCTGGCCACATGGAGCTGCGGGGAAATTTGTGATGGAGGATGGATGGCCAAACGCACACCCACCCACTCCCCCGGCATGAGCGCCGGGAAAAGCGGGCGGGCCACACGCCAGCCACATGGAGCTGAGGGCAGACTGTGAAAATGGCGAATGGAAGGACGGACGCCCCCCCCCCGCTCCCCCTGGCATGAGCACCGCGAGAAGCGGGTGGGCTGCACGCTGGCCAGATGTAGCTGAGGGGAGAAAGTGAGGAGGAAGATGCAAGGACAGATGCACTCCCGGGTGGCTGCCCCCCCCCACGAAGCTGGAACATGCCAGTAGAAACCAGGGATGACTGGAGACAGGCTACAGGCGAGGAACCGACACCATGCTGCGGCCTTCCGCCACTCAGAAAGGTGGCTGGAAGTGACGACCGTCCACCCAGAAATACCAGCAACACTGGCCCTGACAGAGGTGGAGGATTAAATAGCCCTCTCAGGCTCCTCCCTCAAATACAGGCCAACCTTTACACTTGGCCATATATGGTAGGCCAAGACTGTACAGAAAACACTAATTAGCCAAATAAAGTACCATTTTCTACCAGGCACGCTATCCGTGTTTCCTCAGCCAATAGAAGCGTTGAGGCTATATTATTGTAGGTATTAGGAGGGGGGTTGTACATCTTTGTGTGATTCTTACTGCATCTTTTGCCTTTTAAGCTTCATCCTTTTGTGTGACACATCAGAAATAAATTGCTTCTCAATACAGCTGGAGTTTCACTCATCACAAGAGAAGAATAATCCTAACGCCTATTGATTACCAACAATACAGAAAGGAAAATAATTTAATTGCGCTAGCCTATAAATAAAACATATGAATGTGTATATAGACCCAAAAGTGAAAAGTTAGCAATTAAGTGCTAAACACAACTGAATATCTCCAGTCATCACATTAAAAAAATAGTAAATAAACCACAATTAGTGCTGAAACAAATACCCATTCATAAGTGACAAATAATGATGATTATCACATATAAAATAAATAAACTCAATTGATACACAAATTAATAGTAGTATTAAATAACTGAATGTAAAAAATTAATATTAATATCTAGTGTCCATATTAATGACCGACCACCCGTGATAAAAAATGCAATGAATAGCTGAATTCCAATACAGTTCTTCATGGTGCAAACGTGCTCTCGCCACCACCACACATATAAGTTGGCTCCTTACCGACTCAATATGACCCCCCCCCCCCCCCGTTAGAGGGTCACAACAGGTGAGAGATTAACCACTTTGCATCCAGGCCAATACTGACATTTCTCTCCTACATGTAAAATTCATAATTTTTTAGCTGGAAAATTACAGAGAACCCCCAAACATATGTTTTTTTTTTAGCAAAGACCCTAGAGAGTAAAATGGCGGTTGTTGCAACTTTTTATCTCGCACGGTATTTGCGCAGCAATTTTTCAAACGCGTTTTTTTCTGAAAAAAAAAAACGTTCATGCTTAAAAAAAAAAAAAAAAAAACAGTAAAGTTAGCCCAATTTTTTTGCATAATGTGAAAGATGAAGGTACGCCGAGTAAATAGATTCCCAACATGTCACGCTTAAAAACTGCACGTGCTCGTGGAATGGCGCAAAACTTTGGTATCTAAAAATCCCCATAGGCGACGCTTTAACATTTTTTACTGGTTACATGTTTTGCGTTACAGAGGAGGTCTAGAATTATTGCTCTAGCTCTAACGTTCGCGGCGATACCTCACATGTGTGATTTGCACACTGTTTTCATATGTGGGCAGGACTTACGTATGCGTTCGCTTCTGCGTACAAGCTCACGGGGACAGGGGCACTTGAATTTTATTTTATTTTTTTATTGTTAATTTTACTTTTTTTTTTTTTTTTTTTTTTTTTTTGTTTGACACAAAAAAAAAATTTGATTACTTTTATTCCTATTACAAGGAATGTAAACATCCCTTGTAATAGGAATATGGCACGATCTGACCTATTTACAGTGAGATTTTGGGTCAATAAGACCCCATATCTCACCTCTAGGCTGGGAAGCCTAAAATTAAAAAAAATTAAAAACGATCACGGCTTCCCAGCCAAGGTGGCGCTGTTATTTTGAATGCAGAGGCTGGGCGTGACCTCATAACATCGTGCCCGGCCTCCGAACGATCATAGAGACTCCGGGGACCATCTGGTCCGCTGGAAATCTCTATGATACCATCCGGGGGCCGGCGGATCCTGTGACCGATGGCAAGTCGGTAGAAGCATCGGAGGGAGGGGGTGGGACGTCCCCTCCTGCCGCTCCGTAAGAATAATCAAGCGGAGGAACAAAGGCTATTATCATTCTTATGGTGCAGGGAATCACCGGCTGAAAATGCAGATATCTGAATGAGGTCTGTGGCCTCGGGCATCATTCAGATATAACCACCGAAAGTCGAGGCCGCCCCAGGACGTCCACCCGGCGCAAAGTGGTTAAATAGACTTTCACGTTATCAGGATGTCCATCTGATCCTATGTCCTCCACAAGATTGAACGAGTTCACTCTCTCACAGATCGTCCAGATGCACCATTCTCCACTCAACGCGGTAGCACATAAAAGATAAAGGCTCCAAATAGTGTAAAACCTTCAACTTTAATTCATATAAGTATACAATAATGCACTTACAAAAGTAGAATGGCATCAGGCTCATAGGAAGTGTGCGCCGGCCATACGCACACAAACAAACCAACCCGTGCTTCCTGGTGTATTGACAAACGAAGACCGAGGTGACGTCAGTGCGTCGCTCCACCCTATGCGTTTCGTGATACCTTACGACGTCCAGGGGCACGGGCGGTGCGCGACGTCACCTCCTTTATACCCATCACAAAACCAAGCCTCGTTCTGGGTCGGTGGCCATTTTGGAGGTATACACAACATTAGGAATGCCATGTAATCGTGGACCAAGCCTCCCTTTCCGTCAGCGGCCATCATATGAGTATCCCCCAAGGTCCTAAACCGACCCTGACTTGCCCATACTTAAAACAAACATGAAATAAAAGCAACCTAAAAAAAAAAAGGATAAAACACAGCTATATCCATGTTTACTATGTCCACCCTAAACTACACGGACCAAAAAAAAGGTAAGGAAACTCGATCCAAGATGACCTCAGATATAAAGAGAGTCCAATGTGTGCAGAGTGTGCCGGAAATTAATCAAAACGGCACAACGGAGACACACAGAAGAAACGGTTGTATATAAAAATGTGTTTAAAAAATCAAAAATTTACACCACCCATTTCAAATATTTATGTGACAAAAAACAAACACAGAAGTTCTATTAAAGTGAATTTAGCCACATACATACTCAAAAAGCCCATACGCTAAAAACGAAGGTCTGGCTATAAGTGAGCTAAATATTGACCTCTGCATTGGTGTCATCCACGAACGGACACAAACCAATGTAGTTCTAGGGCATCAAAAAACTTCATATCACAAAAAAGGGAATAAAATAAGGCTAAAACCTGTGCAGATGAATGAATGAAAATAAAAATAAAATTAAAAGAAAAAAATGAAATAAATAAAAAAAATAATGAAAATAAAGAAAAAAATAAAGAAATAAAGATAAAAATGAAAATAAAAAGAAAAGAAAATGACTAAAATAAAATCAATACAATGAAATAAAATGAAAGGAAGGGGATGAAACAACAAAACAAAAATGACTGTTGTCCATAAATGCTGTCATGTGAGGGTTACCACAGATAACATAAAAACATTTTTTTTCCATTCTCTTTACAAGGGATGTATCTAGCCCTGGGCAAAAATACCCAGAGCAGTGCACCTTCAACTTACAGGAGTATAATATCTAAAAAGCACCCTCCCAGCCTCTTGGAAATGCAAATTGTGTGGGCCCTCACTTATGATGGCAAGCAGACCCAGAACAGGAAAACATCCTGATTACATAGTAAACATTGCATAAGAGTACAGACAGCATAATTGTAATTAACATTAGATATGCAAAATCAAAAAGAACCCACCTTACAAAGAATAGTAGAGATCATCTGGAAAATCTGATACAAATCATGGGGGCCCAAAATCCCCACGTCAGGGCCTATACACTTAGGAGTTGTTAATAAAGGCATTCACATCAGTGTCCACATTGAGGCCAAACGGGACATACGTCTTAAGTTTATGGATCCACGCAATTTCCAGTTTAAAGATTTCCTTGACCAGGGACCCCCCCCCCCCCCCCCAATGGGGTTTATATTTATCAACACCTACGAATAAGGTACCTGCTGGGTCTCTCTTATGCATCTGGTCATAGTGTCTAGAGACAGGATGTTTATCAAAACCTCGTCGTATGTTCCCGATGTGCTAGTTCAACCTAACACGAAGTGCCCTTTTAGTCCTCCCTACATACTGGAGACCACAAGGGCACTGCAAAAGATAGACCACAGCCTCGGAAGAACAGGTAATGAAAGGTTCTACTTCATAGGTTCTATTGGTACTAGTGGACATGATGTTGGAAATCCTAGACCCCCTAAACCAGGCATGTCCAAAGTCCGGCCCACAGGCCAATCGCGGCCCGCGATCCGGTTTTGAACGGCCCGCCTGGTAATCTAAACCTATATATCTTTTGTGGCCCCCGACGATCTCCCAGCGCCGGGGCCACAAAAGATATATAATCTGGCTGCATTGGAGATAGGAGGCTGTACGAGCGCTGTGCACACAGGAGTATTTCCTGTTTACACTGCAGCCTCTGTAATAGGAAGTCCCATCTCTGCCATTGGACGACTGTTCTGTCCATCAAAGGAGGCGCGACTTTCTCTTAAAGAGGCCGCTGTGAAAACAGGAGATTCTCCTGTTCTTTGGCGCTCGTCCAGCCCCCTCCATGTCCCCTCCAAGGCTGCACTGATGGCAATGGTAAGTACTTTCCTGGCTAATAGTGAGTGAAATCCTGGCAATGGTGGGTGCATTCCTGGCAATAGTATGTGAAATCCTGGCTAATGATGGCTGCATTCCTGGCAATAGTAAGTGAAATCCTGGCAATGGTGGGTGCATTCCTGGCAATAGTATGTGAAATCCTGGCAATGGTGGTTGCATTCCTGGCAATAGTAAGTGAAATCCTGGCTAATGGTGGCTGCATTCCTGGCAATAGTATGTGAAATCCTGACAATGGTGGCTGCATTCTTGGCAATAGTATGTGAAATCCTGGCAATGGTGGCTGCATTCCTGGCAATAGTGAGTGAAATCCTGGCAATGGTGGCTGCATTCCTGGCAATAGTGAGTGAAATCCTGGCAATGGTGGCTGCATTTCTGGCAAAAGTATGTGAAATCCTGGCAATGGTGGCTGCATTCCTGGCAATAGTGAGTGAAATCCTGGCAATGGTGGGTGCATTCCTGGCAATAGTATGTGAAATCCTGGCAATGGTGGCTGCATTCCTGGCAATAGTGAGTGAAATCCTGGCAATGGTGGCTGCATTCCTGGCAATAGTATGTGAAATCCTGGCAATGGTGGCTGCATTCCTGGCAATAGTATTTGAAATCCTGGCAATGGTGGCTGCATTCCTGGCAATAGTGAGTTAAATCCTGGCTAATGGTGGCTGCATTTCTGGCAATAGTATGTGAAATTCTGGCAATGGTGGCTGCATTCCTGGCAATAGTATGTGAAATCCTGGCAATGGTGGCTGCATTCCTGGCAATAGTATGTGAAATCCTGGCAATGGTGGCTGCATTTCTGGCAATAGTTTGTGAAATCCTGGCAATGGTGGGTGCATTCCTGGCAATAGTAAGTGAAATCCTGGCAATGGTGGCTGCATTCCTGGCTAATAGTAAGTGAAATCCTGGCATTGGTGGCTGCATTCCTGGCAATAGTGAGTGAAATCCTGGCAATGGTGGCTGCATTCCTGGCTAATAGTGAGTGAAATCCTGGCAATGGTGGCTGCATTCCTAGCAATAGTATGTGAAATCCTGGCAATGGTGGCTGCATTCCTGGATAATAGTGAGTGAAATCCTGGCAATGGTGGCTGCATTCCTGGCAATAGTGAGTGAAATCCTGGCTAATGGTGGCTGCATTCCTGGCAATAGTGAGTGAAATCCTGGCAATGGTGGCTGCATTCCTGGCAATAGTGAGTGAAATCCTGGCTAATGGTGGCTGCATTCCTGGCTAATGGTGGCTGCATTCCTGGCTAATAGTGAGTGAAATCCTGGCTAATGGTGGCTGAAATCCTGGCTAATGGTGGCTGAAATCCTGGCTAATGGTGGCTGAAATCCTGGCTAATGGTGGCTGAAATCCTGGCTAATGGTGGCTGAAATCCTGGCTAATGGTGGCTGCATTCCTGGCTAATGGTGGCTGCATTCCTGGCAATGGTGGGAGCGCAGATGGGCACTGACCCTTATTTTGCTTCAGAGTTTATTTAAAATTTTAATTTTTTTTTTCCTGAAACTTCCCTCTTATTCGCCAATAAATACGGTATATCCAAATAACATGCCCAAGCTCATCTCTTCAACACACACAGCCACAAAGGCAAGAGAATTCTTGTTGGGCCGTGTATTAGTGTTCGACCGAACACACTTAGACCGATTTTTAATGGTTCAAAGAATGTCAGGCAAAATGGTCGGCCCTCGTGCATGTTCACTTCATCAAATCTGGCCCTCTTTGAAAAAAGTTTGGACACCCCTGCCCTAAACTGATTCAAAGTGCAGACTTGACAATTTCTACACTTATAATAGCCTGTTAGATTTTGACAGAAACACCTATTGGCCTTAGGTGGATCCTGTACATTAGGGGCAATTTTACTGCCCAAAGAGGAAGCCCCTTTGAAAACAATTTGTGGTTTTTCAGGTAAAACAGTGCTGAGAACCTGATCGCTGGTCAATAGATGCCAATGTTTTTGAATCGGGTTCCTCACACTTCGGTGTTGTACCGAAAAAGTGGTGATAAATGGTAATTCGCTCTGATTATTTACTCTCTCACCTTGTCTATCCAACAACAGCAATGGCCTATCTCTCTCCCGCGCGGTTTTCATTGCTGCATCAAGGGAGATCGGGTCATACCCCTTTTCCAAAAACCTATAAAAAGAATCACTGTCTGTTCATCAAACTTGACGATATCTGTGAAATTCTCTCTAAGACGCATAAACTGTCCCAAAGGGACAGCTTTCAACCAGGGTTGGACGTGACAATTGTCAAAAGGGATGTACGAGTTCCTGTCTGTGGTCTTGAAATATGTTAACGTCACAAACTTATTCCCCTCTTTCCTTATATTGAGGTCAAGAAAATTGACTGGTCAAACTGGTCTCAAAATTTTATTTGATTCCCCTATCGTTTTCATGCAAAGTAGTCATAAACAAATCTAGGTCAGACTCCGTACCATCCCAAAAGAGGAGGACATCATTGATACATCTAGCCCACAAAACTATCTCAGGTCTCCTAGGGGCATCGATGACGTCGTCCTCCCATTTGGCCATGAACTGATTGGCCAAACTGGGGGCATATTTAGCCCCCGTGGCCACACCCCTGTCCTGGCGATAAAACTGCTGATCAAACCAGAAATAGTTGTGCCCCGCATCATATTCCAAAAGTTCTAATAGAAACTCAATTTGGGATGGAACAAGACCCGATCCCCTCTCCAAGTACAGTCTCACAGCCTCCAAACCCAGAGAATGAGGAATAATGGTATACAGGGAATTGACATCCACTGTAACCAACCAAAGTTTTTTTTTTTTTAGGATTAATGTCAGACAGGAGATTATTTGTTTCGTATCCTTCACATATGAGGGAACCTTCTGAACTAGAGGCTGTAAAAAGTGATCTATATATTTGCCCACCCGGTTGTGTCAATTTTTGATTTTTTAAACACATTTTTATATACATAAGTTTCCTCTGTGTGTCTCCGTTGTGCTGTTTTGATGCATTTCCGGCACACTCTGCACACATTGGACTCTTTTTATATCTGAGGTCATCTTGGATAGAGTTTCCTTACCTATTTTTGGTCCGTGTAGTTTAAGGTGGACATAGTAAACATGGATATGAAGCTGTGTTTTATCCTTCTTTTTTTATTTTTGTTTTTTTTATTTTTTTAGGTTGCTTTTATTTCATGTTTGTTTTAAGTATGGGCAAGTCAGGATCGGTTTAGGACCTTGGGGGATACTCATATGATGGCCGCTGACCGAAAGGGAGGCTTGGTCCACGATTACATGGCGTTCCTAATGTTATGTATACCTCCAATATGGCCGCCGACCCAGAACGAGGCTTGGTTTTGTGATGGGTATAAAGGAGGTGATGTCGCGCACCGCCCGTGCCACTGGACGACGTAAGGTATTACAAAACGCATAGGGCAGAGTGACGCGCTGACGTCACCTCGGTCTTCGTTTGTCAATACACCAGGAAGCACGGGTTGGTTGGTTTGTATGTGTCCGGCCGGCGCACACACTTCCTATGAGCATTCTACTTTTGTAAGTGCATTATTGTATACTTATTTATATGAATTAAAGTTGAAGGTTTTACACTATTTGGAGCCTTTATCTTTTATGTGCTACCGCGTTGAGTGGAGAGTGGTGCACGGGAGGGGAGGATCTGTGAGAGAGTGAACTGGTTCCATCTTGTGGAGGACATAGGATCGGATGGACAGCCTGATAACGTGAAAGTCTATTTAATCTCTCACCTGTTATGACCCTCTGTAACGGGGGGTCATATTGAGTCGGTAAGGAGCCAACTTATATGTGTGGTGGGGGCGAGAGCACGTTTGCACCTTGAAGAACTTTACTGGAATTCAGCTATTCATGGCATTTTTTTTATCACGGGTGGTTGGTCATTAATATGGACACTATTAAAATGTATTATTTTTTACATTCAGTTATTTATTAACACTACTATTTGTGTATCAATTGAGTTTATTCATTTTATATGTGATAATCATCATTATTTGCAGCTTATGAATGGGTATTCGTTTCAGCACTAATTGTGGTTTATTTACTATTTTTTAATGTGGTGACTGGAGATATTCCGTTGTGTTTAGCACTTAATTGCTAACTTTTCACTTTTGGGTCTATATACACATTCATATGTTTTATTTATAGGCTAGCGCAATTCAATTCTTTTCCTTTCTGTTTTTGTGTATATTTGGTGTACATCAGAGTTGCAGCTTCCGAGGGACCCTTCCTTTGGGTCGTTCAGTACTTTGTCTTAGCCCGTAGCGCAGTTTGTTTCCCCTTTTTCCGTTACCAACAATACAAACCTGATCACGGATGTGGAAATAAGGGGCAATTTAGGAAACGGCGGTCGCAGGTCAATTAGCTAAAGTATAAATCACACAAATAGGAAACATAAGGGGAATACAAAGACACTAAATTTCAAAAAAGCCAACTTTCATAAACTACGAACCTTGCTAGAAGGTATAAAATGGGATAAAATCTTAGGAACAAACACGGAGGAGAGATGGGTTTGTTTTAGATGAGGCTATTAGCCAGTGCATCCCACTGGGAAATAAACTTAAAAGAGCGTACAAATGTTCTGGATGGCTTAACTCCAATGCAAAAATGCATATAAAAGCAAAAGAAGAAGGCCTTCAAGAAATACAAGGCTGAGGTATCCTCATCAGCATTCAGACTTTGCAACAAGAAATGTAAGGGTGCAATTAGAGTGGCTAAGATGAAACACTAAAAAGAAACATAGCGGAGGAGAGCAAAAAAAATCCCAATAAATTCTTTAGGTATATAACAGTAAAAGAGGGAGGACAGACCATATTGGCCTCATAAAGAATCAGGAAGGGAATTTATTTACACAGGATGGTGAGGGTATTTTTTTTTTCGTCTCCTCAGCCCTCTTGAGGGAATTGGGAGGCTTCAGTAACCAAAACTGCAGTGTTTATCCTCATGCCACATCACAGAAAGCACCCCAATGGCTAACAGAGGACAGAATTAGAAATAGACTTGGAAAACTTAACATTAACCGGTTCCAGACCAGCCGCCGCAGTTATACTGCGGCAGGTTGGCCTGGCTGAGCGAAGCGTCATAGCTATACGATCGGATTCGCTTTAGAACTGATCAAAGCCCAGGCCAATGGTATCGGTCCTAGCAAATGAAATCCTTCCCCTGCATGTGTAAGTGTAAACACAGCAGGGGAAGTGATGTCATCTCCCCTCGTGGAACTCTCTTCCATTGCAGAGAGAGGAGAGGAGACATCTCAGTGCACCAACACTGCACTGACACCAGTTCACATAGGTACACTTGTCACCCCCCGATCACCCCCCTCCCAGTTAACACCTTCACCCCGTCACTGTGTCATCCAGTGCAGTGTTCACATTTTTTTTTGGATCACTGTACTGCTGTTAGTAGTGACAAAAAAATCAGTGTTAGGGTACATAGTGGTAGGCCCAGATAGGTCTATGGACCCCCCAATAAATGTTTAACCCCTTGATCACCCCGTCACCAGTGAGCACTGTATTAGTGTCACTGGTTATGCTGGTTAGCTATTACACCCGCCGTAGATTACCGTACCTAAATAAAGGTTTAACCCCCTGATCACTTGGCATGTGTTATCAGTTAAGTTATAGTTTCAGATAGGGTCTGCATTGCCCCAGGCAGTGTCAAATTAGTCCCAGTAGCGCTAAAACCCACCCATGCATGCACCATACACCTCCCTTAGTAGTATAGTGTCTGAACGGATCAATATATCTGATCTGTTCAGATTTATACTAGCGTCCCTAGCAGTTTAGGGTTTAGCGGGATCAGCTCAGATACCTGCTAGCATCTGCATTTAGCCCCTCCACCCAGCCCAGCACACCCAAGTGCAGTATCAATCGATCACTGTCACTTACAAAAACACTAAACACATAACTGCAGCGTTTGCAGAGTTAGGCCTGATCCCCAACGCTAACAGTTTTTTTTTGTAGCGTTTGAAGCAGTCGCTGACAGTCGGGAGCTCTTTTTCCTGTGCGTCTCACTACTGTACCAGTAAATTTAGAGACCAAAATGTCAAATCGAAAGTACAGTAATGAAGAGGCCTACACATTTCTGAGTCTGACAGATGGAAGTCACCTATCTGTCCGATTCAGGCTCAGAATACAAACCAGTAGACAGTAGCGGCACCCTGACAGATAGCTCTGATGACAGCGTAGTGGTCCCTGTCAAGGTCAGGTGTGCCTGACCCCATTCTTCTGCTGTAGTCGAGCTACAAGAACCATAGGGCTCTTGTATGGAGCAGAGAGCCAGTACTAGTGCCACTCATCCTGGTGAATTGGCAAGCACCAGCTGCCTAGTACATCTTGGTTGTACATCCAGCACTGCAGTAACACTTGGTGACGTGGCGAGTTTCATAAGTGCAGTTCAAGTTGGCAGGGGCGTACCAACGATGGGGCGGGGGGTGCGGTCCGCCCCGGGTGCCACACATTGGGAGGGTGTCAGTGGCATATCTAATGGGGGTGCAGTCCACACCCGGGTCGGGTGACACCACTTACAGAGGGTGGGGAGAGCCCTGGCAGCTCTCTATGGCCGTTTTTTTCCCAGCCAGATCACCCCCGTGCTGCGGCAGCAATGGTCTGGCCTTTGCTTTCCTCCTTGCTCCTCCCACCACTGCTGAGCTGCTGAGCCAAGCCTGTTACTATTCTCCGCCCGAGCGGCACAGCTGCTACTGTACACTGTGTTTTCCAGACCTTGCTAGCTGCTGCCCTGATGTACTTGAGGCTGAGCCAGCTGCCCTCCCTGCCAGTGTCCTCCAAGGTGAGCTTGTGATAAGGGGGTTGGCATGGTGGTCGCTGCCCTCAGCTGGTGTGCTGTGAGAAGAGGGTGGGGTGTTTGTTCTGCCTCCCTGACCTGGTCTAATAAGGGGGAAGGGGGGAGGCTGCTGTGTCCACCACTGACTGTGCTAACTCACTGCTTTTTAGTTTAAAGGGTGATTCAGTGATTGGAGTGCAATCATTTTCAATAAAATTTTACCTGAGTATCATTTTTTGATTGGACTTTACTTGCATGCTGTTCCATATTTTGCTTGTTGTTTTTCCAATGCGGCTTTAGAAATGCCTTCTGGATTCCTGTGCAACTCCATGTGGTGCAATTTTCAACTCATTAATTTAACTGGGATGAAATCACATTGAATCGCACAAAAATGTAATGCACACACTACTTTTTCAAAAGCGCACTGCACCAAATTGCATGATACTATGGTACCATGAAATCTGGAGCAGGCAAAAGCACTGCCATTGTGATCTGTGTTAAAGGTGTTATTAGAAAAAAATATATACACCTGCAGATCAGGTACCCAGTGCGTTTTGAACGCAGTGTGGGAAACGCATACAGAACATGGATTTCCTGCACCACCTTCTGGTATAAACGAGCTCTTAAAGTGGTACTAAAGGTTTGTTGCACAGAGTGACCCTGAACCTCGTCTTCTGGGGTCCCTCAGTGGCTCTCGTGGCTCCTCCCCGAATTAGATAACGCCCTAGGAGAAGCGCTCTCACGTGGGGGTTATATTACTGACTCACTCCTGATTCATTCATTTGGCGTCCACATACGCCAAGTTTATGACTTGTCCCCCCTCTCCAGCACCCACGTCATTGGATTTGATTGACAGCAGCGGGAGACAATGGCTGTGCTGCTATCAATCTATCCAATCAAAGCCGGACTCCGTGGAGAGGAGGACAGCACGTCCCCGCTGAGGAGATGAAGGGGCTCAGGTAAGTAAAAGGGGGATTGGGGGGCCGGTGACTGCCAGGTGTTTTTTTTTTTTCACCTTAATGCATAGGATGCGTTAAGGGGAAAAACCGCAAAGGTTTAAAACCGCTTTAAATATTTCAAATCAGATATCACTCACAAATTTTAACAGTATTTATTTTAGTAGTTCCAATGCGCCCATAATTTTATTTTATTTCTGTTCTACAGATGCATAATAGGCTGTAAATGTAATTTTTTTTGCAGCAGCAGCAAGGCAGAGCAGGAGTAAAATAAGCCCATTTGTTAACCCCAAGCAATGATGTCAGTGGATGTTATAATTACCCCCACAGCATTGGTGTAAATGGGGGCTATGCAATGTAAAACCCCTTTCGCACTGAAAGAGCCACTTCTGCGTCTCCAATGTGAAAGTCCCGAGGTCTTTCACACTGGAGCGGTGCGCTGGCAGGGCAGTCCTGCTAGCAGCATCTTTGGAGTGATGTATACACCACTCCTGCCCATTGAAATCAATGGGGCAGCGCGGCTATACCGCCAGCATAGCGCTGCTGCAGCAGCGTTTTGCAGTGGTTTTAACCCTTTCTCGGCTGCTAGTGGGGGGTAAAAGCACCCCGCTAGTGGCCGAAAAGCGGCATTTTACTGCCGACGCACCCTCCGCCCCAGTGTGAAAGGGGCCTAAAGGGGTCCAAAGGTGTGGGGGCTGTGTAATGTGAAGGGGTCCAGAGGTACGGGCTATGTAATCTATAGGGGGTCTTCCTACATTTTACCAGCAGTTATGGATGCAGTGCTGTAGATTTCTTAGGTTGCATATTTTTTTCTGCATTTTCTGAAAATGCACCAAAAGTCTGCATCTTTGGCGCATTTTCAGAAAACAGGAAAATATATATTTTTTGGGGGATGACACCATGTTTTACTGCACCAGGTGACATCAGCCCTAGTAACGCCACTGGCAGCAGCACAGGCTACAGAGCATGGAGGCGCTACACATGACGTAATTTTATGTCAATGTGCGGTGTGCTGACTGCCCATCTGGGGGGGGGGGTGCCAGATATAGGATCCGCCCCGGGTGCCAAATAGTCTAGGTACGCCCCTGCAAGTTGGTGAGGTGGCTAGCACGAGTAGTGTCCCGCTGCTTCCAAGAAGACAAATACAGGCCGTCGAGCCCATAGTGCCCTTCCTGCTGCATTTGCCAATCCTTATTGGGAGCCCACCACTTCTGCAGAACCTGTACTTCCCCCATTCACTGGCCAATCCAGAATTCAGGTGGAAACAGTTGATTTTACGTCACTTGATTTTTTTCCGCTGTTTTTCATGGAAGATCTCTATCGATCTATTGTGGACCAAAGCAATTTGTATGCTGGTCAATTCATTGCTGCTAATTCCCAGTTGACACTTGCCAGAGATTGGAGACCTATTACGGTCTCCGAATTTAAGACCTTCCTGGGCCCTATCCCTCCTCATAGGCATAACTAAAAAGAGTGAGTTGCAGTCATATTGGTCCACTGACCCAATTCACCATATGTCATGTTCTATGCTTCCTTGACCAGGACACAAAACTAGCAGATCTTGTGGTTCATGCACTTCAATGATAATAAACTCTGTCGTCCTCGGGGTGTCCCTGGATACGTTCAGCTCTACAAAATTCGTCCCTTCGTAAACGACTTCAACTAGCAGTTTGCAGCCTTGTTTACTGCCGATCAAGTTGTCTGCGTTGATGAGTCCCTGATTACGTTTTCCGGCGGCTTGTCTATCAAAGAGTATCTTCCCAGCAAGCGTGACAGATATGGGGTCAAGATGTATAAGCTCTGTGACAGGGCTATACATGAATTTTATGGAAAAGATAGTCACATAAAGCTGGAGAACTGCCCAGACTACATAGGGAGCGCTGGTAAGATTGTGTGGGACTTTGTGTCACCCTTATTCAGAAAGGGGTACCACTTGTATGTGGACAATTATTACATGAGTGTGCCACTTTCAAGTCACCTTTTTGATTATGGAATTGGCGCATGTGGCAACGTGCTATCTAATTGCCGGGGCTTCCCCCAACAGCTTGTAGAATCCTGACTTAGATGGGGGGAGGGAGCCTGCTTGAAGTGCAATAATTTGTTAGAAGTAAAGTGGAGGGATTCACTGAATTTCTTTCTTTCTGTCCTCCCGTCTTGCAAATACAACAGTCCAAATTCCTACAACCACTGGTGTTGTGGAGAAACCCCTCTGTGTCCACGAATACAACCTTAATATGGGAGGGGTGGACCTCAACCAGTTGTTGGCACCGTACCTAATTGCACTTAAGGCCAGACACTGGTACAAAAAAAGTGTCTGTGTAATTATTTCAATTGGCTCTGCTGAATGCTTTTGTGCTATACAAAGCTTCAGGAGGAACTGGATCCGTCCTCAAATTCCAGGAAGAGATCGTCACAGCCCTTCTGTTTCCAGACAGTGCTATGACCCACCTTCCCAAGACAAATGCAGTGAGCTGGCTGCATGAGAGGCATTTTCCGTATTTCCTCCCTGGTACCCCTTCCCAAATAATACCCCAAAGAAAATGTCTGCAAAAAATGCGGATTTAGGTGCAACACCCGCTTTTATTGTCCCTCCTGTCCTGACCAACCTGGTCTCTGCATTGGTGACTGTTTCAAACACTACCACACACTAGTAGAATATTAGTGTATGGCACGGTACTACACAGTCCTAGGGCACACTAGCACAGGGTCTGGAGAGATGAAATGGCCATCACATTTTGAGGGACCCTAATCTGCAACGTCCAGTTTACAGTTTTTATAAAAATGAAAAAAGTGAAAAAAAACACACACACAAAAAAAAAGCCAAAAATAGTTGTGCTTTTATTTTTCTTCTCTCTACTGTCCACTCTATTGTTTGCTCACTATTGTTCTATATCTATTGCCCGCTCCGTTTTATTTTTACTATGTTTTATTATATTTGCTTTGCATGTCTTACTGTTATTATACTGTAATTTAACTTTGGTTTATTGTTAACCATCATTTGCTTAGCAGGTACTCCATTCAGCTGCAGCATGGGTTTATTCTGACAGCAACAGCGTTTGCTCCCATGATACGTAAAGCTGTGACTCCAGGGCTGTCGGAGGTGATTTCACCACCACAGTTAAAAGAAAATGGAGCATGTATGCCCATCATTAGAAGTGGGTGGAAGAAGGGGCGGTATTCTAATGGTGGGTATACCCACCGATCAATCTTTTTTTTCGTTCAGCCCACAGGCTGCATGAAAAAAAAAGAACATTACAATGTATGCCCAACAAGGACCAGCGACGTAAGACTGATGCCTGCAGGTTTAGGTATCGTCTTGAATATCATTCTTTTCAGACAGCGGTGGGCTTTCATCTAAAAGCAATCTTAGTGGCTAATTAGCCTCTAGACTGCTTTTACAAGCAGTGGGAGGGACCCCACCTCCCACTGTCTGCCATGGTTTTCTTGGGCTTTCCTGTCCCAACAGGGAACCTGAGAATGCAGCCAGTGGTTTCCGACAGCTGATCATAGAGTTGACCAAAGACCAGAATGGCTCCAATCATCTCTATGGCCTAAGAAACCGGAAGCTAAGAGCATTTCATGACTTAGGTTTTGCCAGATATAAACAGCGCTATTGGGAAAGCATTTTATCACACTGATCTTGGTGTGGTCAGATGCTTTGAGTGCAGAGGAGAGATCTAGGGTCTAATAGACCCCAATTTTTTTTTTTTTTAAGTACCTGTCACTAACTATTGCTATCATAGGGCATATTTACATTCCCTGAGATAACAATAAAAATGATTAAAAAAAAAGATAGGGACAGTTTAAAAATAAAATAAAAAGCACCCCTGTCCACCCATGCTTATGGGAAAAGGCGAGTGTAAGCGTCGGTCTGGTGTCATATGTAAACAGCAATTGGACCATGCATGTGAGGTATCATCGTGAAGGTCAGATCAAGGGCAGTAATTTTAGCAGTAGTAACCTGTAAAGGCTTTTAAAAATATATGTATTTTGTCGCCGCTACAAGTTTGTGTGCAATCTTAAAGCATGTCGTGTTTGGTATCCATGTACTTGGCACAAGATCATCTTTTTTATCTCATAAAATATTTGGGCAATATAGTGGGGCTGATTTACGAATGGTTTGAGCCATAAGTTGCGGCGCAAGCCGATGCGCAATGGCTGTTTTTGTATTCACAAAACATTTGCGCCTGTAACACAACGCAATTCCCCATTTACTATGATACTGCCGGCGCACGGGAGGCGGCGAACGGTGCGCCACTATAGACATGGAGCACGGCATCTTCAATTCAGAATTTAAAGAAGGTGGAAATGCCAATATTATGGGGGGTGAGGTGGTTGATGTGAGGAAGTATAGTTATAACTGTCCAAGTAACAAATATGCCCAAAATAGAAAGGAAAAGTAACTTTCTCTGAACAAGCTGCTGCACCTGCAAATACACCTAGAACTGCGCGAGGTAAATTTATGCACTGCGCAAGCGGCATTTGCGCACGTTCAAATGCTTTGGTTCAATGCGCCGGCAAAATCTTAGTAACTGTCAAGCCACATAGCCGCATTTGCATAAGTTGAACGGACGCACCTCTCAACTTGACTTTTTTTTTTTTTTTTTTTTTTTTTTTTTTTATGCTGGTTCACTTTTATGGTTTTTTTTTTAAGGCTATTTGCACACAGGTCATGTTAGCATTAAGAAAACAAAATTAAGAAAAAAAAAATGGGTGTTGTTCCCCCGAAGTTCCATACAAAGCCCTTCAGGTCTGGTATGGATTTTAAGGCGAACCCCGGACCAAAAAAAACAAAAAATACAGTGCGAGTCCTCAAAATCCATACATACCAGACCCTTATCCGAGCACGCAACCTGGCAACAAGGGGACCTTCAGATCCCAGCCTCCCCCCTGTGCAAAATGGTAAGGGGGTACAAAAGTACCCCTACCATTTCACCAAAAAAGTGTCAAAAGTAGGGATGAGCTTGGTTTTCGAGTCGAACTCTGTGGGCCATTCGCTCCAAATTCGTGTGGCGCTCACGGCCCACAAAGCACTGCACCATCGCAGTGCATAACTGGCTCATGATTGGCCAAGCATGCTTGGCCAATCACAGCGCCGGCAGCGAGGAGAGCCATAACTGGCCACAGGCAGGATGCCTGTGGCCAATTATAGCTCAGGGTGTTTAGTACACGCCCCACACTATATAAGGCCACCAGCACGGTGGCCTTGTGTAGTGTTCCGGCATCTGCAGGAGTTAGTGGGTGTTGTGTGCCTCCAGCGCAGTATACACCTGTATCTACCCTTTATTGCTGTTCTCTAATAGAGCCATCTGCAGGAGTTAGTGAGTGTTGTGTGCCTCCAGCCAGGGCTGGTGTTAGAAATCATGGGGCCCCATACAGCATACCTGACGGGGCCCCTTGGCCACGCCCACAACCCCGCCCCTGACCCCATGCTGCCATGAAATCTGGGGGAAAGGTGGCAGGAACTGAAACATGTAAGATGTTCCAAAAGGTGAACCTTTAAACTGGTGTTTCGCCCCCAAAAAAATAAACATTAAAAGCCAGAAGCTACACATACTGCAGCTGCTGGCTTTTAATAAATGGACACTTACCTGTCCTGGAGTCCAGCGATGTCAACACCCGCAGCGGATGTTTCCATCAGCTGTTGGGTGCTCCACCACCATTGCGGGTAAGGGAACCCAGCAGTGTAGCCTTTCAGCTTCACGCCGAAAACCCTACTGCACATGCGCGAGGCCCCGCTCCTCTCTCCTTTCCTCCCGGGGGTCAGGGGAGGAGGAGGGAGCCCCGCGGCGACATCACAGCTCCGTGGCAGGGACTCCCGGAAGTGGAAAAGGATAGCTGATACCTTATCCCCCCCCCCCATTTCCCCCTCAAAAGGTGCAAATTGTGGCACAGGAGGGGGGGGAGGAATAAGATGAGAAGACGTTCCACTTTTGGGTGGAACTGCGCTTTAATAACCATTATTATTCTATTTTTTTATTTATTTTTTACCTGAATGGACACAAGTGGAGCTTTCAATCAGGTCCACATCAGTGGCAGGCGGTGCTCAAAATTTGAGGGGGGCGCAAACAAATTGAAAATCATATGAACATCATATGCAGCTACTGTACTCATCAATTTCCGCCACTGTGCCATCATACGCAGCTACTGTACCCATCAATTGGTAAAGTAGGTACTCCTGCGCTAAAAGGAATTGTAATATATTTAAACGATAGGTGCTGCATACACCGTAAGGACCAAACTCGTGTCCAAATATGTGTATAGTTGTAAAACGGGGAAATGGTGTTGCTCTCCTAACAAACTATTGTATATATTTTTCTTATAATAGATTATTAAAATATTTGACTATACTTCAAACTAGCAAGCATTCATCAGTGTCATCAATAAAGTGCAAAAGTGCTAATGAAATAATATCCTGAATTAAATAGCATATATGTTAAAAAACGAATATAAAACATATATCAAACATGTGCAATGCTGCATAAAAAATAAAATATAAAGTGTCACTGCAAGTGGTTCTAGAACTGTGCAACATACACAAAAAGTGAATGGTTCATAAAGGTGACTTATTTTAACATAGAAAAATAAAAATTATGTAAATATAAATGAAAAAAAATATATAATAAAAAAATAAAAAGCTTTTAACAGGCTGAGTGTAACATCCCAGTTGAAGTCACGTGTGTTGTGACGTAACGCGTAGGAGACCAGAGGCAAATCAGACACCGGAATAGACGCCCAGACACGAGCTCGGCGCTCGTTTTTACACCGCTCTGCTTTTATAAGAAAATGTGAGTTTTTATATATATCTAAATAAAACTGTATACCCTTTTCAAAATACTACACCATGGTGGGCCTTTTCTTCATCTTTTTTTAATCGAGCACCTTAATGATTTGAGTGATCCAAGACATTTAAACGCCCAGTGGAAAGAGAGAAAAAGAGAAAGGACCATCCTTCCCCCCCCGGCTTCACTCCATATAGTGGACGTACGCCTAGGAAAGGATCGATTCAAAGGGACCCCCTCCCTTATAATATCTCGCTACATGCTGTTTACCTTACAGCAGTAAGGTAATCATTCATTTTAACCACGGGTGTCAGTGACACTGAAGATTTAACCTTTGTTGCACTTAAAGGCACAGTATCACCAAATGTCAAGATAGCAGCACACAGTGTTCCTGCGAAACACTTGCACACCTGCACCATTGTTGCACTTTGGACCAAGGAATAACGTCCAATATTGCACTGAGACTTGTTACACTCAGCCTGTTAAAAGCATTTTATTTTTTTATTATATATTTTTTTTCATTTATATTTACATAATTTTTATTTTTCTATGTTAAAATAAGTCACCTTTATGAACCATTCACTTTTTGTGTATGTTGCACAGTTCTAGAACCACTTGCAGTGACACTTTATATTTTATTTTTTATGCAGCATTGCACATGTTTGATATACGTTTTATATTCTTTTTTTTAACATATATGCTATTTAATTCAGGATATTATTTCATTTGCACTTTTGCACTTTATTGAGAACACTGATGAATGCTTGCTAGTTTGAAGTATAGTCAAATATTTTAATAATCTATTATAAGAAAAATATATACAATAGTTTGTTAGGAGCGCAACACCATGTACCCATCAATTGCCGCCACTGTGCCATCATACGCAGCTACTGTACCCATCAATTTCCGCACTGTGCCATCAAACATAGCTACTGTGCCATCAATTGCTGCCACTGTGACCATCAAACATAGCCACTGTGCCATCAATTTCCGCCACTGTGCCCATCAACCTTAGCTACTGTGCCATCAAACGCAGCCACTGTGCCCATCATACACAGCTACTGTACCCACTGGTCCACAGGAAAAACTGACAGGCGGACCTGATTGCAAAACTTGGGTGAAAAATTATTTAAGGGGAGTGATTTGGGGGTGGTAAAAATGCGCCTTGACTGTGTGTTTTTACTGTCCCTTCCCCATCACATGTGTAAAGTAGCATCTCACTATGTGCTCATGGTCATTATGATGATCAAAGCACAGCAGGTTCTCTATGGCTCTGTCAGTGTAACATGCTGTGTAGTGCTGACTTTCTTATGGCTGTGCTGTGTTATAGCCTGTAACACACAGCACAGCCATATATTAAGAACTTCAGCACCACACAGTCATGTTACACTGACAGAGCCATAGAGAACCTGCTATGCTTTGATCATCATAATGACCATGAGCACACAATGTGGAGTCAGGGGACTAAGCCTCAGCCTGTGTGATGTGTGTAGGGGAATTGGTTGCCTGTGGGACCAGCATCAGGATTACTCTCTGTCTCTCCTTCAGGCTGCAGAAGCACGGCACTTACTGAGGGAAGGGAGCCGCATTACAATTGAATCCATCCGCCCAGGAAAGCATACAGTGAGCACAAGGTACAGAGATGCAGAGCAAGGATTGTATGCCTCCACCCAAAAATGGAGAAAAAGTCTCTCCTCTTCTCTCACCTCCTGGGCCCCTCTATTAACCTGATGGGGCCAGGGAAAGTACTATATACCTTGCCAATCAAGCAGATGCAGGTTAATAAAGTTATTTAGCGTATTTGTTTTTTTTTAGCTAGAAATCTGCTCAGGGCCCCCCCTGCTAGCTGGGCCCGGTACAACAGGGCTGGTTGTACTGCCCTATCAGCAGCCCTGCCTCCAGCGCAGTATACACCTGTATCTACCCTTTATTGCTGTTCTCTAATAGAGACATCTGCAGGAGTTAGTGGGTGTTGTGTGCCTCCAGCACAGTATACACCTGTATCTACCCTTTATTGCTGGTGTTCTCTAATACAGCCATCTGCAGGAGTTAGTGGGTGTTGTGTGCCTCCAGCACAGTATACACCTTTATCTACCCTTTATTGCTGCTGTTCTATAATAAAGGCATCTGCAGGAGTTAGTGGGTGTTGTGTGCCTCCAGCACAGCCCAGTATACACCTGTATCTACCCTTTATTGCTGGTGTTCACTCATACAGGCATCTGCAGTAGTTAGTGGGTGTTGTGTGTGCCTACAGCACAGTATACACCTGTATCTACCCTTTATTGCTGGTGTTCTATCATACAGACATCTGCAGGAATTAGTGGGTGTTGTGTGCCCCCCGAACAAAATATAGACTACCCAATTGCTGGTTTTTCCATCTCCCTGCAGGCCATTACTATGTCTGGAAGGCCAACAAGGAGAGGCAGACAGTCACGAGCCAATAAAAGAGGGCAAGCAGGCTCTGTGTCTAGAGACAACAGTGCTGGTCGTGGACGCGTTGCATCGTCATCAGCATGTTGCCATGGGACACGCTTGTCCTTATTTTCGGCAGCTGGACGTGTTGAGCCGCATCATACTGAAGACTTGGCAGAGTGGATGACCAAGCCCTCTTCATCCTCCTCATCCTCTCTCACCCAGGCTCAGGGTACTAGCAAAGCAGCTGCCAACGCATCCTCTTCCCTCGTCTCAATGTCATCATCAGTCACTCCTTCCCTAGACCCACCATGTCCTCCTGAGAAGTCCCCCGAACTGTTTGAGCACAGTTTTGAAGGCTCTGATGATGATACTCAGCTGGAGGAAGGCAGTAGCATGAGCGCAGAGAGAGGGGATGCTCAAGAAGGACAGCAATCTGGCAGTCATGTTCCACCAGCTGCAGCATACCGCCAGGTTTGCTCCAGTGATGAAGAGTGAGGGGGTGATGAGGTCACTGACTCCACGTGGGTGCCTGATAGGGGAGAGGAGGAGGCACATCTCCAATGAGGCAGGATGCCCTCCAGGGGCCAGCTTAGGGGCAGCACACCGACTGAATCACACCACAGAGCTACGCCTTTGCAGGGTGCTGCCTCTGCGCGTTATTCCAAAAATTCTTTGGTGTGGGCATTTTTTGAGACGAGTGCATCGGATTGCACCGCTGCTATTTGCAACATATGTCTCAAGCGTATCTCACGTGTCCAAAACATTAGCCGCTTGGGCACCACATGCTTGACCAGACATATGTTGACCTGCCATGCAGCTCGTTGGCAAGCATACCTTAAAGACCCACACCAAAGAACAAAGCGGACCTCTCCTTGCGCCTCATCAGCTGGGATCTCCAACCCCACTAGACCTTCAATCCTCTCTGAAACCTGCACTGAGAGGAATGAAGGTGTAGAATTAGGTGTGTCACAACCAATTGCTTGCGGGCACTCTGCTAGCAGTACACCCACGTCCGATTGTAGCAGGCAAATTTCCCTGCCCCAGATGCTGGACCGTCAAAAGAAGTTCTCCCAGCCATCCACTTGCCCAGAGGTTGAATGCTAGCTTGGCTAAATTGCTAGCACTTCAACTGCTGCCCTTTCAGTTGGTAGACTCGGCCCCCTTCCGTGAGTTTGTGCAATGTGCGGTTCCTCAGTGACAGGTCCCCAAATGGCACTTTTTCTCACGGAAGGCGATTCCAGCTCTCTACCGGCATGTGGAAGGCAATGTCCTTGCCTCGCTGGACAGGGCAGTAAGGTGCATATTACCGCTGACTCATGGTCCAGCAGGCACGGGCAGGGACGTTACCTATCTTTCACCGCCCATTGGGTCACTCTTCTGGCAGCTGGGAAGGATGCAGGACAAGGTGCAGTAATGTTGGAGGTTGTTCCGCCACCACGCCTCCAAAGTGCTACTACTGGTTGCGACACACCTCTCTCCTCCACCCCCTCCTCTTCTTCTTCCTCCATGGCCTCTTCCAGTGCTCTGTCCTCGGAACCAGCGGTGCTCCGTAGGCGTTCAAGGGGCTACGCAAGTATGCAGGCAAAAAAATGCCATGCCGTGCTTGCGCTGGTTTGTTTGGGGCACAGAAGCCACACTGGGGCAGATATTTTGTCAGCTCTGCAGGGGCAGGCTGAGAGGTGGTTGACGCCAAGCCAGCTTAAGCCAGGAATGGTGGTTTGCGACAATGGCACCCACCTCCTCTCCGCCCTCCAACAGGGACAACTGACCTATGTGCCGTGTGGCTCACGTCCTTAACCTGGTGGTGCAGCAGTTCTTGGGAAGGTACCCGGGCTTACAGGATGTCCTGAAGCAGGCCAGGAAAGTCTGTGTGCATTTTCGCCAATCATTTAATGCCAGTGCTCGGCTGGCTGAGCTCCAAAAGGAGTTGAACCTACCCAAGAACCGCCTTATATGTGACATGCTGTTAGAATATTATTCCAAATTCATAATTCGGCACTTATAGGTGTTATAATATATTTATGGCAAGCTTGCAAAACATATTTGGTTTTATGATTAATCATAATAAATAGTATGTGTGAATGACCTTGATCAAGTGTTCAGTGAAACATATCCTCATCTGAAGCGGAGTTAGTAATGAGTTTCTGAATGTAACCAATTTGAGCATGACATATATGGTATCTTGGTACAGAATGTCATGAGAAGACAAAAATAGACATGTGTCTACGTAGCTAAAGCAATGATACATTGTGGATTATATCTTGTTAAAATAAGTTTAGAGTAGTCTCAGTCATGTTAATACATATTAGTATATAGTTATTTAATGTAAAGTTGCTAATATGTGTTCATATTATGTAAATGTATGGTTATATGACATTACATGAACAGCACATGATGTCAAGTATGGAGTGTTACATGTGAGCTTGTCAATCAAGCTCCATATGACTCTATGAGTTAGTTTTGGATCGCACATTGCGGAAGTTAGCAGACATAAATGTGTGCCATACAAGGTACTAAGTTTGTGAGGTTATGACGTTCGCATGTAATATTTAAGCCTATGTTTTCAGAGCTCTCGGGGACACTCACAGGGCACTCATTGACTGACACATACACGTACCCTCATACTCTCACAGACACACACACACACACCCTGACATATTCACACAGAGACTGATGACTTGGGACAGCTGAATTCTGCCAGAAGTCTACGAACGTCATTTCCTGCTTCTCCTTGGAAGACACACACGAGGTCAATATGGACAGAAGGCAGCACCATTGAAACACACATGTTTTCATAAGCTTATTACAGCTTTATAACTATTCTATTTTATATATTTTTACCTACACTGAACTGAACTATTATACTTTTTACATTGTATTTATGATGCCAACTGTGTGACAAATAAACTCACACTTTCTTTTAAGTCAGTTTGACTATCAATGCTATTGATTCGGAAACGCCTCTGAGATACAGAATATTAGACATATATAATATTCTTCACATGCCCACCAGGTGGAAATCAACGTTGGCCATGCTGCAGCGGCTGCACACGCAGCAGAGGGCCATCAATGAGTACCTGTGCGACTACGGCACCAGGACAGGGTCAGGGGAGCTCAGTTTTTTCTCACCACGCCAGTGGGGCATGATCAGGGATGCATGCACTGTCCTGTCACCGTTTGAGGCCACAAGGATGGTGAGCAGTAACAGTGCATGCATCAGTGATACTGTACCTCTTGTCCACCTGTTGGCGCATACGCTGCGTGGAATAATGGACAGGGCACGTGAGGCAGAACAGAGGCAGGAAGAGGAGAGGACTTCCTTGCCTCTCAAGGCCCGCTTTATCCAGAGTGTTCCTGCTGTCCCACCCATCACACCGGAAGATGATAATGAGGAGGAGGATTGTTTTAGCATGGAGGTGGAGCCTGGCATTCAGCAGCAGCAGTCTTGTAGGGATGATTTACAGTCCCATGAAACCCGTGGACTTGTACGTGGCTGGGAGGAGGTGGCGGCTGCGGATCATGTTGTCCTTAGTGACCCAGAGGACTCCGGACTGAATGCCTCAGCTAACCTACACTGCATGGCCTCCCTGATCAAGCAGAGGGACCATTACTGGCTCGCCACTCTCCTTGATCCACGGTACAAGGTTAAGGTTGCAGACCTTATCTTGCCATCGCAGAGGGAGCAGGGGATGAGACATCTCCGGGAGGCCTTGCAGAAAGGTCTGTGCAACGTGTTCCCAGAGACTGGGAGGTTACAAACTCCTGGTCCTGGACAACATGTTGCTGAGGCTTCGGTCAGAAGGGAGCAGTGGAGAAGGTGGCCGTCTGACCGATGCGTTTAGGCAATTTTTTAGTCTGCAGCCCCAAGGTATGATCGGTTCCAGCATCTGATTTACATGGTGCAGGAATACCTAGGGGCAAGGTCAGACTTGGACACCTTTCCCACTGAAAATCCTCTGGCTTACTGGGTCTTGAGGATTGATCACTGGCCAGAGCTTGCACAGTATGCAATTGAGCTACTGGCCTGTCCTGCATCCAGCGTTCTTTCGGAACGCACCTTCAGTGCTGCTGGTGGCTTTGTAACCAATCACAGGGTGCGCCTGTCCACCGACTCAGTTGATTGACTGACCTTCATAAAGATGAATCAGGCTTGGATCACTATCAGCTACCAAGCACCTGAAGCTGATGTAACCGAATAGTTTTTTTGGAAATGTCACATCCCTTCAAGACTGCCTATGCTGATGCTGAGTGACTGTCCTGTTATGTTGACTGACTATCCTCTTCCTCAATGATCCCGCTGATATCTTGGAAGAACATTTTTGGTTCTGGGTGATGCCACCAGCCAAATTTTTCAGCCCCTGTTTAACAATTTTTGATGCAATGCTTTTCAGCAGGGCTCATTCCTGCACTCCAAATAGAGTATATGGGAGAGGTTGCAGTGTCGTGGCACCAGTGCCTAAGGCCCAATTTTTCAGCCCCTGTTTAACAGGGGCATGTAATTACAATTTTTGATGCAATACTTTGCAGCAGGGCTCATTCCTGCACTCCAACTAGCCATTTTTAAAAACAATTTTGGCATTGACCCATGTCCCCTGGGGCAGGAGCCAGGTCCCCAAATCCTTTTTAGGACAAGATCTTGCATATTAGCCATTAAAATTAGCACTTTTTTATTTTGAACGTTTGAGTCCCATAGACTTCAATGGGGTTCTAAAGTTCGCACAAATTTTCGGTCCGTTCGAAAGTTCTGGTGCGAACCGAACCAGGGGGTGTTCAGCTCATCCCTAGTCAAAAGTGTTAAAAATGACAAGAGCCAGTTTTTGACAATTCCTTTATTAAAGTCTTCTTCATTCATCTTCTTTCCTTCATCCTTTGATTTCTTCCTCCATCTTCTTCCTCCATCTTCTTCTTCCTTCGATCCTCTGCTTCTTGCTCCGATGTTCTCGTCCGGCATCTTCCTCCATGGCATCTCTTCTTCCTTTTTTTCGTTCTCGGGCCGATCCGCGCAATGGGAGGCTCCCGCTGTGTGACGCTTATCTTCTTCTAACGCTTATATAATGGAACCCTGTGTCCTTATATAATGGAACCATGTGGCCCCGCTCTCCGTTATATAAGAAGTGTCAGAAGAAAAGCGTCGCACAGCGGGAGCCTCCCATTGCACGGAGCGGCCTGAGAACGAAGCGAGGAAGAAGAGACGCTGTGGAGGAAGATGCCGGACGAGAACACCGGAGCAAGAAGCAAAGGATCGGAGGAAGAAGAAGATGGAGTAAGAAAACTGAAGGGATGAAGGAAAGAAGGAAGAAGACCTGAAGAAGATGACTTTAATATGATCATATAAAATGAGGGCATGTGGCCTGGAGCGGTTCAGGAGGGGGGGCGCTCTCTCATCCCCGCCCTCTTTTCCTGCGGCTTGCCAGGTTGCGTGCTCGGATAAGGGTCTGGTATGGATTTTGAAGGGGACCCCCAGGCCATTTAAAAAAAAAATTGGGCGCGGGGTTCCCCTTATTTTTGGAGCAAGGTTCCCCTTAATATCCATACCAGACTTGAAGGACTTGGTATGGATTTTGAGGGCGACTCCCACGCCATTTTTGTTTTTGGCGCGGGTTTCCCCTTAACATCCATACCAGACCTGAAGGGCCTGGTATGCTCTTGGAGGGGAACCCATGCCGGTTTTTTATTTAAAATTAAAATCGCCTGGCCTGGGGGCGACATAAAGTCGTGTTGTAAGTCGCCCCAAGTTGTGTTGTAAGTCGCCTCAAGTCGTGCTGTGATTCATACTCATACTCCCAAAGTCTCTTTGAAGTCGTGTTGCCCCTGTGTTAATGGACTGTTAATGATACGTTGTGTGCTATTATCAATGGCATATTATTATGGCGTGCGCCGGCATAATATCTGTTGTGCATATGCGTGTGCCGGTTCACACATTCAATTAATAATTTATCAGGCGCACAAATTAAGTTATGAACTGGCGCAGCGCATTCATTTTAGTAAATTACCCCCAGTGTGTTTTAGTGCATTAAAATTTTAAAAAGTGTGTTTCCCCAAAAAATTGCATTTGGAAAATCGCTGCACAAATACTGTGTGAAAAAAAAAAGAAAAACTGCAACACCCACCATTTTAATCTGTATTAAAAAAATATGTTTGGGGGTTCAAAGTAATTTTCTTGCAAAAATATATATATTTTTCATGTAAACAAAGTGTCAGAAAGTGCTTTGTCTTCAAGTGGTTAGAAGAGTGTGTGATGTGTGACATAAGCTTCTAAATGTTGTGCATAAAATGCCAGGACAGTTCAAACCCCCTCTCCCCCACATGACCCCTTTTTGGAAAGTAGACACCCCAAGTTATTTGCTGATAGGCATATTGAGTCCATGGAATATTTTATATTTTGCCACAAGTTCTTGGGGGGAAAAAAAAAAATATATATGTGTGTGTGTGTGTGTGTGTGTGTGTGTGTATATATATATATATATATATATATATATATATATAATGTTTGATTTATTTAATTTTTTTTACAGAAAGTTTTGGGAAAATAAATATATATATTGTTGTTTTTTTTGCTATTTTTTTTTGCTTTTTTTTTTTTTTTTTTACAGAAAGCTGTCACTAAATGATGTATTGCTCAAACATGCCATGGGCATATGTGAAATTACACCCCAAAATACATTGTTTCTTCTCCTGAGTATGACGATACCACATGTGTGAGGCTTTTTGGGAGCCTAACCGCGTGCAGGACCCTGAAAACTGATCACTGCATTCAGGCTTTCTGAGGGTGTAAATTTTTGATTTCACTCCTCACTGCATATCACAGTTTCAGAGGCCATGAAATGCCCAGATAGCACAAACACCACCCCCCCTCCCAAAATGACCCCATTTTGGAAAGTAGACACCCCAAGCTATTTGCTTAGTGGCATGCTGAGTATTTTGCAGATCTTGCTATTTGTCACAAAGTTTTGAAATTTGAAAAAAGAAACAAAAATACATTTTTCTTTCCTTTCTTCATTTTCAAAAACGTGACAGCTGCAAAATACTCACCATGCCTCTTAGCAAATACCCCGGGGTGTCTGCTTTCCAAAATTGGGCCATTTGGGGGGTTTTGTGCTATCTGGACATTTCAAGGCCTCCGTAACTGTGATAAGTAGTGAGGAGTAAAATCACCATTTTACGCCCTTAGAAAGCCTGAAGGCGGTGATTGGTTTTCGGGGACCTGTATATGGCTAGGCTCCCAAAAAGTCTCACACATGGTATCCCCATACTCAGGAGAAGCAGCAGAATGTATTTTAGGGTGTAATTCTACATATAACCATGGCATGTTTGAGCAATATATCAATTAGTGACAACTTTGTGCAACAAAACAAAAAGTTTGTAATTGTCCTGCAACTTGTGGCAAAATATAAAATATTCCATGGACTCAACATGCCTCTCAGCAAATAGCTTGGGGTATCTACTCTCCAAAATGGGGTAATTTGGGGAGTTGTACTACCTGGGCATTTTATGGCCTTCAAAATTGTGATTGGTAGTGAGGAGTAAAATCAAAAATGTACGCCCTTAAGTCCTGAAGACGGTGCTTGGATTTCGGTGTCCTGTATGCGGCTAGGCTCCCAAAAAGTCTCACATGTGGTATCTCCATACTCAGGAGAAGCAGCAGAATGTATTTTGGGGTGTAATTCCACATATAGCCATGGTAAGGGTGAGCAATATATCATTAAGTGACAACTTTATGTAATTTATTGTTTTTGTAATTTTTCAATTACTTGTGACAAAAAAAAAAAATATTCAATGGGCTCAACAAGCCTCTCAGCAATTTCCTTGGGGTGTCTTCTTTCCAAAATGGGGTCATGGGGGGGGGGGGGGTTGCACTGCCCTGCCATTGTAGCACCTCAAGAAAACTAAAAGCTGTGTAAATTCCATAGAATGTACCATAGTTTGTAGACACTATATCTTTTGTGCAAACCAATAAATATATGCTTATTGACATTTTGACACTACCAAAGACATGTGGCTGAATATATTTTGGCCTAAAATTTAGTTTATTGGATTTTTCTTGTAACAAAAAGTAGAAAATATCTTTATTTCTATTTTTTTAATTTTCAGTCTTTTTCCGCTTATATAGCAAAAAATAAAAATCGCAGAGGCAATCAAATACCACCAATAGAGAGCTTTATTTGTGGGTAAAAAGGAAGCAAATTTTGTTTGGGTACAACATTGCATGACCATGCAATTACCAGTTAAAGCAGTGCAGTGTCAAATTCTAAAAAGTGCTCTGGTCCTTGAGCAGCGTAAGTCACCAGGACCAGATGGCTTGCACCCAAGGGTCCTTGGGAACTCAATTGCCAGACTATTGTTCCCATTTTTTACTGACAGTCTACTGACTGGAATGGTACCAGCTGGTTGGAGAAAAGCCAATGTTGCACCGATATTTAAAAAAGGGCCAAAATGCAAGCTCTTGGAGTGGATGATATGGGACTATATACAAGATTTTAGTAATGAAAACGGTATCATTAGCAGTAGTCAGCATGGATTCATGAAGAATCTTTTTGCCAGACCAATCTATTAACCTTCTATGAGGAGGTGAGTTGCCATCTAGATAAGAGGAGGCCGGTAGACGTGTATTTGTATTTTGGAAAAGCATTTGACACAGTTCCCCATAAATGTTTACTGTACAAAGTAAGGTCTGTTGGCATGGACCACAGGGTGAGTGCATGGATTGAAAACTGGCTTCAAGGGCGAGTTCAGAGGGTAGTGATAAATGGGGAGTACTCGGAATGGTCAGGAGTGGAAAGTGGGGTCCCCCAGGGTTCTGTCCTTGGACAAATCCTCTTTAATTTTTTTTAAAAACGTCCTGTAGGACAGTTCAAGCTCTGTATTTGCAGACAATACTAAGCTAAGCAGGGCAATAACTTTGGAGCAGGATGTGGAAACTTTGCAAGATCTGAACAAATTAATGGGTGTGGGTAACTACATGGCAAATGAGGTTTAATGTGGAAAAATGTAAAATAATGCATTTGGGTGGCAAAAATATGAATACAATCTACTCCCTGGGGAAGAACATCTGGGGGAATCAAGGATGGAAAAAGACCTGGGGGCCTGGTCTCAGCAATGGCGTGCAATTCCAAGCTGCTGCTAACAAAGAAAACAGAATATTGGCATGCATTATAAAAAAAGGGAGTAACTCAAGAGATAAAGCAGTAATTGTCCCACTCTACAAGATTCCGACCTCACCTGGAATATGCTATCCCATTCTGGGCATCAGTCCTCAGGAAGGATGTGCTGGAGATGGATTGAGTACACAATAGGAATAAAACTTTTCCGCGAAGGGAGTTTAATAAGACACGTGGCTTTTCTTACAATTAGAAGAAAAGAGGTTCAACATTAAACTGCGTAGAGGGTTGTAAGAGTGGCAAGGATGTGGAATTCCTTTCCACAGGTGGTGGTTTCAGCGGGGAGCATCAATAATTTATACTGTCGAGTGTCTCTCAGCCCTTCCTTCTCTGTGCTCAGGTTGCTCAGCTGTCGGTTAATTGCCAGTACTCATTGTTCCACAGTGGCTCACCTGTTGATCATCTCCTGCTTGTCAGTCAAGCCCACAGCCAGCTCCTTCTGGCTATTTAAACTGTGGTTCAGTTCAATCAATTGCCTTCACCTTGGTCAACATATCTAGTAGGGATGAGCTTGATGCTTGAGTCGAACGTAAGTTCGACTCGAACATCGGGTGTTCGCCAAACAGCAAACATCTTGTGGGAAATTCGAGAGCCACGGAACGCCCCATAATGCACTGCGAGATCGCAGTGCAATGCTGTATGATGATTGGCCAAAGCATGCACCTGATCTGCATACATTGGCCAATCACTGCACGTTCTGCTGAGAGAGCCATAATTGGTCAAAGACAGGGTGCCTTTGGCCAATCATGGCTCAGGGGGACTAAGTTCACGCCCCACACTATATAAAGCTGCTTACATAGTGGCCGTGTGTAGTGTTTTTGGTGTGGACGGGAAGATAGCTTGAGTTAGATTAAGCAGGCAGGTTATTTAGGTAGTGGCAGTGTATTTGAGATATATATGTCTGGTGTATTATTATTATTATACAGGATTTATATAGCGCCAACAATTTAAAAATAATGGCAGACATTACAGCTACATTACAATTTGGTACAAGAGGAAACCAGGGCCCTGCTCATAAGAGCCTACAATCTAAAAAGGGAGGGTCAATTGATACAAAAGGTAATAGCTGTGGGGGATGAGCTGATGGAGGAAGTAAAATAGTATGTTAGAAGCCGCATAGACTTCTTTAAAGAGATATTTTCGGCGGTGTAAAGTATATAATACACTTCAAGCGGTGTATCAATATATTTATATTGTGTGTGTATGTGTGTGTATATATATATATATATATATATATATATATATATACACTCTGTATTCAGTGTAGCATGTGTGTATAAATATAAATATATATACACGCAGTGCATTCAGTGGTGTACAGTATATAATACACTTCAGGCGGTTTATCAAAATATATGTATATATACTTTGCATTCAGTGTAGCGTATATATACCGTGTATTTGGCAGTGTACAGTATATGATACATTTCAGGCGGCGTATCAATATATATAGTATCTCACAAAAGTGAGTACACCCCTCATATTTTTGTATATATTTTATTATATCTTTTCATGTTGCATAGTAAGGTTGAATAAAGACACTAGTCCATCCAGTTCAACCTGAGTGAGTGTCTACAATTGTCCCTATCCCTGTACATTGCACACTCACATCGGTCCCTACCCTCAAGGAGAACGCAATCTAAGGTCCCCATTCATATACTAGGGCCAATTTTTTGGACACAAGCCAATTAACCTACCTGCAAGTCTTTGGAGCGTGGGAGGAAACCAGAGTACCCGTAGGAAACCCACGCAGGCACAGGGAGAACATGCAAACTCCAGGCAGGTAGTGTCGTGGTTGGGATTCAAACCAGCGACCCTTTTTACTGCTAGGCGAGAGTGACAACACTGAAGAAATTATACTTTGCTACAATGTAAAGTAGTGAGTGTACAGCTTGTATAACAGTGTAAATTTGCTGTCCTCCCAAAATAACTCAACACACAGCCATTAATGTCTGAACCGCTGGCAACAAAAGTGAGTACACCCCTAAGTGAAAATGTCCAAATTGAAACCAATTAGCTATTTTCCCTCCCCGTTTTCATGTGACTCGTTAGTGTTACAAGATCTTTGGTGTGAATGGAATGGGGAGGTGGTGAGTTCAATTTGGTGTTATCACTCTCATACTTGTCACTGGAAGTTCAACATGGCACCTCATGGCAAAGAACTCTCTGAGGATCTGAAAAGAATTGTTGCTCTACATAAAGATGGCCTAGGCCAGTGATGGCGAACCTTGGCACCCCTGATGTTTTGGAACTACATTTCCCATGATGCTCCTGCACTCTGCAGTGTAGTTGAGCATCATGGGAAATGTAGTTCTAAAACATCTGGAGTGCCAAGGTTCGCCATCACTGGCCTAGGCCATTGGCACCGCAGATGTTTTAGAACAACATTTCCCATGATGCTCATGCACTCTGCAGTGTAGTTGTGCATCATGGGAAGTGTAGTTCCAAAACATCTGGGGTGCCAAGGTTTGCCATCACTGGCCTAGGCTATAAGAAAATTGCCAAGACCCTGAATCTGAACTGCAGCACAGTGGCCAAGACCATACAGCAGTTTAACAGGACAGATTCCGTTAATCACTTCAGCCCCAGACCATTTGGCTGCCCAAAGACCAGAGCATTTTTTGCGATTTGGTACTGTCGCTTTAACTGACAATTGCGAGATTGTGCGATGTGGCTCCCAGACAAAATGGACGTCCTTTTTTTCCCACAGATGGAGCTTTCTTTTGGAGGCATTTGATTTTTTTTTAGCGCTATAAAACAAAAAAAGGTGACAATTTTGAAAAAAAACACTATTTCTTGATCATACATCACGGGACACAGGAGCTCATTACATAGTGGGTTATATAGGCACCTCTGGTGATTGGACACTGGTTAACCCCAATTAAGGAGAATTCCTCCCCTATATAACCCCTCCCATATGGGAGGCACCTCAGTTTTTTCTACAGTGTCTATGGTGGTTGGTCACGTAAAACATGTGCTATGAAGAAAGCTCTGTGCAGGTCCCTGCGGGGGCCTAAGGGCTACAACAAACCGGATCCATATCTCGGGCCGATATTTGACTCCCAAGATGGTATGGTACCCAGGCCTCGTCATCCGAAGAAATGAGGTTTGGCCTGTAAGTCCTCTCCTGTTGGAAGACTGGGCTCTGGGAAAACCAGACTTGGTGTACTGTTTACACATGTGGCACGAATGTTTCCGGCAGAGTCTTTTACAAGGTCCAGGTAGGAGGTTCTTCTGAGAAAGAACCCCAGAGAAACCTGAAGGTTGGCAAACACTGCCCGCCGTGATGGGTGAAGGCTGGAATCTGTCTGTGTTCAGCAATTCCTGCGGCGAGGATAGGTAAGGGAAGTTAATCCTATATATAATTATATGATGGATTTCTTCATTTGAGTAGTTGTATGTCTTACCTGGTTTCCACCACTAGAGGGAGTAAGAGCAGCCTGATGCATACTTGCATGCCTTTCAGTACACATGCTCAGTGAAGCCTGGTTCTCCAGAGGTCTCACGTCTCCACTGCAGTCCCTGCCACAATAAGGTAATACAGGTGTCCCACGTAGTCTGGGGGTCCTACGCAGCTCTGATGAGATTCCTTCCCCCCCCCCTGGATTCCGGCGGTCCTCGTGCAGGCGCGCCGTGCGCGCTCCCGGGCTAATGGAGGGAGGAGTGTGGTTGTGAGCCGTGCACATTGGCATGCACAGCGCTGTACTGCGCAGGCGGCAGTTTTAAAAGCCCAGAGCGTCAGGGGGCTGTAAGTGTGTGAGACACAGGAGCTGTGGGCAGTAAGCATCCCAGGGGATTGGATCCAGGCAAACTTTAGACACCTACTCAGCATCAGGTTGTGCAGTATTAAGCATATATATTTATTGTGAGACTTTAAGCACAACAGTGATTGCACTTTATACTAGTACCTCTGCTTGTAGCTTAGGACTATGTCTCCTCATAAGAGGGTCTCAGGGGAGGTAACAAGGGCACTGGTAAATCACCGCCTAGGTCCAGGGGTTCTAAAAATGCCTGTAAGTTACCATCCCCCCCTCCCTGCAAAACTGGAGCCAGCCTCACAGGGTGAGTCAGTGCCCCTGTCAGGTTTTGCAGCCTCTCCTAATGTCCCAGCCCCGGTATATGTCACTGAGGACTCCCTTAGGGCTACATTGGAGGGTTTTGAAGGGAGAATCATGAATTTTATTTCTGCTTCCTTGAAAGATAGCAGGAAAAGCGGTAGATCCCCTCCCTCTGCTGAGATTCCTCTTTCAGATGATTCTTCTGACAATGAGGAGAGATCCCTATTTTGGGACAGGGATATTGAGCAGTTGGAGGAATCAGAGGAAGAGGAGAGAGTCCCCTCCTCCCAGGCGCTCAGAAAACAGGTGCAGTATTATGCTGAATTGGTGCGTACCACATTCAGAATGCCTGCTGCTGAAGTCGCTACGTCCTCTGTTTCTTCCCTAGGAGTCAGGAAAGTCCCACAGACTGCTTTTTCCTTCCCAATTCATCCCTTAAAGTGGTTGTATACTCTTTTTTTTTTAACTTTTACCTACAGGAAAGCCTCTAATAACCTTTACGGTTTAGGAGATATTCCCCTCGGTATGCGCCGCTGACTGCAGCGGCGCATGCGCACGAGGGGATTCTCGGCCTGAAAATCCGGCAGTGTCCGGCCGGAATGAAATCTCCCGCGCGCATGCGCGGGAGTGACGATATCGCGGCTCCGGCCACTCACAGCGCCGGAGCCGCGATACCCGGAAGAAACGCCGAGGGAGCATGTCAGCTCCCTCGGCGTGGATCGTGCCAGATGTTGGGGCCTCGTTCTAAGGTAAGTATTTCATAATTTCATAATGAGCTAGTATGCGGTGCATACTAGCTCATTATGCCTTTTGCTTTGCAGGTGTTAAAAAAAAAAAAAAATAGCGGGTTTACTACCGCTTTAATGGATAAATTGATGTATGAGGATTGGGGACATCCCGATAAACTGTTTACTCCTCCTAAAAGGTTTTCTATGCATTATCCTCTGGAGGAAAGTTTCACCAAGAAATGGGGGGGTCCCATCTGTCGATGCAGCTGTTTCTTGTGTGAATAAAAACCTGACCTGTTCGTTGGATAATGCTCAGGTATTTAAAGATCCAACTGATAAGAGGTTGGAAACATTATTAAAAGCCTCCTTTTCCATGACTGGCGCTGTAGTGCAACCTACAGTCGCAGCCGTGGGGTTGTCAGTTCCTCAAGGAACAGGTTAAGCGGATGCTTGTCCTCCTTCCCAGTGAGGAAGTGGAGAATTATGCAGAAATACCTCAAATTCTGTGTTTCATGATTGATGCGATTTTGGATTCTGTCCAACAAGCATCTCGTTTGTGTCTCCTGTTGGTACACATGCGAAGGGCCCTATGGCTAAAGAATTGGGCAGCTGAGCTATCATGCAAGAAGCATTTGATTGGGTTCCCGTTTAAAGGGGAGCGTCTGTTTGGAGAAGAATTAGACAAATTCGTCCAAAAAAGGGGTTAAATCTACTCTCCTTCCAGTCAAAAAGAGCAAACGTCCGTCATTTAGGCGTTCTCTCTCTCCCGGAGCATCAAGCTCTAAGCAGTGGCGACGGCCTTCTCAACCCTCCTCTACAGGAAAGGCTCAGGGCCGGGCCCAGGGGCAGAAAAAGACTTGGGGGCGGAAGCCTGCCAAGCAGAGCCCAAAAGCTTCCTTGTGAAGGGGCGCCCCCTCTCGGCCGAGTGGGGGGAAGGCTTCGGCAGTTTGCGGAAGCCTGGCGGGAAGAGATCCGGGACAAGTGGGTGATCTCTTCGGTATCTCTGGGCTACAAGCTAGAGTTTCAGGAGATTCCACCTTCTCGCTTTCTAAGGTCAAGGATCCCCAGGGATCCAGTAAAGCAAAAACCGCTATTTCTGGCCTTAGATCACTTACTATCCCAAGGGGTGATAGTAGAAGTGGACCCAAAAGAACAGGGTTCAGGGTTTTACTCGAATCTCTTCACAGTTCCGAAGCCAAATGGAAGTGTCAAACCTATCCTGGATCTGAAGGATCTGAACCGGTTTTTACACATCCGGTCCTTCCGAATGCAGTCAATTCACACTGTGGTCTCCTCCCTGCAAGGGGGAGAGTTTATGGCATCAATAGACATCAAGGATGCATATCTCCATGTGCCAATTTTTCCCGCACACCAAAGGTATCTAAGGTTTGCGGTAGAGCGGCGCCATTTTCAATTTGTGGCCTTGCCGTTCGGGCTCGCTACGGCCCCTCGAGTCTTCACAAAGATTCTGGACCCTCTCTTTGCAAACCTAAAACTCAGGGTATAGCCGTCATGGCTTATCTAGACGACTTGATTCTCATGGAGAAAACAGTAGCGTCCCTGAACCACAGTGTTTCCAGAACACTAGAACACCTAGGTTGGATTATAAACCTAGAAAAGCCTTCAGCCTGCTACCAGGTTGGAATACCTGGGTATGTTTATCGACACCGCTCAGGGCAAGGTGTTTCTTCCAAGGCCAAAAGATCTTCCCCCATTCGATTGTGCATGAGACTGTAAGGGGAAAATGGTCGCCTCCTTCGAGGCAGTTCCATTTGCCCAGTTCCACTCAAGGCCTCTGCAAAGATGCATCCTTGCGGCTTGGAACAGGAAGCCCCAATCCTTGGATCTTCCTATGCGTCTATCCCCAGAGACATGCAAGAGTCTCATCTGGTGGTTACAAACTGAGAATTTGCTGAAAGGCAAAACCTTTCTTCCTCTTCCATGGAAGGTTATTACGACAGATGCCAGCCTAACAGGCTGGGGAGCAGTGTTAGAGGAGACGTGCTCGCAGGGGAAATGGTCTGCGATCGAGAAGCTATTGCCCATAAATGTCTTGGAGATCCGGGCAGTTTATATGGCTCTCATAAAGTGGTCTTCCAGACTACGGGGTCTCCCTGTTCGGGTTCAGTCCGACAATGCCACAGCAGTGGCCTATATCAATCACCAGGGCGGTACCAGGAGTCTGGTAGCGCAAAAAGAGGTGAATCGCATACTTGTCTGGGTAGAAAAGCATGTTCCATGCCTTTCTGCAGTCTTCATTCCAGGAGTGGAAAATTGGCAGGTGGATTTTCTGAGCCACCAGCAGTTGTGCCCAGGAGAATGGGCTCTGCACCCCGACGTGTTTTTGGACATATGTCGCAGGTGGGGTACTCCAGACGTAGATCTGTTTGCGTCCAGGTTCAACAGAAAACTGGACAAATTAGTGTCAAGAACAAGCGATACACTTGCTCAGGGGTCAGATGCTCTGACGGTTCCCTTGGATCAGTACAGTCTGATTTATGCCTTCCCCCCGTGCCCGCTTTTGTCGCGGTTCCTGGGAAGAGGGAAAGAAAGTCGGTCCTTTTGGTAGCCCCAGCTTGGCCCAGGCGACCGTGGTACGCAGAGATCATGAAGTTGGCAGTAGGCAGGCCATGGATCCTCCCTCTCCGGCCAGATCTGCTCTCACAGGGTCCAATCTACCATCCTGCTTTACACAGTCTGGATTTAACGGTTTGGCTGCTGAGACCCACATTCTGAGAGACCGTGGGCTTTCGGGGGGCCAGTCCTTTCTACTCTGGTTAATGCCAGAAAGCTGGCCTCCAGGCTTATTTACTACAAAATCTGGAGGGCATATGTTTCCTGGTGTGAACTCAGGGAATGGCATCCTATAAAGCTTGCTCGCTGATGATGTCTTGCATGTGGATTTTGTGAACACAAGTGGATTTTTTGAACTAAAGTGGAGAGTTAACAACCAGGAGTTGTGCTTTGACTGCTTCTGCTTGCAAGTGTTGTTTTTGGGGGTGTTTTATTTTCTCCCCTCCTTTATTGATACATTTGCTAGCAGTTTTTAAAAGACCTTTTTTCTGACACTTTTTAAACAGCATTTTTTTTTTTCCTCTTTCTTCCTGCCAATTTAGGGGAGGGGTTAATTGTGCACAGGTGTATAAAAGGTAGTTATACAAACTCCTCCAGGAGCTTGCTCCCCGATGGTGTCTTGCATGTGGATTTTTTGAACTAAAGTGGAGAGTTAACAACCAGGAGTTGAAAACAGGAGTTAAGACAGGAGTCTCTAACCTCTATCCTACCTCCATCCTCCCCTCCATTTTAAAGATCCCACTGCTAGGGGCAACCAGACAGCTTTCCAGAAACGTCAGGCTGACAGCAAGCCAGATTCACCGGAACTAGAGTGTTTAACGGGGACCACCGCAGCCAGGTAAGCTCGCACCTCCACTCCCCCCCCCAGTGATTGTTCCAGGGACTCCATCCGACCGCCTACGGGGGTCAGGAAGGAATTTTTGCCCCACTGGTGTGTTTGGCTGCTACTGTCAGGGTTTTTTTTGCCTTCCTCTGGAACAATCAGGAACAACCGTAGGTTAGCATACCCCTACCTCCGGCCTCCTTTCCATATTTTACGCTATCCTAGGACGACTATTCCAGATCACAGCCAGACTTCTTTTCTGAGCGGAGACCTTCATCTTAAGTAAAGGTAGCTGGAACAGCCAGCAACCGAATACAACAACTCCTTCCGCATCCATATAGGCATCCCCTGATCAACTTGCGCGCTAATAGCCTCAAGCACGGCGGCAAGTCTGATGCCTAGCCCCACCTCAGGATCAATGCCCTGATCAGGATCATCATCTTAGGCCCATAGTACCATCAACAGCATCCACAAACCATGTGCTACTTCAAATACTCAGCTGAAGTTCTGAACAGACTAAGGAACATCAACACCACATTGCCATCTTCCATACAAAAAATACTTTAAAGAGAACAACTATTAAAAACCGGACGACAAGCAGCTCCCAACCACAGGAAGACATCTACTCGACCACTACAATTAGATTGCGCCTTGATTAACGCCAGGTCTGCAGTCAAACATAGACTGGAAGTACACGACTTCATCATCGAGAACAATGTAGACTGCCTCTTCATCACCGAAAGCTGGTTAACCTCTGACTGCAACACCATCCTCACCGAATTGGTGCCGGAAAACTACAGGATCCTAACCGAACACCGGATAGGGAAAAAAGGAGGAGGCCTAGCAGTGATCTTTAAAGGTCACCTGGATCTCACTAAACCATTATCTCAGAACCCAGTGCCTTTTATGGAAATCCTGATGCTACATCTTCAACCAACACCCCATGACACCACTCATATTCTACTGTGCTACAGACCACCGGGACCAAAGTCCAATCTTCTTTCACCCCTCACGGAATCCTTTGCAATGCACACCCTAAAATTCAAAAATTTCCTGGCACTCTGAGATTTCAACCTTTGGGCAAACGAGCCTAAAGACCCCATCGCGACTGCCTGCATCAATCAACTAGAAGAACTGGGTCTACAGCAACTGATAAAGACTCCCACGCATGGGTCAGGACACACCCTGGACCTCATTTTCAAACAGAACATCGACGTCAACATATGCGACAGCATAACTCTGCCATGGACGGATCACCACGCCATCAAATTCAAAATCGCTACCAACATCACCAACGCAAAACGGAAACCTGTAACAACGCACTGGACCAGATCGCATAAAAAACTGTACTCCGAAGCCTTCAAAACCACTCTGTCCAAAAAGATATCTACAATAACCTTAAACCACTCTACGGAGGAAACACTCAACTCCCTGAACAAGGCATTACTGCAATCAGCAGACTCGGTAGCACCAAAACGCCGGGCACTCATCATGAAGAAAAATGCTGGATGGTTTAATAGCTCCCTCTCCGTACTATAGCAAGAACGCAGAAGAGCGGAAAGAACATGGAGAAGAAATCCCACCGAGGAAAACCTATTTAACTACAAAGGTCTCACAGAGAATTATCGGAAAGCAATCTTCAATGCCAAAAAGGACCACCTCTCATATACAATCTCAACGGCCACAAACCAACCACGGGAACTGTTTAAACTGGTTAATCAATCAATGAATCCGGTGTGCCTAGAACCCCCAGAAAGCGAATCCCAGGATTACTGTGACAAACTGTCGGATTTTTTCATCAATAAAGTCAAAACCATCAGGGAAACAATTTGTCAGAAGAAAACATCATACCTCAGCCAGCAAATACATAAAGAGGATGTCTGCACCAACATACCGCAACCGCCAAAATTTTCACTATCCCCAATTACCGTAGACACCGCAAAAAACATCATTAATAAACTGCGTGACAGTGCCTCACCTATTGACATCATCCCCACAAAACTACTGAAAGAATGCTCCGACATCGTGGCTCCAACCATAACCCACCTCATAAACCGATCATTCCACGAAGGGATTGTTCCCAGCATCCTCAAACAAGGCATCGTCAAACCTCTACTCAAGAAACCAAACCTGGACCCTCAGGATCCAAACAACCGTAGGCCAATTACAAGCCTCAACACCATTTCTAAGATCATGGAGAAAGCTGTAGTACATCAGCTACAACTTCACCTGGATACTCACAAACTCCTGGACCCGCTGCAATCAGGCTTCCGCCCGGGTCATGGAACAGAAACAGCTCTCCTCAAGATTTGGGATGACGCCTTCGAAGCAGCAGATGACGGAGAGCCGTGTCTCCTCGTACTGCTAGACCGAAGTGCAGCGTTTGATACAGTAGATCACAATACTCTACTCGTCTGCCTCACAGAAGTAGCCGGAGTCCAAGACATAGATCTCCAATGGTTCGCGTCCTTCCTAGGAAATCGGTCACAGACAGTGAAACTAGGAAAATTCCTCTCCGAAACTCAGGCAGTCACCTGCGGAGTCCCTCAAGTCTCTCCGTTGTCACCCGTTCTCTTCAACATTTACATTCGCCCACTCCTTTAAATCATCAGATGCTCAGATCTCTGCTTCCACTCTTACGCTGACGACACGCAACTTTATTTCCGGATCAATGGAAAAAAAGATCACCAACAACAACTTGAAAACTGCCTCAAATCAATAGAGGACTGGATGACCACCAACTCCCTCCAGCTGAATGATTCAAAGACAGAGCTTCTTATCTTACACCCAAATCATAAGCCCGCAACCAAAACCTCCTGGTCTCCACCAACCGTCTTTGGGCAGACTATCTCCCCAAAGACCAAAGCGAAGAGTCTCGGGGTTATTTTAGACGCACAAATGTCAATGGATGCGCAAATAGGATCTGTAGTCAGTCGATCTCACCATCTGCTGCACATGCTTCGCAGACTCATCCCTTTTATCCCAAAGAATGAAAAAGCAGTGGTAGTTGGAACAATCATTAATTCACGACTGGACTACGCAAACTCGCTTTACATAGGATTACCACAATATCAACTTGCGCGATTACAACTGATCCAAAACACGGCGGCAAGGCTGATAACAGGAAAAAAAACCTGGGAATCCATCTCTCCTTCACTGAGGAGCTTACATTGGCTAACCGTAAAAAATCGGATCACGTTCAAGACCCTGTGCCTCACCCACAAATGCGTGCATAGAGAAGCTCCGCAATACCTAATGGAGAAAATAAATCATTACACACCAAACCGCAGTCTTCGATCAGCCAACAAAACCTCCTCCTCGTGCCCAAAGCCCGGTATAAATCCAAGGGAGATCGGAGATTCGCTGTCCAAGGGCCTCGGCTATGGAATGCTCTACCAATCAACATCCGCCAGGAAGAAAATCACCTGGCTTTTAGGAAAAAACTCAAGACCTTCCTCTTTTAGCAGATGATCAAAGCTCGCCACAGCGCCTAGAGGCGATTCAATTCGCATTGTGCGCTATACAAGTATTTCATTCATTCATTCATAAAGTATGTCATTAGCAGGATCTTGGCCTTTCTCCAGTCAGGCCTAGAAATTAATTTGGCCGTAAGCACTATCAAGGTGCAGATTTCGGCCCTGTCAGTATTTTTTCAGAAGCCACTTGCATCGCATTCCCTGGTGCGGGCTTTCATCCAGGGGGCTATGCGGATAAGGCTGCCAGTCAAACCTCCGGTATGCCCATGGGATCTAAATTTGGTTCTCTCGGCTTTGCAGGGGCAACCTTTTGAACCTTTGCATCTGGCTTCATTAGTTCTTTTGACCAAAAAAATTGGTTTTCTTGGTAGCCATTTCCACGGCTAGAAGAGTGTCAGAACTAGCAGCTCTCTCCAGCAAAGAGCCGTATCTAATTGTTCATAAGGACCGGGTGGTCATGTGTCCCAACAGGTCCTTTCTACCTAAGGTGGTTTCGGGATTCCATTTGAATCAAGATGTAATCCTACCATCCTTTTTTCCGGACCCACAGTCTGCAGAAGAAGAATCTTTGGACACTTTGGATGTGGTTAGGGCAATCGGTATCTATCTTCAAGCAACGGCTCAGAAAAGGAAAACCGATTGCTTATTTATTTTGCCGGAAGGCCCTAGGAAGGGCCAGGCGGCATCAAAATCCACTCTCTCAAGGTGGATTAGACAGATTATTTCTCAGGCCTATAGTGTTAGAGGGAAAATCCCTCCTTTTCAAGTGAAAGCGCACTCTACTAGGGCTGTAAGTGCTTCTTGGGCAGTGCATCACCAGGCCTCCCTGGCTCAGATCTGTAAGGCTGCAACTTGGTCATCAGTCCACACATTCACCAGATTCTATCAGGTGGATGTCAGAGGGCAAGAGGATATCGCCTTTGGGCGCAGTGTACTGCAGGCTGCAGTTTAGGTCCTCCGGCCCATGGCGGTCTATAATTATGATCTGTGTCTCCCTCCCCTCAATCTGAGCATTGCTTTGGGACATCCCACTATGTAATGAGTTCCTGTGTCCCGTGATGTATGATCAAGAAAATAGGATTTTTATATACAGCTTACCTGTAAAATCCTTTTCTTGAGAGGACATGACGGGACACAGGGCACCCGCCCCTCTTGGGTTTTACGTGGTTTCCTATTGCTTTGCTACAAAACTGAGGTGCCTCCCATATGGGAGGGGTTATATAGGGGAGGAATTCTCCTTAATTGGGGTTAACCAGTGTCCAATCACCAGAGGTGCCTATATAACCCACAATGTAGTGAGCTCCTGTGTCCCGTGATGTACTCTCAAGAAAAGGATTTTGCAGGTAAGCTGTATATAAAAATCCTATTTTTTTACTTTTTGCTATAATAAATATTCCCAAAAAATATATAATTTTTTTTCCTCAGTTTAGGCCGATACATATTCTTCTACATATTTTTGGTAAAAAAAAAAAAAAAATGCAATAAGCGTTTATTGATTGTTTTGCGCAAAAGTTATAGCGTGTACAAAATAGGGGATAGTTTTATGGCATTTTTATTAATATTTTTTTTATCAGTAATGGCGGCGATCTGCAATTTTTATCGTGACTGCAACATTATGGTGGACACATCGGACACTTTTGGCTCTATTTTAGGACCATTCACATTTATACAGAGATCAGTGCGATTAGAAATGCACTGATTACTCTGTAAATGTGACTAGCAGTGAAGGGGTTAACCACTGGGGGGCACTGCAGGGGTTAAGTGTGTCCTAGGGAGTGATTCTAACTGCGGGGGGAGGGGCTAAGTGTGACACGACACTGATCACCACTTCCGATCACAGGGAGCTGTGGCCAGTGTCACTAGGCAGAATGGGGAAATGCTTGTTTACATCAGCATTTCCCTGTTCTTCCTCTCCGTGAAATGATCATGGGTATCCCTGCGGACATCGAGTCCGCGGGACCCGTGATTACATTCACAGAGCTTGCAGCAGGGTCACGCGCACGCCACCGGTGACATATTTAAAGGGACATAACTGTACGCCCATTTGCCTGTCCATGTCATTCTGCCGATGTAAATGTTTGTGCAGCAGTCAGCAAGCAGTTAAGAACAGGCCTCGCCATGGTCGACCAAAGAAGTTGAGTGCACGTGCTCAACGTTATATCCAGAAATTGTCTTTGGCAAATAGACGTATGAGTGCTGCCAGCATTGCTGCAGAGGTTGAAGGGGTGGGGGTTCAGCCTGTCAGTGCTCAGACCATACACCACACTGCATCAAATTGATCTGCATGGCTGTCATCCCAGAAGGCCTCTTCTAAAGATGATGCACAAGAAAGCTTGCAAACAGTTTGCTGAAGACAAGCAGACTAAAGACATGGATTACTGGAACCATGTCCTGTGGTCTGATGAGACCAAGAGAAGCTTATTTGGTTCAAATGGTGTCAAGCTTGTGTGGCGGCAACCAGGTGAGGAGTACAAAGACAAGTGTGTCTGAGAAAATCAAGCATCTTGGTGGGAGTGACATAGTCTGGGGCTGCATGAGTGCTGCCGGCACTGGGGTGCTAAAGTTCACTGAGGGAACCATGAATGCCAACATGTACTGTGACATACTGAAGTAGAGCATGATCCCTTCCCTTGGGAGACTGGGCCTCAGGGCAGTATTCCAACATAATGACCACTGCCTTGCTAAAGAAGCAGAGGGTAAAGGTGATATACTGGCCAAGAGTGTCTCCAGACCTAAACCCTATTGAGCATCTGTGGGGCATCCTCAAACAAAAGGTGGAGGAACGCAAGATCTCCAACATCCACTAGCTCCGGGATGTCATCATGGAGGATTGGAAGAGGACTCCAGTGGTAAACTGTGACGCTCTGGTGAACTCCATGCCCAAGAGGGTTAAGGCAATGCTGGACAATATTGGTAGCCACACAAAATATTGAATCTTTAGGCCAAATTTGGACATTTTCACTTAGGGGTTTACTCACTTTTGTTGCCAGCAGTTTAGACATTAATGCCTGTGTACAACAAATAGTATAAGAATAAATCAGTCCAGTTACTGTAAAATTCAATACTAAAACAGCGCTGTAAATAAATAACAAATAGTCCAAAATAAAACCATACAATAGTAATAAGAGTCCTTTTATGTGAAGTAAAGATGATGATAGTGGTTTAATCAGCGTTGCAGGATGATAATGGTGTTTATTCCAAGTGCTGCTAATATGCCATCCACCAGATTTTCATAGGATTTCACCACGTGTAGCACATCCCCTTAGGGGGTTAAACTCGCCAGACAACGCTGAAAAAAAGCTCCTTTAACCACCTTCAGACCGGACCATTTTGCTGGTAAATGACCAGAGGTCTTTTTACAATTTGGCACTGTGCTGCTTTAACTGGTAATTGCGCGGTCATGCAATGTTGTACCCAAACAAAATTTGCGTCCTTTTCTTCCCACAAATAGAGCTTTCTTTTGATGGTATTTGATTGCCTCTGCGATTTTTATTTTTTGCGATATAAACGTAAAAAGACCGCAAATTTTGAAAAAAAATGATATTTTCTACTTTTTGTTATTAGAAAAATCCAATAAACTCAATTTTAGTCATACATTTAGGCCAAAATGTATTCAGCCACATGTCTTTGGTAAAAAAAAAGTCAATAATTGTATATTTATTGGTTTGCGCAAAAGTTGTCACATCTACAAACTAAGGTACGTTTTCTGGAATTTACGCAGCTTTTAGTTTACGACTGCCTATCTCATTTCTTGAGGTGCTAAAATGGCAGGGCAGTACAAAACCCCCCCAAATGACCCCATTTTGGAAAGTAGACACCCTAAGGAAATTGATAAGTGGCATGTTGAGCCCATTGAATATTTTATTTTTTTGCCTCAAGCGATTGAATAATGACAAAAAAAATTTTTTTTATTTTTTTTTTACACAAAGTTGTCACTAAATGATATATTGCTCACACATGCTATGGGCATATGTGAAATGACACCCCAAAATAAATTCTGCTGCTTCTCCTGAGTACGGGGATACCACATATGTGGGACTTTTTGGGAGCCTAGCCGCGTACGGGGCCCCGAAAACCAAGCACCGCCTTCAGGCTTTCTAAGGGCGTAAATTTTTGATTTCACTTCTCACTACCTATTACAGTTTTGAAGGCCATAAAATGCCAAGATGGCACAAAACCCCCACAAATGACCCCATTTTAGAAAGTAGACACCCCAAGCTATTTGCTGAGAGGCATTTTGAGTCCATGGAATATTTTATATTTTGCCACAAGTTGCGGGAAAATTACAAACTTTTTGTTTTTTGTTTTTTTTTATTTTTCACAAAGTTGTCACTAAATGATATATTGCTCACGCATGCCATGGGCATATGTGAAATGACACCCCAAAATAAATTCTGCTGCTTCTCCTGAGTACGGGGATACCACATATGTGGGACTTTTTGGGAGCCTAGCCGCGTACGGGGCCCCGAAAACCAAGCACCGCCTTCAGGCTTTCTAAGGGCGTTACAGTTTTGAAGGCCATAAAATGCCAAGATGGCACAAACCCCCCCCCCAAATGACCCCATTTTGGAAAGTAGACACCCCTAAATTTAGGGGTACACTAGTGAGACTAGGTAATAAATGGCGGGTGCCCTGAAACTATAAAAAAAATAACTAACCAACCAGCGTCACCTGTAACAGTTATATGGTGATCACTGGTGAAAGGGTTAACTAGGGGGCAATCAGGGGGCTTTATGCGGTAGTATATGGGGGTCCCTGGCGCTATAAAAAGCTGCGGCGAACCTAAATACCTACCTGCCTAACTAGCGTCACCTGTGACACTAATACAGCGATCAGAAAAACTATCGCTTATTAGGCTGGGTTCACACTGGAGCGATGCGGGAACGCCATGAATCCGCGGCGGGTTCCCGCATCGCATGCCTCCCGGCGGCAGTTCACACTGCCCTATGCGAACTGCTGGGAGTGTCAGTGAAATGTTAATGACACCCCCAGATCAGTTCGCATATCGCAGTGCGATCTGCAAACTCGGATCGCATGGTGTGAACACCCATGCGATCCGATTCTGCTGCGGGCCAAAAAAAGGGTCCCGTGCGAATTTGCGGCGGGTGCGGCACGAATTCAGCCCCTACTATCTGTATGGCTGAACTCGAATCGCACAGAGATCGGATGTGATTTGCACTGCAGTGCGGTGCGAATCACATTCGTTCTCATAAACCGCTGCAATGTGAACCCAGCCTTAGTGACACTGGCGACGGGGGGTGATCACGGGGTTAAACCTTTATTGGGGGGGTTAGGGGGGCACATTAGAACTAAAGGGGGCTAACCCTAACTGCCCTAACAGTTATTACAAAAAAAAAGCAATTGGTGTCACTGTGACTGGGGGGGCAGGGGTAATTGGGGGGTGATCGGGGGGTAAAGGGGGGGTGTGAGTGTGCCTGGCATGTTCTACTGTATGTGGGGTGTGTTGGTGCAACTCACCGAACCTCTCTCCTCGGTGCCGGAACGAAAAATACCGACACGGAGGAGAGAATACATCACTTCCTCTCCTGTGTTTACATTACAGGAGAGGAAATGATGTCACCGGACATTTTCATTCGCCGGGAGCGATCGCGAGGGGGTGGCCATGAATGAATGGCCGTCCCCTCGTCCGGGATCGCTCCCGAATGAATACCGACCGCCGCAGGCACCAGGCGGGGGCCCGATCGGGCCCCCGACCGGCGGGCAGGCAAGGACGTACATGTAAGCCCTTATGCCTGCCCGTGCCATTCTGCCGACGTACATCGGCGTGCGGCGGTCGGCAAGTGGTTAAGGAGGTTTTTCCCTCTCTAGGTTACCACATTTCCATTATCATCCACTAGGGTCCAGCTGTCAAAAGTGCTCCATACATGTCATAAAATATAAAGAAGAGTTGCACATAGCGTAATTCTATTTACGCAGTGTATAATACAGTGCATCTGGTGTACAATTTCTAATACAGTGCAGACGGTGTACACAGTATATATACTGCAGTGCAGCCAGTGTACAGTTTCTAATACAGTGCAGATGGTGTACACAGTATATATACTGCAGTGCAGCCAGTGTACAGTTTCTAATACAGTGCAGACGTGTACACAATATATAAAACACTGTGTACAGTTTCTAATACACTTCAGGCAGTGTACACAGTATATAATACAGTGCAGCTTGTGTACAGTTTCTAATACTTCAGGCGGTGTACACAGTATATAATACAGTTCAACCCATGTACAGTTTCTAATACACTTCAGGCAGTGTAGTGCAGTGTTACAAAAAAAAAAATCGATCATGTCTGGAAGGCCACCAAGGAGAGGCAGATGCTCACGGGTCACTAAAAGAGAGCAAGCTGCCTCTGGGTCTACAGTCAACAGTGGTGCTCGTGAACATCCTCTGCAGGTGGCCGCGGGGCGCACTTGTCCTTTTTTAATTTTGGCGCGGGATTCCCTTTAATATTCATACCAAACCCAAAGGGCCTGGTAATGGACTGCGGGTGGGGGAATCCACGCTGTTGTTTTTTTTTCAATAATTTTTTTCTATATTGTCGGCATCCGACAAAACATTGCAGCCGCGAACAGTTCTAAATTTCATTTTTTCCTTTAGAAATTTAATTTTGCTTTTGCGGTACTGTTATGAACATGAGTCAGATGCGCTACTTTACAGGCAGACTAAGGAGACCCCCCAGGCATGATATTTAAAGGAATATTTCATTTTTATTGTTTCACTTTAAGCATTATTAAAATCACAGCTCCTGAAAAAACTTCTGTTTTTAAATTTTTTATTTTTTTTGCATTGATACATGTCCCCTGAGGCATGACCCAGGCCCCTATACAATTTTTATGTTAATAACTTGCATATAAGCCTTTAACTGCTTCCCGACCGACGGCCATCAACTGACGGCCAGGCGACGCACCTACTGTGGTGGGAGGCAGTCATATGACGGCCTCCCGTTTAAACAGGGAATGCGTGCGATCGTGCACTCGCATCCCTGTTTCAGGGGTGAACAGCCATTGGTTATGGCTGTTTACCACGTGATTGGCCGTGATGAAGTCACGGCCGATCACAGATGGTCACACCCCCACTGTGCACGGCGCATGCGCGCGATCGTGAGCACTCTGCACGTGCACGTCGGTGGCGGCGTGTTCCCCGGGAACACTGCTCGTCACCGACAGTGGTAAACAGCCATTGGCTGGCTGTTTACCCACGTGAACGGCTGTGATCCTTTCACAGTCGATGACTAAAATGTAAACAAACCGCGGTAACGAGATGTTACCCGGTTCTCCTCCTCACACCGATCGCGTGTGAGGAGGAGATTGCGGTAACATCTCGTTACCGCTTACAGTGTACACCAATCACACTCATTGGCCCCCCCAATAAAGAGGACCTGTCACCACCCCTCATAGTACCTGTCACTCACAGCCCATCAGAGTACCTGTCGCAGTCCATCAGAGTACCCGAGTACCTGTCACAGTCCATCAGAGTACCCGAGTACCTGTCACAGTCCATCAGAGTACCTGTCACAGCCCATCAGAGTACCCGAGTACCTGTCCCAGCACATCAGAGTACCCGAGTACCTGTCACAGCCCATCAGAGCACTCGAGTACCTGTCACGGCACATCAGAGTACCCGAGTACCTGTCACCAGGCCATCAGAGTACCCGAGTACCTGTCACCAGGCCATCAGAGTACCCGAGTACCTGTCACCAGGCCATCAGAGTACCTGTCACCAGGCCAACAGAGTACCTATTTGCAGCCCATGCTTCATAGAATATATGTTGGGGTGTTTGCTTTCCAAAATGGGGTAATTACCGCTGACCTATGGTCCAGCAGGCATGGGCAGAGACATTACCTTTCCTTGACGGCGCACTGGGTAACTCTGCTGGCAGCTGGGAAGGATGCAGGACAGGGTTCAGTGTTGTTGGAGCTTGTTCCTCCTCCACACCTCCAAAATGCTAGCTCCCTGCTCCCCCCCCTCTTCTTCTTAGTCTATGGCCTCTTCTGCAGAATTGTCCTCTGAACCAGCAGTGCTCCGTATGCATTCAACGGGCTACGTAAGCGGTCAGGCTTAATGATGCCGTGCGGTGCTTGAATTGGTCTGCCTAGGGGACAGGAGCCACACTGGAGCAGAGATTCTGTCAGCTCTTCAGGGGCAGGCTCAGAGGTGGTTGACGCCATGCCAGGTTCAACCAGGAATGGTTGTATGCGACAATGGCACCAACCTTATCTCCGCCCTTCGACAGGGACACTTTACCCATGTTCCATGTTTTGCACACATCCTGAATATGGTGGTGCAGCGTTTCTTGACCAGGTACCCAGGCTTGTGAGATCTCCTGAGGCAGGTCAGAAAAGTCCTGTGGTAATTTCCGCTAGTAATACAATGCCAGTGCTCAGCCGGCTGACATTCAAAGGGAATGCAACCTGCCCACCAACCACCTAATTTGTGACATGCCCACCAAGTCTAACTCAAGGTTGGCAATGCTGCACCGGCTGTACACACAGCAGAGGGCCATCAATGAGTACCTGTGTGAGTATGGCACCAGGACAGGGTCAGGCTTGGCTTCTTTTCATCACACTAGTGTCTTCTGATCAAGGATGCATGCACTGTCCTGTCACCATTTGAGGAGTCCACAAGGATGGTGAGCAGCGACAATGCATGCATCAGTGACACTGTCTCTCTAGTCTTCCTGCTGCAGCACACGCTTTGTGGAATAATGGACAGGTCACTTGAGGCAGAATAGCTGAAGGAAGATATCCAGATAGATATCTTTATCCAGATAGCATTCCTGCAGGGCTGCCAAACACACAGGAAGAAGAGAAGGAGGAGGATTGTGTTAGCATGGATGTAGAGGATAACACACAGCAGTCATGAAAGGATGTTTTTCAGTCCCCAGAAACCCGAGGAGTTGTACATGGCTGGGAGGAGGTAGTTACCGATAAAGTGACTCATAGGACTCAGAATTGAATGCCTCTGCAAACTTATGCTGTATGGCCTCCCTGATTCTGCAAAGCCTGCGAAAGGACCATAGGATTCATGGCATCAATGAGAGGGATCATTACTGGCTGGCAACCCATCTTGATCCACGTTACAAGGGTACAGTTGCAGAACTCATCCTGCCTTTGCGGAGGGAGCAGAGCATGAGACATCTTCAGGACCCCGTGAGGAAAAGTTTGTGTAACGCCTTTCCAGACCCTGGGAGGTTACCATTTCCTGGTTCTGGTGCTGGACAACGTGTTTCTGAGGTTCGTTTGGTCAGAGGAAGAGCGGTGGAGAAGGTGGCCAGCTGACTGATGCCTTTTAAACATATTTTTAGTCCTCAGCGCCAAGGTCTGATAAGTTCAAGCAACCATTGCCAGCGTCTGCATTATATGGTACGGGGATATCTAGGGGCAAGAGCAGACTTGGAGACCTTTCCGACAGAGCACACACTGGGTTACTGGGTCTTGAGGATGGACCACTGGCCAGAACTTGCTCAATATGCAATCGACCTACTAGCTTGTTGTCAAGGCTGGGCTCAGCCCTTCCTTCCCTGAGCTGGCCACTCAGCTGTCGGCTAATTGCCAGCTCCCATCTCTCTCCACAGTTACCCAGCTGTTGATGATCCGCTCGCCAGTCCGTCCAGTCCAGAGGAGCTCTGCCTTCGCCTTGGTCACATCACAAGAAACTATCTCCTGCGTTTCTGTTTAAAGACTGGCTTTGCTGACATCCCTTGTGGCTACAGATCCTGCTTGCTGCTCCACTTCTTGGATCCCTGACTCCTGGGTTGGCTGACTTTCTGTTCCAGTTACTGAACTTTGGCTATATTTTGACTACGTTTGTTCTTTTTTACTTTTATTATTAAACAAGTGTGATTTAACTGTACTTCTTTCTTGGTCTGATTTCATGGTTTCTGACAGTAGGTGAAGGCCATGAATTCTATATTCTCTAGTAGGTGAAGGCCATGAATTCTATAACTCTATAAGAGGTATGTCTGGTTCTGCTCCACTTCCCCAGAGATTTGGGGTCGATCCAGTTCAATGCAGAGGGTTTTTCAACCAGGTTGAGATATACTTTGAGATGCTGCTCCAGGCGTTACCCATGGACAGAAGCAAAGTAGATTTTGTGATATCTTTGCTTTCTTAGAGAGCCTTGGCCTGGGAAAACCCTCTATGGGAGATGCAAAAACCTGTTGCTTTTAGTTACCCTGAGTTTGTGGTCTCCTTTAAAAGGGTATTTGACATTCCCGCACGCTCCGCCATATAATTCCGTAGTCTGGCAGCAGAGGTTGCTTGGAACAATGGCTGCTCGTGGCTGCTTTTTCTCATGGTCTCTCAGATTCCATCAAGAATGAGATAGCAGCCCAAGATATACCCACTGAACTGGAGAAGTTGATCACGTTTGCCATCCTCATTGACTCCAGACTCAGAGAAATACTATCTTTTAAGGAGCGCTTGCGGAAGCCTCCTGTACATTTGCCTCCAAGCTTTGCAGTCCCACCCATGCCTCCCTCACCTCCCATGCCTCCCGGTATTGAGTCGTCAGTGAAGATGAACCCATGCACTTGGGCTTCATGCGGCTCTCTGAGAGAACCTTTAGGAGGAGGGAGAGATTGTGTCTTTATTGTGGCCAGGCAGGTCACTTTTTGAAGTCTTGTCTTACACATCCAGGGACTGCCCGAACCTTGAGGTCCTGTCATGGACAGACCTTAGGTGGTGTTTTGTCCCCAGTTATCCAGAAGGATAAGCCCCTGGTTTCGGTCTCCCTTTCTTGGGCTGAGTCGTCCATCGAGGTGCAGGCTCTAATCGACTCTGGGCCTGCAGGCCTGTTCATTGATGCTGCCTTTGTATGGAAGCACTCAATTCCGCTGCAGCTGTGTGACACTCAACTTGCCATTGAGACTCTTAATGGGAGACCTCTACAGCCTGCCCATGTGACTCATGAGATGGTTCCGTTGTCCATGGCCGTAGGGGCTCTTCACCATGAGATAATCCAATTCCAAGTTATTCCCTCACCTAAGTTTCCACTGGTTGTTGGTTATCCTTGGTTACAGAGCACAACCCCTATTTTGATTGGCTCTGTGCTGAGGTTCTTTCCTGGTCCCCACAATGCAGCGAGACATGCTTCCAGAAGGTAGCCAAGGTCCTGTGCACTTCACTCTCCTCCCTGTCGGAGGAGTACTGCAATTTTAGTAATGTCTTTGACAAAGGTAAAGCTGGTAGTTTGCCTCCACACCGGCCATATGATTGCGCAATTCACCTTCAACCTGGTGCCATATCCCCTCGTGGCTGGGTTTACTCTTTGTCGGTCTTGGAGGATAAGGCCATGGAGGAGTATGTTGAGGATGCACTTTCTCAAGGTTTGTTGCAAATCCTTGTCTCCTGCCGGTGCTGGTTTCTTCTTTGTGAAGAAGAAGAGCGGTGAACTGAGACCTTGTATTGATTATAGGGGCCTCAATCGTTTCACAGTCAAGAATGCCTATCCGATTCTGTTGATTACAGGGGAGAAATGGTTTTCACAAAGCTTGATTTGAGAGGGGCACACAATCTCGTGAGGATTAAGGAGGGTGACGAGTGGAAAACTGCGCTTAATACCAGAACAGGCCATTATGAGTACATTGTAGTGCCTTTTGGCCTTTGTAACGCCCCAGAAGTTTTCCAGGAATTTATTAATGATGTCCTCCGAGATTTTTTGCAGTTGTGTGGGTGTTTGTCTTGATGATATCCTCATATTTTCCAAGTCCCTGGAGAGCCACCACACAAATGTCTGTCGTGTGTTTCAGAAACGAATAGAGAACAATCTCTACTGTAAACTGGAGAAGTGTGAGTTCCATCATGAACAGGTTACATTCTGGGGCTATATCATTTCCATTGCTGGTTTTTGCTGGACCCAGAGAAAAGTTCAGCAGTCCTACAGTGGCCCCAACCTGTGGGTTTACCTCCTCTGCAGCGTTTCCTGGGCTTTGCCAACTATTATCAGAAGCTTATTCGTAACTTCTCGTCTCTGGTCAAGCCTCTGACTAATATGACCAGAAAGGACGGTAACCCACAGAGTTGGTCTCCGGAGTCCATTAAGGCCTTTGAGACTCTCAAGGCTGCCTTTGTTTCTGCTCCTGTGTTGGCACATCCTGATCCTACGTTACCTTTTATCCTTGAGGCTGATGCTTCTGAGACTGGTATTGGCGCCATTCTGTCTCAACGTCCTACCTCTGAGAGCGCTATCCATCCTTGTGGCTACTTTTCCAAGAAATTGGCTCCGGCAGAGTATAATTACTACATTGGTGACAGAGAACTGTTGGCAATACTTTTAGCCCTGAAAGAATGGAGACATCGCCTCAAAATTACCACTGTGCCAGTTCTCATTCTTATGCCGCGTACACGCGACCGGACTTTTCGACAGCAAAGGTCCGACAGAACGAATCCATTGGACAATGTGTGGGCTCCATCGGACCTTTACTGTCCAAAAATCTGACAGACTTTAGAAATAGAACATGCTTGAAATTTTTCCGCCTGAACTCCGTAGGACCCAGTTCCTATGGAGAAAGCCGCTCGTCTGTATGCTAGTCCGACGACGAAAACCGACGCTAGGGCAGCTATTGGCTACCAACTGCCTCATTCTAGCCCGGTTATACGTCATCACGTTCGATTCTATCGGACTGTGATTGTGTGTGGCCAAGTCCGTCATGCCGAAAGTCCATGGGGAAGACCGTCAGACCTAGTCTGCCGGAAAGACTGGCTGTGGGTACATGGCATTACTGACCATAAGAATTTAACATTCTTGTCTCTCCCAGAAGGGCATGATGTGCTCTTTTCTTGTCTAGTTTCAATTACATTGTCTCATTCTTACCCGGTACTAAGAATGTAAGGACTGATGCCTTGTCACGACAATTTTCCTCCACTTCCAAGTTGGAGTCTGTTCCGAATCCTGTGATTCCTCTTGATTGTATTCTGGCTCCCACCAGTCTCGCTTCTCCTTTGGGTGACGAATTTCTTGCTGCCCTGGTCCATGCTCCTCTTGAGAAACCTTGTGACCGCTGCTTTGTTCCAGAGAGTCTCTGTACTTCCGTGCTCCAGACTTACCATTCTCCCAAGGCAGCTGGCCACCCTGGAAAGAATCAACTTGTTTGGGCCATTTCCTGGTGGCCTAGTCTACTAGCTGATGTAACTATCTTCATAGCTGCCTGCCTTTTCCATGTGTGCTCAGAGTAAGACTCCATGACATCTTCCTGTGGGCCTCCTACAACCCATAACCAATGGACCCACCTGTCTATGGATTTCATTGTGGAGTTACCCAACTCTCGAGGCAAAACTGTTATCCTTATGGTGGTTGACTGGTTCTCAAAGATGTCATTGTATTCCATTTAAGAAGTTGCCCACTTCTAAGGAACTGGCTTCCATTTTTGTTTGGGAGATCTTTCGCTTACATGGGCTACCCAAGGTGATTGTCGGACAGGGGTAGTAAGTTTGTGTCCCGGTTCTGGCAAGCCTTTTGTGCACAGTTGGGAATTCAGCTTCCTTTCTCCTCTGCATATCACCCGCAGTCTAATGGGGCCATAGAACGAGCCAATCAGTCCTTGGAGCAATTCCTACATTGCTATATTTCTAACCATCATAACAGCTGGTCAGACCTATTACCGTGGGCAGATTTTGCTCACAACAGTGCCTTGCCAATTGTCCCCGTTTATGGTGAATTATGGTCTCCAACCTTCTATATTGCCTTTTTTTCGCAGAGTATTCCTACGTTAGAGGAGCATCTCTGTGGTCTTCGCTCCATTTGGACACAAGTCCAGGAGGCTTTGCATCATGCTAATGATAGGTACAGACTCCATGCTGACCACAGACGACTGCCTGTGCCTTCCGACCAGGTTGGGGACAGGGTCTGGCTGTCATCTCGCAACCTCCGACTTCATGTTCCCTCGGTTTATTGGGGCTTTTCCATATTCTTCGCCGGATTAACCCAGTGGCTTACGCATCAGTCCTTCCTTCTAATGTGTGTATTTCAAATGTATTTCATGTCTCCTTATTAAAACCTTTGGTCTGAAACCGCTTTACTACCTCGGTATCACGTCCTCATGCTGTACAGGTTGAGAACCATGAGGAGTATGAATTATGGTCCATTGTTGACTCCCGTAGGTTCCATGGGCGCATACAGTGCCTGGTGCATTGGAATGGGTATGGTCTGGAGGAACACTCTTGGGTCTCGTCCTCAGACGTATATGCCCCTGTCCTCTTCTGTGATTTCCATAGACATTTTCCCCTCAAGCCTGGTGGTCCTAAGAGGGGGTACTGTCAGGGCTGGGCTCAGGCCTTCCTTTTCTTAGCTAGCCGCTCCGCTGTCGGCTAATTGCCAGCTCCCATCTCTCTCCACAGTTACCCAGCTGTTGATGATCCGCTCGTCAGTCCTGCCTAAGCAATCCAGTCCAGAGGAGTTCTGCCTTCACCTTGGTCACATCACAAGAAACTATCCCCTGTGTTCCTGTTTAAAGACTGGCTTTGCTTACATTCCTTGTGGCTACAGATCCTGCTTGCTGTTCCACTACTTGGATCACTGACTTTGGCTATGTTTTGATTACGTTTGTTCTTTTTTACTTTCATTATTAACCACTTGCCGCCCGCCCAATTACAAATTGACGGTGGCAAAGTGGTTGCATAATCCTGATTGGACGTCATATGACGTGATCAGGATTATGAGCCGGGGGTGCGCATCGCGGCGATCGTTGTTGCGGGGTGTCAGTCTGACACCCGGCAACTACGATCTCGGTAAAGAGTCTCCGACGGAGACTCTTTACCACGTGATCAGCCGTGTCCAATCACGGCTGATCACAGTGTAAATAGGAAGAGCCGGTGATCGGCTTTTCCTCACTCGCATCTGTCAGACACAGCCCCCCCGAGGATGCCCACACTGGACCACCAGGGACGCCACCAGACCACCAGGGATGCTAAGCAAAAGGTAATCCTCCCTAGACCACCAGGGATGCCAGTCAGCACAATGGATGCCAATCAGTGCCCATAATGGATGCCAATCAGTGCCCACAATGGGCATCACTGATTGGCATGCATTATTGTTTGGCACTGACTGGCATCCATTAGTACAGTATAACACCAATGCCGCCTATCAGTGCCCACCTGTGCCACCTATCAGTGCTTACCTGTGCCGCCCATCTGTGCCGCCTATCCATGCCCATCTGTGCCACCTATCCATGCCCATCTGTGCCGCCCATCCATGCCAATCCGTGCCAGCTATCAGTGCCAATTTGTGCCACCTATCAGTGTCCATCCGTGTCGCCCATCCGTGTCGCCCATCAGTGCCGACTATCAGTGTCCATCAATGCCACCCCATCAGTACCACTTTACTGGTGCCACATCATTGGTGCCCATCAGTGCCGCCTTATCAGTGCCCATCAGTGTAGCCCCATCAGTGCCCATCAGTGAAGGAGAAAACGTACTTATTTACAAAGTTTTGAAACTGAAACAAAAAAAAAAACATTTTTTTTTTTCAAAATTTTCGGTATTTTTTTATTTGTAGCGCAAAAAATAAAAACCGTAGAGGTGATCAAATACCACCAAAAGAAAGTTCTATTTGTGGAAACAAAATGATAAAAATTTCATTTGGGTACAGTTTAGCTGACCGCGCAATTGTCATTCAAAGTGCAACAGTGCTGAAAGCTCAAAATTGGTCTGGGCAGGAAGGTGTTTAAGAGCCCGGTATTGAAGTGGTTAAACAAGTGTGATTTAACTGCATTTCTGTCTCTGTCTGATTTCATGGTTTCTGACACCTGTCCTGCATCCAGCATGCTTTCTGAAGGCACATTCAGTGCAGCTGGACGGTTTGTATCGGATCAAAGAGTGCGCCTGTCCAGACTCCGTTGATAGGCTCACATTTATAAAAATTAATCAGTCCTGTATCAGCAGCTATCAAGCACCTGATGCTGATTTAACTGATTAAATTTGCTATGGATCTGGGATCCCTTGAAGACTGACTTTGCTGCCTATCCTATTCCTCCTGAATCTTGATGCTAGCTTCTCAAAATATTTTTGGTTTAGGGCACCACCAACACCCAAGGCCCAATTTTTCTGCCCCTGTTTAACAGGGTCATGTAATTGCAAAAAAAATGCCCCTGTTGATGACCATTTGAGTCGAAGCGAATAGGGATGGCTATTTGAGACTCCCATACTGCTTTTTAAACGGTTTTATGCCATTTTTATTACACTATTGTGTTCTTTTTATGTCTCCTTGACTGAGAAATTTTCCAATAAAACATTATTGGCAGATCTTCACTATTTGGAGAACCCTTTTTTCCCCTCCTTTTTTCATGATATTTTTGGTACCGGTGAATACTGATGAGTGGGACTTTGAAGCTGTGGAAGTGCCTAGAGATCATCTCCGGCCGTGAACCTATCACTGTGATCGTGACCTCGTCATCACACCTAAAGACAGCCATCCAGGACCTTGCCATTGTACCCAAGGACAACCATCCATGCGCATTTGACCCACTGCCATATGGTATGTGTGTCCACCTCTGCTGGTAAGAGTACCTCATTGAGTGTTTCAAGCATTGATGTTCTCCATGTCACAAGCTTTACATCCTTGTGCAGTTACCATCTCTGAGACATTTCGGTTGATTTCGATTCAGGTTTTAATCCTCCAAACAGACTTGTGTTTACCAGTTTCACATTGGTCGCTGGATTTTCACTTGCATATTGCACACTATTGTTCACTTTGTGATTTTGATTCATTTTTCACATGGCTATTAGTAGCCTTAGCGCTACACAATTTTGGTTTGTGTTCATGTAATTACAATTTTTGAAATAATATTCAACAGCAGGGCCCGTTCCTGTGCCCAATAAGAGTAACTGTGATGGGTTACAGTTTTCTGGCACAACCAACACCTAAGGTCCAATTTTTCTGCAGAGTATATGGTGCAGTCTCTATAGCCACTTGCCAACCGGCTCCTGTACATATATGTTGGCAGTTTGATGGATGGCTATCTCGGTAACGGCAGCAGCTGCTGCCACAAATTAGGTATCCAACTCCTGAGGAGCTGGTTGTGTTTACGATAATGGTGGTCTCTGTGGTGGATTCTCCATGAGATCACCGTTATCGGTGGCAGGAGAGGGGCCCCTCCCTCCTGCTCTTCTGCACCCTCTGCCGCTTATCGTAGGCGTTGGCAGCAGCTGAGGTGATTGGGTCCTTGTTGTGGCTGGGTATGGAGATGAGTGAGGGGAGGATGGCCCCCATCCGTCTCCATACCATAGCAGGGCGGAAGCAATGTCATAACGTCACTTCTGCGCCCATACGTCTTAAAGGGACATTTTTTCATTGTCATTTTTTCAAATGACAATTTATTTTTTTATCACATTTTTGTCCAAATATGAGATTTGAGGACTCTTTGACCCCAGATCTCATATTTAAGAGGACCTGTCATGCTTTTTTCTATTACAAGGGATGTTTACATCCCTTGTAATAGGAATAAAAGTGGCCCCATTTTTATTTTTTTTAATAAAATCAAGTAAAATAAATGTAAAAAATTATTAATTTATTTTTAAATCACCCCGTCCCAACGAGCTTGCACGCAGAAGTGAACACATACATGAGTAGAGCCCACTCATGAAAACGTGGTCAAACCACATGTGAGGTATCGCCGCGATCGTTAGAGAGCAATAATTCTAGCCCTAGGCCTCCTCAGTAACTCAAAACATGCAACCTGTAGAATTTTTTAAATGTCGTCTATGGAGATTTTTAAGGCTAAAAGTTTGATGCCATTCCACGAGTGGGCGCGATTTTGAAGCGTAACATGTAGGGTATCAATTTACTTGGCATAACATTATCTTTCACAATATAAAAAAATTGGGCTATTTTTACTGTCTTATTTTTTTTTCCAAAAAAGTGTGCTTGTAAGACCGCTGCGCAAATACGGTGTGAAAAAAGTATTGCAATGGCCGCCATTTTATTCTTTAGGGTGTTAGAGAAAAAAAAAAAAACAATCTCAAAATGAGGCTAGTCCTTAAGTGGATAGTATCAGTGGCAGAACAACCGCCATAGAGACCCACGTGGGAGCTATTAGGCTGGCAGCCGAGGAGGGCCCGGTGAGCAGGCGGCGGGTGACCTGCGGAGCTGCCCATCCACTCGGCTCTCGTACAGTCACACTGACTGTACGAGCGGACGCAGCTGGGTGGCTCGGCGGGGAGGAAGCTACCAGCTGGGAGGCTCGGTGGGTGGACTGGCCAATCAGCAGGTGGCAGAGCAGAGAGATGACATCTCTCACCGCCCAGCGCCCGACCTGCCTCCTGGCAGTTCCGCCCTCACTCACTGTGCAGGCAGCAGAGAGATGATGTAATCCTGACTCAGACTGGGAAGCAGAAGTGACAATCCCCATTCCCACCTTAGCAAGAAAGCGACAATCTACAACTTGTGGCAAGTGGACAATCCGCAATGTGTGACAGGTGATGTGGCAAATGGACAATCCGCAATGTGTGGCAGGTGACGTGGCAAGTGGACAAACCGCAACTTGTGGCAAGTGGAAAATCCGCAATGGGTGGCAGGTGATGTGGCAAGTGGACAATTTGCAACGTGTGGCAAGTGACATTCTGCAACTTGTGGCAGGTGACGTGAAAAGTGGACAATCCACAATGTGTGGCAGGTGATAGTGGACAATTTGCAACATATGGCAGGTGACTTGGCAAGTGACAATCCACAACTTGTGGCAGGTGACGTGGCAAGTGGACAATCTGCAATGTGTTACAGGGGACATGGCAGGTGACATGGCAAGTGGACAATCCGCAATGTGTGGCAGGTGATAGTGGACAATTTGCAACATATGGCAGGTGACTTGGCAAGTGACAATCCACAACTTGTGGCAGGTGACGTGGCAAGTGGACAATCCGCAATGTGTTACAGGGGACATGGCAGGTGACCTGGCAAGTGGACAATCCGCAATGTGTGGCAGGTGACGTGGCAAGTGACAATCCACAACTTGTGGCAGGTGACGTGGCAAGTGGACAATCCGCAATGTGTTACAGGGGACATGGCAGGTGACATGGCAAGTGGACAATCCGCAATGTGTGGCAGGCGACGTGGCAAGTGACAATCTGCATCTGGTGGCAGGCGAGGGTGACAAGTGACACACTCGGGGCTCCCACTGATTCTTCATTATGGTGAGTTGAACTATTTAATTTTCTATAACAATGTAATAATAGAAATAATGTGTTTCAATCATCTCAACACCATAACCATGGTGCCGTGATGATTGAAGCGCCAACATCAGCCATTGCACCCATAAATTCACCCCCAAAAACATATTTTCTGGCAGTGCCCCTCCCAAGTCTAGACTCTGGATCCACCCCTGGGTGAGGGTGTGGGGGGCCCATAAAACATTTTGCTATGGGCCCTGTGATTTCTAGCTATGCCCCTGGATAGTATATATAATGCAGTTCAGAGTTAATAGTGTAGTCCTGTATGCACTGTCTGACTTTCCGATGGAAAATGTGCGACTGGGCTGTGTTTTTTGGCAATTACGATCGTGCGTGGGCTCCATCTGACTTTTTCCGTAGGAATTTCCGACACACAAAGTTTGAGATCTGGATCTAAAATTTTCCGACAACAAAATCCAATTGTTTAAATTCCGATCGTGTGTATACAATTCCGACGCACAAAGTGCCACGCATGCTCAGAATAAATTACGAGACGAAAGCTATTGGCCTCTTTATAGTCCCGTCGTACGTGGTTTACGTCGCATCGGTCTGAACTATCGGATTTTCCGACAACTTTGTGCGACCATGTGTATGCAAGACAAGTTTGGGCCAAAATCCGTCATCGGAATGTCCGACCATGTGTACAGGGCATTACTGTGAAGGGGTTACAGTGTTCTGGCACCACCACCATGCAAGGCCCATTTTTTCTGCCCCTGTTTGACTGGGGCATGTAATTCCAATTTTTGAAATATTTAACAACCAGGCCCATTCCTGTGCCCAAAAAGAGAACTGTGAGGGGATTACAATGTTGTGGCACCACCACCTAAGACCAATTTTTTCTGGCCCTGTTTAACAGGGGCATGTAATTAAAAATAAGCGTAACTGTGAGGGGTTACAGTGTTCTGGCACAACCAACACCCAAGGCCCAATTTTTCTGCAGAGTATATAGTGCAGTCTGTATAGTATATATGCTGCAGGTCAGAGAGTATAGTGTAGTATATATAATACAGTGAAGGGTATATAGTGCAGTGTACAATATACAATATCTCACAAAAGTGAGTACACCCCGCACATTTTTGTAAATATTTTATTATCTTTTCATGTGACAACAGTGAAGAAATTGCACTTTACTACAATGTAATGTAGTGAGTGTACAGCTTGTATAACATTGTACATTTGCTGTCCCCTCAAAATAACTCAACACACAGCCATTAATGTCTAACCCGCTGGCAACAAAATCTGAGTACACCCCTAAGTGAAAATGAATTAAGTAAAAAAAAAAAAAACAGCATGGGTTCCCCCCTTCCCAGTCCATACCAGGCCCTACGGTTCTGCTATAGATTTTAAGGGGAATTCCACGCCAAAAAAAAAAACACAGAGAGGGGTCCCCCCCCAAAATCTATACCAGGCCCTTTGGGTCTGGCATGGATTTTAAGGGAAATTCCACACTAAAAATAGAAAAAAAAATGGCGTGGTGTCCTCCACAAAATCCATACCAGACCATTATTCGAGCATGCAACTTGGCAAGCCGCAGGAAAAGGGGGGGAGGGAGAGAGTGCCCCCCTACTGAACCATACCAGTCCCCATGCCCTCAACATGGGGAGGGTATTTTGGGGGGCCTCATGTCCCCTTGGGTGGTTGTGGGGGTCTGCGGGCGGGGGGGCTTATCAGAATCGAGAAGCCCCCTTTAACAAGAGGGCCCTCAGATCCCGCCCCCCCCCATGTAAATGGGTATGGGGTATTGTACCCCTCCCCATTCACCAAAAAAGTGTCAAAAAGTAAAAACCACAAAACACAGTTTTTGACAAGTCCTTTATTAAAAAAGAAACAGAGAAAAAAAAGTGTCCTGTGATGTCCATCAATCTTTATGGAGCCGACGGACCTGAAAAACAGAAATAAAAAAAATAAAAAACCTCTACCTCGATGGGAGGTATCCCACCGAATGCTGTCTCTTGGCTATGACAGCGGTTATATAGTCAAGGGCGAGGCCATCCAATGACTTAACCGAGTGACCCCGCCCCTTCTAAAGTCATGAGCCATCAGGGGGGAGTCATCCGGGTTACATCAGTGGGTAGCCCCATCCTTGCCTATATAAGAGCTGTAACAGCGAAAAGACAGCAGTTGGCGGGACGCCTCCCATGAAGGCGGTGCATTTTAGTTTTTTTCTATTTTCTGGGTCCGTCTGCTCCGTGATTGAAGATGGATGGACATCTCAGGACACTTTTTTAAAATAAAGGAATTGTCAAAAATTGTCTTCTGTCGTTTTTACTTTTTGGACACTTTTTTTTTTGTGAATGGGTAGGGGTACAATGTACCCGATATCCATTTACATAGGGGGGGCCGGGATCTTGGGGCCTCCTTGTTAAGGTGGCTTCCAGACTCCGATAAGCCGATGTACAAAGCCCCCACCCACAGACTCCACAACCACAGGCAAGGGTTGTGTGGATGATGCCCTTGTCCCCATCAACATGGGGATAAGATGATTGGGGGGGAACCCCAAAGCACCCTCCCCATCTTGAGCGCATGTGGCCTGGTACAGTCCAGGATGGGGGAGGCGCTCTCACCCCCCCCTTTCCTGCGGCCTGCCAAGTTGCATGCTTGGATAAGGGTCTGGTTTGAATTTTTGGGGGGGACCACCACGGCATTTTTTTTTATTTTGGTGTGGAGTTCCCCTTAATATCCATACCAGACCCGAAGGGCCTGGTATGGACTGGGGGGCGGGGAACCCATGCTATTTTTTTAATGATTTTTTATGCATATTGCTGGGATCCGGCAATACATTACAGCCGTGAGCAATTTGAAATTACATTTTTTTTCCTTTAAGAAATTTCATTTTTATGCGGTACTATTATAAACATATAGGAATATTTCATTTTTATTGTTTTACTTTAAGCATTACTAAAATCACTCCTGAGAAAATGTCAGTTTTAAAAACTTATTTTTGCATTGATATATGTCCCCTGGGTCCCCAAAACACTTTTTATGGCAATAACTTGCACGCAAGCCTTTAAAATGAACACTTTTATACGTTCGTGTCCCATAGACTTTAACAGTGTTTGCATGTTTGCGCAAATTTTCTGTCAGTTCACATGTTCTGGTGCGAACTGAACCAAGGGGGTGTTCGGCTCATCCCTAGTACTCATCGTTCCAGTGGCTCACCTATTGATCATCTCCTGCTAGTCAGTCAAGCCCACACCCAGCCCCTTCTGGCTATTTAAACTGCCTGGTTAATTTCATTGATTGCCTTTGCCTAGGTCAACATATCTAGAGACTCTGTTGTGTTCCTGTTTAAGACTTGCCTGTCTGATGTCCCTTCTGGTTCCTGATCCTGTCTGCTGCCTCTGACTATGCTGATCTCTGACTTCCTGATTTCCTAGCTTGTTCTGACTACCCAATTTGGCTACCACACCCTGGCTATATTTTGACTACATTTACCAGTTGTACCATTTTTACCATTTTATTAAAAGTTGTGATTTTTACTGCATTTTCTGTTTCCGTCTGTTTCATGCTTCCTGACACCTAGTGGTAATATTTTTTCTAGGTTGAAGGAGCAGGATCACTGCATGAATCAGTTTGCCACAGCATTACAGGCGATCCTGATTTGCACTGCTCACCTCGATCCTCCCACTGTGGCAGTTTCGGTACAAAATGTGTTGTAGGCAGTCCTTGCTGCTTCTCCAGTCTCAGTGCAGGCACCCGCCTTAAATATTACCTCTGTAAGAGGTTTGTCTGGTTCCACTCGGCTTCCTCAGCGATTTGGCTATTTGGGGGCGATCCAGTTCAATGCAGAGGATTTTTGGACCAGGTTGGGATATACTTTAATCATGAGACTGCTCCGATGGCCATGGCTGCAGGGCCTCTTCACCGTGAGATAATCCAATTTTAAGTCTCATTATCCAGTGGTTAATGGTTACCCTTGGTTACAGAGGCACAACCCCTCTTTTGATTGGCTTTGTGCTGAGTTTCTTTCCTGGTCACCACAATGCAGTATGTTTTTTCGGAAAGGGGCTTAGGTCTTGTGCACCTCTTCCCTCTCTTCCTTGCCAGAGGAGTACTGCAAATTTAGTGATGTCTTTGACAAGGGTCAAGCAGGTAGTTTGCCTCCACATGAGCCGTATTATTGCGCAATTGACCTCCAACCTGCTTCTATGCCTCCCCTGACCGGGTTTACCCTTCGTCTCTTTCCAAGGATAAAGCTATGGAGGACTATTGCTGGAGGGCTATGGAGGACTATTGATGACGCACTTTAGAGGGTTCATCCGCAAATCGTCGTCTCCAGCTAATGCTGGCTTCTTCCTTGTGAAAAAGAAGAGTGGTGAACTGAGGCCTTGTATCAATTATAGGGGTCTCAATCACATCATGATTAAGAAAGTCTACCCGATTCTGTTGATTACATAATTATTTGACAGCCTCAAGGGAGCAGCGGTTTTCACAAAGCTCGATGAGAGAGGGGCATACAATCTTGTGAGGATCAAGGAGGGAGACAAATGGAAAACACCAAGACAGGACATTATGAATAACTTGTAATGCTGTTTGATCTTTGTGACACTTCTGCAATTTTTCAGTTCATCAATGATGTCCTCTGAGTTATGTTGCAGCAATGTGTGGTAGTTTATCTCAATTATATACTCTTATATTCTAAATCCCTAGAGAGCTACTACATGTCTTCCGTGTGCTACAGAGTCTGAGAAATAATATTCTGTATTGCAAGTTGAAGTGTGAGTTCCATCATGAACAGGTTACATTTCTGGGTTATGACATTTCTACTGCTGGTTTTTCGATGGACCCAGAGAAATTATCTGCAGTTCTACAGTGGCCTTGACCCATAAGTCTATGTCCGTTGCAACATTTTCTTGGCTTTGCCAATTATCGGAAATGTATTCAGAAATTCTCTTCTCTGGTGAAACCCCTGACTGATATGACCAGGAAGGATAGTAACCCACAGAGTTGGTCTCTGGATTCCATTAAAGCCTTTGAGTCTCTCAAGGCTGCCTTTGTTTCAGCTCCTGTATTGGCACATCCTGATCCTACGCTCTTCATTCTTGAGGTTGATGCATCAGACTGGAGTGGGCACCCTTCTGTCTCAATGTCCTACCAGATCCAGTCTCCTCCCGAGAAACCTGGTGACCGCTGCTTTGTCCGTGAAAATCTCTGCACTGCTTTGCTCCAGATTTACCATTGTCCCAAGGCAGCTGGCCACCCAGGGAAGAATCAACTAATTTGAGCTACTTCTCAACAATTGTGGTGGCCTAGTCTCCGCGTTGATGTAACCACCTTTGTAGCTGCTTGTTCCGTGTGTGCACAGAGTAAGACACCATGACACTTTCCAGTGGGCCTCCTACAACCCATAACCAATGGAGAGAGACCTTGGATCCACCTGTCTATGGATTTTATTGTGGAGTTACCCAACTCCCAGGGCAACATAGTTATTTTTATGGTGGTTGACCGGGTCTCGAAAATGTCACATTGTATTCCACTAAAGTTTTCCACATCCAAAGAACTGGCATCAATTTTTGCTCGGGAGATCATTCGGTTAGATAGGCTACCCAAGGTTATCATCTCTGACAGGGGTAGCCAGTTTGTCTCCAGGTTTTGGCAAGCCTTTTGCACAGTTAAGAATTCCTTCTCCTTTGCGTATCGCCTGCAGTCCATTGGGTCCACAGAACGAGCCAACCATGCCTTAGAGCAGTTTCTACGCTGCTATATTTCTGACCAGAATAACAACTGGTCAGACCTCCTACCTTGGGCAGTTCTCTCACAATAGTGCCATCAATACCTCTTCCTGATTGTCTCCGTTTATGGCAAATTATGGTTTCCAACCATCTATGTTGCCTGACTCATTTGTTCCTTAAATAATTCCTGCAAAGAGGAGGAGCATCTCCGTGATCTTCGTTCCACTTGGGTGCAGGACCAGGAGTCCTTGCGACATGTCAGTGAGAGGTACAGACTACATGCTGACCATCGACAACTACCTTCGACTTCCTACCAGGTTGGGGAGAGGGTCCAGCTGTCATCTCGTAACCTCCAACTCCGTGTTCCCTCATTAAAACTGGCACCACGATTTATTGGGCATTTTTGTATTCTACGTAGGATCAACTCAGTGACTTACGCATTAGACCTTCCTGCTAACGTGTATTTCAAATGTTTTTCATGTCTCCTTTCTAGTACCTTTGGTGTGCAGGTTGAGAACCATGAGGAGTATGAGATACAATCGATCATTGGCTGCCGTAGGTTCCGTGGGCGCATACAGTACCTGGTCCATTGGAAAGAGTTTGGTCGCTCTTTGGTCTAATCCTCTGATATCTTCCTCCGTGCTTTCTATAAATGTTTCCCCTCAAACCTGGTGGTACTCCGAGAAGGAGGGGTCGTTGAGAAGAGGGTACTATCAGGGCTGGCCTCTCAGCCCTTCCTTCTCTGTGCTCAGGTTGCTCAGCTGTTGGTTAATTGCCAGTACTCATTGTTCCAGTGGCTCACCTGTTGTTCATCTCCTGCTCGTCAGTCAAGCCCACAGGCAGCCCCTTCTGGCTATTTAAACTGCCTGGTTCATTTCATTGCCTTTTCCTTGGTCAACATATCTGGAGACTCTCTGCTGTGTTCCTGTTAAAGACTTGCCTGGCTGATGTCCCTTCTGGTTCCTGATCCTGTCTGCTGCCTCTGAATACGCTGATCTCCGGCTTCCTGATTTCCTGACTTGTTATGACTACCTTATTTGGCTACCAAACCATGGCTATGTTTTGACTACCTTTACCAGTTGTACCATTTTATTAAATGGTGTGATTTTTACTACATTTTCTGTCTCCATCTGTTTCATGGTTCCTGACACAGGGCTGCTGGGGTGTTGGAGAACTGCACAAGCTTCATAGAGTTTGATTTGGTTGGGTGTCTTTCTAACAATCTCTGGTGCAGCTAATAGGAAGTGACAAGGTCACTGCATTTCTGGCCAGATCAATAGGTATTTCCTGTACTTGCTGAAACTGTTCTTGGGGAAAACAAACAGAAAACAAATGCAGCCATTACATCTAAGGCTGCATTTACACCTTCGCGTTTCTATATGCAATACAGAAATGCGCTACAAAGCACGTCACGCTTACCGTGCAATTAGTGGTTCAGCAGTTAGTAGATGCATGTTCTACGTGTGACAAACATGCATTTATTAAAAAAAAAACGCACAATGCTTCACACCCAAATAGGTTTGGGAGCTTTTTTGGCATGTTTATTGCAAATGCGGACAGCCTATGGGCTGCTCTATGCGTGTTGCATGAAATCGTGCCAATAAACACATGCGTGGGTAGGCGGGTTCCATGTTTGAATGGGGCCTAAGAACTGTGTGCTACAACATATTACATTTTTTCTCCTGGGTTTAGTTATCCATTAAAACATTTGTTTGCATGGTGTTAAAGTGGACTGTTAGTCCTTTTTTTCATCCTGCCATCTATTAAATCTTCTGCCCTTTTTGTTTTAACCACTTGCCGACCACCTCGCACTGATATACGTTGGCAGAAGGGCTCGTACAGGCAGAATCATTTACCTGTACATTGCCCTTTAAGAGGCGGCCATTGGGTGTGCACGCACCAAGCTCCGTGAGGTCTCACGGGGAGGAAGAACGGGGAGATGCTAATGTAAACAAGCATCTCCCCGTTCTGCTTAGTGACAGTGTTGCTAATCTCTGTTCCCTGTGATCGGAGCAGAGATCAGTGACGTGTCACACACAGCCACACCCCCTCCCCACAGTTAGAAACATGCACCTAGGACACACTTATCACCTACACTGCCACCTAGTGGTTAACCCCTTCACTGCTAGTGTCATTTACACAGGAATCAGTGCATTTGTATAGCACTGATTGCTGTATGAATGACAATGGTCCCAAAAATTTGTCAAAAATGTCCAATGTGTCCGTCATAATGTCGCAGTCATTATAAAAAAAAAAAAAAAATAAAAAAAATCGCTGACCGCCGCCATTTAAAAAAAAAATCATAAAAATGTCATAAAAGAAAAAAAACTATCCCCTATATTGTAAATGCTATAACTTTTGCGCAAACCAATCGCTTATTGCAATTTTTTTTTTTTTACCAAAAATATGTAGAAGAATACTCAAGGGTCATTGGCCCTCTTATGACCCATCGCCGCCGCCCTTTTTAGCAAACTCATAAGAGTGAGAGAGAGCTGTGCATGTCATAAGCCTAGGCTTTTCACCAGACAAACATTAAGTGGGTTGTATAAGGTATTTACTGGCATTAAAAAAAAAGTTTTAAGGGGGGCGTGGCTTGCGCACTGAAGAAGATGGCTGCTTAAGCCTAGCGCTCTCCACAGCCGGCCGTTTAACAGCAAAAAACAGGCAGGTATTTTCCTCTAAAAACATACCTAAATACTCTGCAGTACTCCTGGTACAGTAGGGGCAATAATGTCTTGCAAAAAGAGGACAAGAAAGGGGACCAAAAAAAGCTGTCGTCATTTACATTTAAACAGAGCAGTGAGCTGACTAAAATCCAAGATGGCGCCGCCGGAGCTGTGAGGAAAAATAATAAAACTCACACAAACCTTTCTGCTAGCCATCCACCTAAAATGGATGAGGAATTATCATCCTCATATTCTAATGGCTCCTCTCAAATATCCCCAACATCTCAGGGACCCGCAAAATCGCGGATAAAGCTGGATTTATCTTGTCAGGCAGCTGATACTGTGAACACAGCTCTGCATAGTGATAATGCTATGTCCTCATTACAGACATCTATAGCTGCTTTCCCAACATCAGGTCAGCCAGTACTAGATACCACAATGAGAGAAATGCTTGTGTCATTACAATCATCTATTATATCTAATCTATCCTCCATGATTCAAAAATTCTCTCTTGATATGAAACATAGGGATGGTAGACTGCAATACGTTGAAAACAAAATGGAGGAATCCACTGAAACAGTGAATAAGCTAGTGGATGCATGTACAGAACAAAAAGATGATTCCATGTGGGCCAAGATGAAACTGGCAGATCTCGAGGACCACTCACGTCGAAACAACATTAAAATGAGAGGAATACCAGAGTCAGTTCTACCTATGGACTTACGTAACTATGCAAATACACTATTTTCTACATTATTGCCAGAATTATCGCCGATTGAACATACAATCGATCGTATTCATAGAATTCCCAAACCAAAACATCTAGAAGAATCAATTCCCAGAGATGTTGTTCTGCGAATTCATTTTTATCAAGCTAAAGAGCAAATTCTCTCCAAAGCGAGGGAGCTAACCACTCTGCCACCACCATACTCAGATATACAATTATTCGCCGATCTCTCGCAATTTACACTACAAATGAGAAGACAGCTCAAAACTGTAACAAAGGCATTATCTAATCATAAGATCACATACAAATGGAGACATCCAGCCACTATCTTGACCACTTACAATGGGAAACACTTTGCTATATCTACCATTGAAGATGGCATGCAATTACTCCAAACATGGGGTATTATAGTTGATCTTCCACATAACACCCCTGCCTTGAAGGAAAAACCTAATTTGTTCCACTTTGGACAAAAACGTGAACAAAATAGAATTAAATACAAATGAACTACTCCTGCCTGTTAAATGCATTACTGACATATACGGTCTGGTTTGATGCTCAATACCTTACTACTTGAACTTCACCCCCTATCTTGGTCAGCATTCCTTTGAGTGGATTACTGCTGACTCTTGGAAAATATTTTTTTCTTTACTCTTTTATTTTTTATTCTCTCCTTTTTTTTATTTATTTTTTAATGAATTGATTTTTTTTTTTTCCTCTTGCAATATATATTGCCAAATAACTACTAATAGAGTAATAACTTGTTTTTTCATAGGTTTGAAAAAAAAAAATCTACATTGTTGTGTGCATGATTTAATAGTAACTGTGAACTGATCATATAACAAATACTTAGATATTTAGTTTAAGCTTTATAGAAACTAGAGAATATTCTTTTAGGAATATATAGAATTATAGTAACATCTAATTTTGATATATATTAATATGTCTTTCAAAATATTGTCCCTAAATGCAAGGGGACTGAATCACCCAGCGAAACGAACCTCTATGTGGAGGTCTGCCTTATCCTTTAATTGTGACATATTATGTGTTCAAGAGACACATTTTGCTAAAGATGCATCTCCCAAATGTCAACATAAACATTTTCCTCATATATTAATAGCTATTAGAGATACTATTACATTTCAATTAGATAATTGTATCACTGACCCTGAAGGTCGCTATATTTTTTTGATTTGTACCATTAACAATATTCAATACACCCTTGTATCTATTTATGCTCCGAATATGAGGCAAATGCATTTCATTAAAAAAAACTATAGAGGAGGCGAAGAAAGTTCAAAAAGGACACCACCTGATATGTGGAGATTTCATTTTGATTCCAAACAATGATATGGATTCTTCTTCTAAGTCCAAACGCTATGCTTCTCCCCTTGATAAGTTCATAACTTCAAATGACTTATTTTATGTGTGGAGATGTGGACATGCTAATGAAAAGGATTACACATATTTGTCACCACGACACAATACCTACTCCAGAATTGACTTATTCTTGACAGATAAATGGCTGCTTGACAAGATTTCATCCTCCCATATACATACGGCCACGTGGTCAGATCACGTTCCCATTAGAATGTCTATAACAACCACATCATCCCAAGCAAATTCATATATATGGAGAGCTAATAACTATATTCTCCAAAATGAAAATGACTCCACAACACTCCAACACCTTACTGAATTCTTTTCAATTAATTTGACATCTATATCTGACCCAATGATATTATGGAATGCTCATAAAGCTGTTATGAGAGGGGTGTTTATGCAATTAGGTTCTAAAGCTAAAAAAAAAAAAGAGAACTCAGAGAATGGATGAACTTACTAAGGAGATAGCCAAAGCTGAGGAACACAATAAAAATGATCCTTCTCCTTTCATTAAAACACAAATTTTCCAGTTACGTAATGAATTAAGAACCCTACTTCTAGAGACACATGAGAAATCCTATAAAAAAAATTCAGAGCTACCACTTATGCAACAGGGAACAATGCAGGGAAAACAATGGCATTAAGCATTAAAAGGTTATCGATCTAAGACTAAAATTCCATTCCTCTACCATCCTCACACTAATGAAAAATTGCTTAAGCCTTCAATAGCTGAAGCATTTAGCTCATATTATAATGATTTATATAACATTAAGAACGATGGCGATACCCATCAACCTTCTCAGGAGGAGATTGACACCTTTTTGGAGAGTGTCAAACTTCCATCTATTTCCCCACAACAAATTAGAATTTCTCAATTCTCCCTTTACTATCCCTGAAATTCTACAAACTATCCGTATTCTTCCTAACTTGAAATCACCTGGTCCAGATGGCTTTACAGGGGAATATTTTAAAAAATGTCAAAGTACTCTAGCAACTATACTATGTGACATTTATAATTTAGCAGCCAATTGTTCATCATTTCCCAATGAAATGCTGAATGCTCTTGTTGTAACTCTTTCAAAACCAGATAAGGAACAATCTTCACCTAAAAATTTTAGACCAATTTCCTTACTCAATTTAGATGTTAACATTTATGCGAAACTTATAGCCAAAAGACTAGATAGTTTGTTACCCTCTCTTATCCATAGAGATCAATCGGGTTTCACCAAAGGAAGACAAGCATCGGATGCTACTAGAAGAATGATAAATATAATACACCATGTAGAACTCACCAAATCGCCATCCCTGTTTCTGTCACTTGACGCTGAAAAAGCATTTGAGTTCATTGGGGATACCTGTCATCCGTTCTGACAAAATTTGGCTTAACAGGTCAAATCAACAAAGCAATATTAGCCCTGTACTCTGTCCCCTCGGCCCGAGTGTATACTACGGATTCTTTATCACCTCCATTCCCAATAACAAATGGTACACGACAAGGATGCCCCTTATCCCCCCTAATTTTTAACCTTGTTATTGAACCCCTAGCTGAGAGTATTAGGTCCAACAAAAAAATTCTAGGAGTTACCATTGCTGAACAAGAACATAAAATCAACCTTTTTGCAGATGATGTTGTTCTTATGATTACTGATCCTGTGAAATCCTTACAGGAAATTCAGGAAACACTAAATATGTTCAGCAAAGTTTCTTATTACAGGCTTAACGCAAATAAATTTTGTATATTGAACTTGGGGATAGATGAAAATACTACTAAACATCTTAAATTAAAATTCCCTTATACATGGACTGAAAGTACAATTAAATATTTGGGTATTTAATTATCAAATTCATGTAAAACACTGTTCCAATATAATTATATTCCACTTCGTAATGCATTACAAGAAAATCTCACTAAACTAGCATCCCATGAATTTTCATGGATGGGACATTTGGCAGCATTTAAAATGTTTCACCTTCCACAAATTTTATACTTTTTTAGAACTCTCCCGATTCCAATTCCATTAAAATATTTCCAATCCCTTCAGACTCTGTTTTCTAGATTCATCTGGCAAGGTAAAAAATCTAGATGTGCTCATTCAAACTTAGTGAAGAAACGTCAAGCTGGGGGAACAGGGTATGTGGATTTCAAAGATTATTATTTAGCCTTGGTTCTTACACAGACTAAGGAATGGTTTGTATCTCCTCCATCTACAATTTGGGGGAAGATGGAAACTGCTAAGATCCCAGGAAATAATCTATCAATATGGATTCCTTCCATGGCACTTGGAGCCAAGATACCTTCTCGCATCTCCCCAACAATATTAGAGACACTTAAATCCTGAGTTCGATTTCTGCATCTAACTTCCTCACACCCTCTTCCTACCAAAGTCCAAATTCCACTAAATACTCTACATAAATTCATGAAGACAACCTCATTTACACCATGGATAGAGAAGGGAATTAAATATCTATCTGATCTACTTGATAATGGGGTGATCAAACCATTTACTACACTTCAAAAGAAATTTCAATTGCCAAATTCAGATTTATTCCTCTACATCCGAACTAAGAATTGCATTTCCAACCTCCCATCATGGACCTATAATGTTCCCCAATCGGCTTGGTCCTTCCTTAAGATCCCCATAAATCAACAAAAAGGGATCTTACAAAGACTATCCCTTTAATTAGATGGGAAGAAGACAGGATACACCTATACAGTTGACCAATGGGAAAAAGCTTGTAACACCACATATAAAGCCACATGCTGCTCTACATTATGGGAAGTATCCATTAAATTGACTCAACGCTGGTATCTTACTCCTGAGAAAATATCTAAATTCAACGGCACATTTGACGACAAATGTTGGAGATTGTGTGGCAAAAAAGGTGATATGTTGCATACATTTTGGACATGCCCTAAACTTGGGAAGTATTGGGAACAAATCTTTCAAGTTATGTCTGAAATTACCAAAACAGTCATTCCTCCAAATCCCTCACTGGCTCTATTATCCATTGATCTTGATCGATATCCTATCCAGTTTAGAAATGTGTTTACACATATTTTGCGGTCAGCCAGGATCAGTATAACGAGGAACTGGAAAAATCCTGATCCTCCTTCCATAAAAGAAGTGATAGAATGGACTCAAACTCATTACATTTATGAATCAATTCTAGCTCTTCGGCCTCACAAAAAAGAACATACTCATAAAATATGGCAGCCATGGTTAAAATGGGCTAGTCCCCAAAACATTGCACGAGTTCTTTGTTCCTAGATAACTTGAATTAAAAAATTACTTACCCCGCTCTAATATTTTAATCTATGTTTTGTATCTATTAAATGACAGGTTACTATTACTGTCCTGAACACAGTTTAGCACCCATAGGGGTGTTCGGGAATATATTTAGGTTCATCATCTTTGAATTACTTAAATTGGCAGTATATAAATATATGAAGATAATATTGATATTACTTTTGTGTCTTGTCTCCACAATGGATGTATTAATAACCTCCCGATCATTATCTTTATTATCTCGATTATAATTGAGATAATTAATATGGTTTTCTTTGTATTATATTTTTTATTATTTTTGGATACTATTATCTATGTATCTAACTACTGTAACTGATCTGTTATTTAGTCATAATTTCTGTCATTTGTCTTGATAAAAATTTAAACTTTAATAAAAACTATTGATTAAAAAAAAAAAAAAAGTTTTACTAGCCAAAGTTAAAACAAGGGAAGAAGATTTAATAGATGGAAGTTGAAAAAATGACTAACGTTCTGCTTTAAAGGATGGGGAATGCTCTTCTGGGATGATGGTTGCTTTATTCAACCTGGAAATAGGAGGATGCACTTTTTTTTTTAAAGTAAGTCCTCAAAATGGAAGTACATAATGTTGTCTAATACTACAGTTCTTCACACCTGGGTCTAAATATCTTTGTTATGTAATACACACCATAATATAGAATGTATGCAATTTATTGCCATTCCATTATTTTTTGTTTTAGTTTTTATTCATTTTTATTTTTTTTTCCAATTATACATTTTCATGTAGACATTTCAGCATAACATACATGTATTTATATTTTTTGATCAAATATGATTGATCAAATATGTAATATAAAGTACATTGAATAAGTAATATGTTCTATATCATGGAAAGGGCACTGACGGGTTAACTGGTAATAGCTCTGTCCACTCCCCTCCCTATAACCGGGTTTAAAAGCCTCTGTATGCTGCTACTTAGTGATGAATGAACTTCTGACGGGACGTTTCACGAATGCAAAACGCGAACGCGGCCGTTAGTTCGCGAACCGTAACGTTCGCAGCGGGCCCCATTGACTTCAATGGGAGGCGAACTTTACAAACCTACAGGTCAAATTTGCAGCCACAAAATAATTACTAGCTGTGCACACATAGTCCCACCACGTCAAATGTAAAAGGGGGTAGTTATGGCGCTCTCCTGTTTTTGTATCTACTAGGTGTCTACAATAGACTCATCTAAATTATCCATTAGTAGCTGACATGTGAGAAGAAATACTAAGGAAAAAATGAAAATAACCATACAAATAAAAAATGAAAATAAAAATAAAAATCCTTATGTGCAGTTATATAACTAACAATATAAACCGTGCTTCAGAATATATACCAAAAGAACTATTTGGAATGCATTTCTATATACTATTATACAATTACAATATGCATCTTATAGAAGTACTTTTGTGCGTTTTTGATGTGCGTTTTTACTGCTCATATAGTGAGTAAGGTGCTAGGTGCCTAAAATAGTGCCACAACTTCTATAAGTGCAAATAAAGTGCTACATGCTAATGTAAATACATAAGTACAGTGCTTTGTATTCAATAAATATAAAAGTCGCTACCAGGAAAAAAAGTAAAATAAAAAATAAAAAATCATAAACCGCTATAGGAAAAAAGTTCCAAAAATTCAGATGCAAATTTATACAATTGTCCAGCAGCAGAAAAATGATATCAGAAAGTCCTATCTGGAAAAAAAGTGACCATGTGCTTCAGTGCTTGGTGACTTCCTGGATTGCAGCCGGTGCGATTCCCATGCATAAAGGCAATACTCCGCACTCACCAGCTCCCCTGCCCCTTGAGGGGTTAATGCGCCTCCACAGTGTAAGCCCCTGTATCGCTATATGGAGCTGCTTCAATTGCCACCCAGTGATGTCCCTCATTAAAAACAAAATGTTGCAGACATAGTGTGATCCCGTTTAATAGTCCCACCACGTGGCCAATGACATAACGCATGTATGAGGTGAATCTGGGATCGACAACTACAAGCATTCTTTTTTTTATATGCGAAATTGTGACAATTCAGGACTGTGGAGCGCATGAAGGCAATGGAGGAGAGGGAAGGTCAGGATAGGCAAACAAGAGGGTGCAGGAGATGATCACCAGCACCGTGATATAGAGCACTGACACCTGCACCGTGATAGAGGGATCTGACACCAGCACTGACATCAGCAGCGTGACATAAAGCAATGACACCTGCACCGTGATAGAGTGATCTGACACCAGCACGTGATAGAGAGCACTGACATCAGCAGCGTGACATACAGCAATGACACCTGCACCGTGATAGAGTGATCTGACACCAGCACCGTGATAGAGAGCACTGACATCAACAGCGTGACATAAAGCACTGACACCAGCACCGTGATATACAGCACTGACACCTGCACCGTAAGCAGCCCCAGGAGTAAGTCAGCATAGCACAGGGATGGTGGAAGCCCCTCATAATGAGCATAGCACAGGGATGGTGGGAGCCCCTCATAATATGCACAGCAGAGGTACAGCCCCAGGAGTAAGTCAGCATAGCACAGGGATGGTGGGAGCCCCTCATAATAAGCAGCCCAAGGAGTAAGTCAGCATAGCACAGGGATGGTGGGAGCCCCTCATAATAAGCAGCCCCAGTAGAAATATGACACCGCTCAACCTCTTCAAACAGGAGGGTACGGGCATATAGTATGGTGTGCTTTTTTTGTACAAGGAAGTGAGCCAAATGAAGAAAGAAGGTCTGTGTGCTCGATTAAAAAAATTGTTTCTAGACATATACATGGTCTACTGGTCACATGTGTTGAATTCCTCCGAGAGCCATGCCCCATTCATTTTTAGAAATGTGAGGTAGTTAACACTGTTGTGAGCTAGGCGAGTACGCTTATTTTTCACGATCCCCCCTGCTGCGCTGAACGTCCTTTCAGACAGGACACTGGACGAGGGGCAAGCCAACAGTTCGATTGCAAATTGGGCAAGCTCTGGCCAGAGGTCAAGCCTGCCCACCCAGTAGTCCAGGGGCTCATCACTCCTCAGAGCTTCCACATCGGCCGTTAACCCGATGTAGTCGGACACCTGTCGATCTAGGCGTTCCCTGATGCTGGATCCGGATGACACCTGTCGATGGGTCAGCTGAAAGAATGACCTCACATCAGAAGTCACCAACACATCTTCAAACCGGCCTCTTCTTGCAGGCGCTGTTGGATTGGTACCCGCAACTCCTTCTCTGGGAGTGGGAATTGCTCCTCTGCCAGCGCACGCAAAAGCAGAATGCAGCATTTCTCGAAGCAAGGCCTGGAAGTGCTCCATTCTGACAGCCCTCTGTGACGGCGGTAACATTTCTGCCATTTTGTGTTTGTACCGGGGGTCTAAGTACGTTGCCACCCAGTACTGGTCCTTGACCCTTATGCTTTTTATACGGGGGTCCCTATTAAAACACTGGAGCATGAAGGCCCCCATTTGCACTAAACTGGAAGCGGTGTGGTGGCCTGGCTCCTGCTCGTCATCCAGGATAATGTCGTCCTCTTCATTCTCCTCTCCCCATCCACGCACAACAGGGATCCCAGAAAGGTTTAAAGCATGCTCTTCTTGCTCCTCCTCATCCGCCCCGGCACCATCCTCCTCTGACTCCTCTTCAGACTCCTGTTCACTTTTCTCAGAGTAGCCCCCCCTGGGAATTCATCCAGCATTGCGACTTCCTCATCTTCCCGCTCCTGCTCCTCCACAGCTTGATCAATGACACAACGCAATGCACGCTCCATAAAGAAGGCATAAGTTACCATGTCACTGATGGCACCATGGCTGCGACTGACCAGTTTGGTGATCTCCTCAAAAGTCCGCAGAAGTCTGCATGCGTCGCGCATGAGCAGCCACTGGCGCGGTGAAAAAAAAAACAGCTCCCCAGAACCTGTTCTGCCGCAGAGTTCATACAGGTAGATGTTAACTGCACGTTTCTGCTGGAGCAGCCTATCAAGCATATAGAAGGTTGAGTTCCATCGCGTCGGGCAATCGCAAATAAGACGTCTGACCGGCAGATTGTGTCACCGCTGAATGTCAGCAAGGCGAGCCATGGCCGTGTAAGATCTTCTGAAATGGGCCGAGATTTTCCTTGCCTGCCGCAAGATGTCCTGGACCCCAGGGTTGGTTATTTGACAACGAATCGCTGCATGACCAAGTTTAAGACGTGTGCCATGCATGGCACGTGCGTCATTTTGCCCTGTTTCAATGCGCGAAGTAAATTGGCACCGTTGTCACACACCACTTTACCAACTGTCAAATTGAGCGGTGTTAGCCACTGATCTGCCTGCGAAAGCAAAGCTGAAAGGAGTGCCGGGCCAGTGTGGCTCTTGGCTTCCAGGCACAACAGACACAGCACGGCATGGCAACGTCTCACCTGCATGTCGAATAGGTTCTGGGGAGCTTGGGCGGCGCAGCGGAAGAGACGCTAGCAGCGGAAAAGGAGGAGTCAGCCGAGTAGGAGAGGGAGGAGGATGGAGTAGGAGGAGGAGGAGGAGGGGGAGAAGAAGAGCCAGGCCTGCATGCAATCCGTGGCGGTAAAACCAAATCTACACGGGTGCCACGGGTTACATGCTTGACGGCCGTTAGAAGGTTCACCCAGTGGGCAGTAAAAGTGATATACCTTCCCTGCCCGTGTTTGATAGACCACGTGTCTGTGGTCAGATGTATCTTGGCACCGACACTGTGTGCCAGAGATACATTCACTTGCCGCTGAACATGGCCATATAGCTCTGGGATGCCCTTCTGTGAGAAATACTTCCTTCCTGGGACCTTCCATTGTGGTGTTCCAATGGCCACACATTTTCAAAAGGCCTCCGAGTCCACCAGTTTATATGGCAGTAGTTGGCGGGCTATCAGTTCTGACAAGCCAGCCGTCAACCGTTGGGCAAGAGGGTTATCCAGCGTCATCATTTTTTTACGCTCGAACATTAGGCCCACGGAAGCCTGCCTTTTTGCAGAAAAACGTGAGCTTGGCGTGATGGAAGGTGGAGTGGAGGACAATTGTGAGGAGAGAGGAGAAGGAGAAGTAGAAGACGAGGCTGGACGGTGAGAGCCTGGAGTGTGGCTTTGTGTGTTCCGTTGCTCCCACTGGGCTCGGTGATGACAGCTCATGTGCCACCTTAAGGCGGTCGTCCCTAGGTGAGTGTTGGGCTTACCACGACTAATGCGTTGACTGCAAAGATTGCAGATGGCAACACTATTGTCAGCAGCGGACACGTTAAAAAAAGCCCACACTGCGGAGCCATGTGCCGGCGTCCTGGGAGCGCCAGATGTGACCGTACATGGTCGATGACTCGCTCCTGATACATTAGCAGTCTGCTTTGTCCCTCCTGTGCAATGTAAGTTACTCCTGCTTCTCCTCCCTATCTGATGGTCCATATCTCCCTCTGAACTCCCCTCCTCTTCCTCTCTTGTGGGCACCCATGTGACATCACTAGACACGTCATCATCGACGTCACCTTCCCCACCGCTATAAGTAGAGATCTCGGAGTAGGCAGCAACAGCGGGGACCAACCTCCTCCTTGGGCTGATCTGGGTACTGTCGTCAGACTGCTGAGTGGCGGTTGTTGCTACCTCCTCTTCCTGATCCAATGCCAAGAGTGGCTGCGCATCAGAAATGTCTTGATATGGATCGGAAAATAATTCCTGTGACTCAAGCGGAAGGTGTGTGGTGGTGGTGGTGTTGGTGGTAGTGTCTTTGGGGGTGCACATAGAGAGTGAAGAAGAGGGTGCAGATTGAGAGGATGAGGAGGGTGCAGAAGAGTAAGGCTGAGTGAGCCACTCAACCAATTCTGGTGCTTCCTTTGACATAATCGCACGCACCTTCTGCAATTTCCCATTTTGGCTTAAGCCTGTTGCTCCTGCCCTACCCCTACCACTCCTGCGGAAGGGCCTGCCTCTTCCTCTGCCTGTCATTTTTTAAATGACCCTGTGACAAAACTCTCTACAGAATTGCAGTATGTATGTGGAAGAAAGTATATAACACCCCGCTTCAATCTGTTGTTTTTGGGGGCCACTGGTCTATCACACCAGTTACAATACTTTTTTTTTGGATTGCGTTTGTCACTCTTTGTAGTATCGCTGCAGAACCGCTCAGCAGTCACAATGCTGCACAGTGGAAACGCACTATACTATGCTTTCTATATGTGCAAGTATTTTATACGTGTATTACACAACTATATACTGCACACCAAATAGTACACCTATACCAGTCCTTAAGGACCTTTGTGGAACTAGTAGGTTGTGATTAGCAGACTGTACCTCAGTCCCTATACTGATAAAGGACTGCTGCAGAATAGGGCAGCAGTCAGCAGTAGTGCACCTTAACCCTATATATTGTGGACCTATACCAGTCCTTAAGGATTAGCAGACTGTACCTCACTCAACCCTATATACTGTAGTACACTATACCTTACCAGTCCTTAGAAGGACCTTTGTGGAACTAGTAGGTTGTGATTAGCAGACTGTACCTCACTCAACCCTAAATACTGTAGTACACTATACCTTACCAGTCCTTAGAAGGACCTTCACAGCGAGACAACGCACCCACTGATTGGCTCCGAGAGAGAGATTGGTACCCAATGCATCCAACCCGACTGTGTTCCAATGCCTGAGATGATGCATACACCTATGACCAGGCAGAACACAATACAGTCCAGCCAGAATCACAATTTACATAATTTAACCCTAAGATCCAAATATGGTCTTAGAAAAACTAAATTTACAAAACATAGCGCATACTCTTCAGGAGTACCAGCGCTACAAAGGTATTTACTGGCAGAAAAAAAAAATGTTTTACTATCCAAAGTTAAAACAACAAGGGCAAAGATTTAATAGATTGAAAGATTAAAAAATTATTGAATTTCTGCTTTAACTTTGGATAGCAAAGCTTTTTTTCTCTGTCAGTAAATACCTTATACAGCCCATTTCCTGTTTCTTGTCTGGTCATTAGCCTAGGCTTATGACATGCACAGCTCTCTCTCTCACATGCTCAGGAGCGTTTGCCAGGACTTGAGGTATGCCTCCGTGTAAATCCAGGAAGTGAACAGGCAACAGCTTCAGCTGCCCACAGTTTTTTATATATATATATATATATATATAAATGTATGTATGTATTTAGCACCTAGCACCCTCTACCATAGGTAGGTGCTAGAATGAGGATTTTGTGAGGGAGACTGTCAGTTCAGGTAAATTTGAGCAGGCCTATGCTTCAGGCTAGGCCTGTTTGTTTTGCTCTGGGGGGCAGGGAGTGATTAGTGCAGCAGTGGGTGTGATCACCTGTGCTTTAGTTCTGAGGCGCCTCCCCTGCTTTCAGGAAGAATGTTCTGGAAGAGGGGCAGGGCATAGGACTGGAGTGGCAGGCAGCTCATGTGAGGAGCCCTGACCAATCCTCAATTGGAATTGGCAGGGGGCAGGCCTCCCATATAAGCTGAGGTAACAGCTCGCTGGGGAGGCATTGACGGCCTGGAGATGTGGAGAATGGAGTACTAGGCAGCAGCAGGGGTCCCATCCCTATTTGGGTGGGGGGGGGGGGTTGCAAGGCCTAGCGTAGGAGCCCGGGAGAGCTGGGAAGGAGCTTCATCGTTACACCATCATTGATGAAATGTTCTGGAACAGAGGGTCTGGAGAAGCTGTCGGAACGTATGTCCAGTTAAAGTTCTCCATCATGGACTCGGGCAGTAGAAGGTCGATGAGTGGGCCACAGTGAATTTCTGGATGAGGCATGTCAGGGGATCTGGGGGTGAGGCCAGAGGAGAGACTGTGGGGAGAGTGTAAAATCGCTGCGGCCTGAGGGCACAGGATTTGCAGGCTGGGAGCAGTAGTCTGGGAGCAGTAGTCAACCAATCAGCACACGCTACTAAATTACTAGGCCCCCGGCCTAGTAACAGTGCAACAATTTCTAGCCAGAAACTGAGACTGTTCAGAGTGGTTTCTTTTGTCAAAAGAGTATGATGTAACAGGAAGAGTAATGATCTACAGTGGAAGTTTGTGCAGGAGGGTGGAAGTCCTGGGAGCAACATTCTGCAGGAGATACGAAGAGGAGGAGAAATAGTCTGCATGGTGTTATGCAGGAGAAGAGTCTGTAGATATTATGTGTACATCAGTACTTCACGGCTCACCCTTTCCGTTCTAATTCTTAAATATGATGGGAAAGCGATTGTTCTATGGGCACCCCATATTTTCTTTCCCCCAACCAAGTTATATCTCCCAATAACAAAAACAAAACAACGCAAATGACTGTTCATTGTCTCAGAAGTGATAGATGGAGGTCTGGCAGCAGGATGACATGTTGGATGTTAGCTACTAGTAGCAACCAAGTGCTACATTTGGAGGTCCCACCAAGATCCGCCTTCACAGTTAACCTGATGGCCGTCGCCCCCCAGCAACCGTTAAAAGCCAGGGGAGACTTTGCCTGTTTTTGCCAAGTGTGGGGTATAACAAGGAGAGGACTGTGTGTTTGTCTTTAAAAATTACTTTTTGCCACATGCTGTTGCCCATAGCAACCAAATCCAAGCTTGTTACCAAGTGCTGTTGTCCACAACAACCGTCCAGGATCAGCGCTGCCATCACGCCCCTGTACCCAGTTGCCTCAATGGACACTTGTATCAGTAATAAGTCCTGAAACCAGTGACAGTAACCATGTGCTATCACTCGTGGCAACCACGGCGAGCAATCAAGCTCTGGATTACAAATATGTCTAGCGCTCTGCATGGCGCGGACATTACACACTGCATCTCAGAGATCTCAAGTGACTTCAATAATCCTGCTCAACACCGTGAAAGGAGTTTGTGAACATATACTGTTGCCCCTAGTAACGGTATGCACCAATGGGGTGTCTAACCGGATGTTGCTTGGTCAGTCCCATACAGTAGGATGTTACAGGAGAGACCTTACTGTGCCAATGGTGATCACTGTATAGTTTGCCTACCTTCCGTTTCCAGCTTCTGTGACGCAGTTTTTAAAACTACATACCCGGACAGTGCCTGCAAATCGTCAACGCCTGCCACCAGGTGTCACTACAGCACACACTGCCTAAAGCCTGCTTACAGTTACTCTTACGCTGAACCAACGAGCGTGTGGGCGGAGTTCTGCCCCAGCGGAGGACAGCAAAGGAGACCAGCGTACTGCACACTACACGAGGCTGCTGAAGATGGCGGAGGGTGGTCTGAAAATGCCAGCTGTGCAGTGGTCACCTGAACTACAGGACCGGGTGCTGGTCGATACTGGCAATCGGCTGGAACTTTGTGGAGGACTCGCCTTGGGGGTGATTGGAGGAGTGGAGCGGCTGTGTCTACTTTGTCCCAGGTGCAACATCCCAACAGCGGAAGTCAACGCCTGGGCCCGGTGCAGCCATTGCGGGGAGCCACTAACTCGGCTGGGGCCTATGCAGCAGGAATCCAGGTATTACCTAGCCAACCTGCTTTCAGGACTCTGTGTGCCACAGCCACAGGAGACTCGGAGGGCTGGAGAGGGCCAAGGATCACCAGCCAGAGGTGGAGAGGTGGGGTCACTGCCAGGCATTTCTTCTGCAAAGTTCCTGGACATACATGGAAAAGAGTATGCGGCCACGACCCGTGGCCTGGCCAGGGGCCCGGTGACTGCAGGTGCTAGTGTGCAGGAACCGGATGATATCCCTTAAGAGCCAGCCTGCTCTAAGTCCCTTGCTGTGCCCATCCAGAAGGAGCCCATGCTAGAGAAAGGAATGCCTTTAGGTGAGCTGGATGAGGTGAGCAAGGGCCGGGTCATTGATTGGGGTTCCCTCAGAGTACTGGAAAAGTTTGGGTCCATTGAAAGACTGTTCACCTAGCCAGGAAAACTCCAGTGAAAAGGGGGGGGAGGCAGGAGCCTCTTGTTCTACAGGGACCTATTCAGAGGCCATGAAAGAACCATAGTCCCTAGTATGGACCCCAGTTTCCAGCAGCAGACTCTTTGTAAGTCAACCTTCCACTGCCCAGACCAGAGCACCCACCTACAGACAGAGGGTAATTAAGGCCCATGATTCCTGTGTTTTGCCCGGCAAAGGAAATCCTAAGGAGCTGCCAAGACTCTCTCGTTCTCAAAGGGAGATTCAAAGCAGGGTTGCTATGAAGTGGGGTCTTGACTGCCCATATGTCCCATCACAAACCATGGATGTCATTGAGGACTCCCAGGGAGAGTGGGAGGATGACCTGGTTTGGGACTACTTGCACATGCCCAAGCCGCTCCAGGTGCCAGAGAGTGAGGTCTGGGCCTGATTTAAGGACATTCGGGAAGAGTGGAAGCTTGGCCTTGCAATTTACCGAGACAGGGTCTGAGTTGTGAAGGCGGGTTGGCCTACTCGGAGCCACTCTGTTTCTGTCTCAGGAGAAGCAGATAGCCGGAGGAGGTTGCCGGATCCATGCTTCTACTTGTGGGGAGGACTGCTGTGTTGTGCAGACCACATAGAAGCAGTCACAAGGACTGCAAGACCAGAGCAGGGCCTGTGTGATTTTCTCCAAAGACAAAACTTATGCAGAGGACAGCAATTGCCTGCCACCCAGGGTGCATGATGGAGAGTATCATGGACACTAGGGTGTACTGTCCCTGTTAAACATTTTATGCCACCTACCCTTCAGGAGGCGCACCCAGGAGCGAAAAAAGGTTATCATTGTCACCACCGGCATGTATGCCTGGCTGTGCTCTCCAGGAGGTTTCCTTAGATCCCTTCTAGGTGAGTGACAGCAGGCAGGGAAAAACATGCCACATTTTGTAAATTGTGAAGAAAATTTTATTTTCTTCTGTCACCACAGAGAGGATTGTAGCCCCCCTCTTAGTGGTGAGGTGATATGTACTGTTAGGGTGTACAGTTAGGATGTATGTTTGGCTGTGTCTTCTATTAGGAATGCTAGGGATGTGATGGCTGTCTATATCCACCGCAGGAACAGATGAAGATCTGTGATAGGCAGAGTATTCTTCCCAAGGGAGCAATGCTCTGTCTTCACTTGTATGTACCTAGCTGCAGGGACCTGTAGTTAGGATGTCTATGCCCAAGTTGTACAGTGTAAATATGTGAACAGATTGTGCATATTCTATTTTTATACCTTATTTATTTGTGCATAGCCCCATCCCCCCATCCAACCAATTAATATTTACCCAGGAGTCTTTTTTTTTTTTTTAAGTTCATTCTTTTTCCACAGCTGGGGACCAGCTGTAAATTGGTGGTGCGTGAATGTAGCACCCTCTATCATAGGTAGGTGCTAGAGTGAAGATTTTGTAAGGGAGACTGTCAGTTCAGGTACATTTGGGAAGGCCTATGCTTCAGACTAGGCCTGTTTGTTTTGATCCGGGGGCCAGGGAGTGGTTAGTGCAGCAGTGGGTGTGACCACTTGTGCTTAAGTTCTGAGGCGCCTCCCCTGCTTCCAGGAAGAATGTTCTGGAAGAGGGGCAGGGCCTAGAACTGGAGTGGCAGGCAGCTCATGTGAGGAGCCCTGACCAATCCCCAATTGGAATTGGCAGGGGGCAGGCCTCCCATATAAGCTGAGGTAATCCGCTGGGGAGGAGTTGTCAGCCGAGAGACATGGAGAGTACTAGGCAGCAGCAGGGGCCCCATCCCCATGTGGGGGGGGGGTGCAAGGCCTAGGGGAGGAACCCGGGAGAGCTGGGAAGGAGCTTTATCTTTCTATGGTCATGGATTAAATGCTCTGGAACAGAGGGGCTGGAGAAATTGTCTGAACGTATGTCCAGTTAAAGTTCTACATCATGGACTCGGGGCAGGAGAAAGTCGGTGAGTGGGCCACAGTGGATTTCTGGATGAGGCATGCCAGGGGATCTGGGTGCGAGGCCAGAGGAAAGACTGTGGGGAGAGTGTCAAATCGCTGCAGCCTGAGGGCACAGGATTTGCAGGCCGGACTATCTGGGAGCAGTAGTCGACCAATCAGCACATGCTACTAAATTACTAGGCTGCCGAGAAGAGGTACTGCAGACCTCTGGCCTAGTAACAGTGCAACAAATTCTAGCCAGCAACTGAGACTGTTCAGAGCAGTGCCGATCCTGACCTCCCTGGGGCCCTAAGCAAAATTCTGCTAAGGGGCCCTCTACCTGACCCGTGAGGCCATGAGCTATTTTAACCCACTTGCCATTGCCACACAGTCACACCTGACACTTCAGTGCTCCCAATACAATCCTCCCTCCTTTAACCCTTTCATGACTAGGCCTATTTCTGACATTTGATGTTAAAATCCGTATTTTTTGCTAGAAAATTAACTTACAAACCCCAAATATTATATATATTTTTTAGCAGAGAATATAGAGAATAAAATGGCGATTGTTGCAATATTTTATGTCTCACTGTATTTGTACAGCCGTATTTTAAACGCAACTTTTTGGGAAAGGGGACGCTTTCATGAATTAAAAAAAAAAAAACAGTAAAGTTAGCCCAATTTTTTTGTATAATGTGAACAATGTCATGCTTTATAATTTCACGCACTCGTGGAATGGCGACAAACAACGGTACCTAAAAAATCTCCATAGGCGATGCTTTAATTTTACGGTTACCAGGTTTGAGTTACAGAGGAGGTCTAGTGCTAGAATTATTGCTCTCGCTCTGATGATCATGGCGATACCTCACATGTGTGATTTGAACACCGTTTACATATGTGGGCGTGACTTTCGTATGTGTTTTCTTTGCTGCGTGAGCTCGTGGGGACGGGGGCGCTTTAAAAAATAATTAATTTTTTTCTATTAATTTTCATATAATTACATTGTGCTTAAAAAAATAAACACATTTTGATCACTTTTATTGCTGTCACAAGGAATGTAAACATCCCTTGTGACAGTAATAGGTGATGCACTTCAAAGTATTCAGAGCGCTGTTTTCAGCAATTCTGAATCATGTATATTTTATTAAAACTGGCACCATTGGCAGCTGAGTAAACAGGAACTGACGTCGCTTCCGTGTTTACAATCAGGAAACTGGAATGAAGCCGTTTCCGACTTTGTGCCAGTCTGTCCCTAGCTGCCGGAAGTGGCGGACCGAGGATTGGGTTTCCCGGTGGGGTGGGAGGCCCGTTCAGAGCGGCGGGAGGTGGCCATGTCCCCTCCTGCTCCTCCGGGATAACAGCCGAGCGGCTTTTAGCTGCGGAAAGCCAATCCACTGCTCTAAATAACGGTACCTGGATGAAGCCTGCAGCTGCAGGCATCATCCCGGTATAATTGGAGCTCCGGGAGCAGAGCTGATCAGCCTTTGGAGGCCCCACCACAGTGGCAGGGCCCTACGCAGCTTGCATATAGGGAGGATCGGCTCTGGTTCAGAGTGGTTTGTTTTGTCAAAAGAGGATGATGTAACAGGAAGAGTAATGATCTACAGTGGAAGTTTTTGCAGGAGGGTGGAAGTCTTGGGAGCAACATTCTGCAGGAGATATGCAGAGAATAAGAAATAGTCTGCAGGGTGTTATGCAGGAGAAGAGTCTGTAGATATTTTGTGTACATTAGTACTTCACGGCCCACCCTTTCCGTTCTAATTCTTAAATATGATGGAAAAGTAATTGTTCTATGGACATCCCATATTTCCTATCCCCCAATTAAGCATGAGCTCAGGCGTGTTTGCATGGTCCAAGTGCTGAGCCCACCAGGAAGTCGACGCAGCACTGCGCTAATCACAGGCAGTGAGACATTGCCCCGATGCGCGGCTGCAGAGATCGGGCAATGTCTCACTGCCTGTGATTAGCGCAGTGCTGCGTCGACTTCCTGGTGGACTCTGCACGTGGACCATATGAACACGCCTGAGCTCATCCCTACCCCTAATAAATAAAACAAAACAATGCAAATGACTGTTTATTGTCTCAGAAGTGATAGATGGAGGTCTGGCAGCAGGGTGGATGTTGGTTACTAGTAGCAACCAAGCGCTACACATTATATATATATATATATATATATATATATATATATATATAATATTATTATACAGGATTTATATAGCATTGACAGTTTACGCAGCGCTTTTACAAAATTAGGGTAGGACAGGGGCAATCAGAGGGCCCTGCTCGTTAGAGCTTACAATCTAGGAATATATATATATATATATATATATATATATATATATATATATATGTGCTGCGCTATATAAATCCTGTATAATTTAAAATATGTAAAATGGAGGGAAGCGTCAGATAAGAAAATGTTTTTGTTACAAGTTCTGTGACACGTAGAGCACAGTATTTGTTCTTTTCTTTATATGTACCTATGCCAAAGGTGACCTGAGCTGTCAGCAGAAACATTTCCCAGGCGTTCCCTGAGAAATGATCTGAGGGCCCCCATGCTGTAATATACAGGTGTAATAACGACATAGCATAGATACAATAGAAACACAGCAGATACACATATGGAGAAGAATGGAAGCAGAACATGGACCCGGGGCTCCGCCTCGCTGCACTTCCGGATACACAAGGATCGCAAAATGGCCGCCGCGCCGAATCTCTGAGGCGCTCGGGATTTTGACATCTTTACCGCCCCCTCCTTCTCTACTACATCCTCCCCTCTCCCTCCTCCCTCTGCTTCTCCGACGGCCTGGAAGCCGAAGGTCCGCTTCACAAGACGGCCACCTTGGTACCGCAGCGCTGGCAGGATAAAGGCGGCAGGAGCTGAGTGTAAGGTGAAGGTGTGATGATAATGGGGGGTGGTGATGTGTCATTGTCCTAGTGAGAGGCGAGCATCCAGTGCTGGAGGAATTCTCCATCGCTGTATTCTATGCCCAGGGCACACTCAGCTTCTGCTAGTAACACATCGTCTCTTTCTTCATGTACTCAGGGCTATGTGTGCAGGTAATAACAATGTCTGCTTTCACCTGGAGGAGGCACATCACAGACTCATTGGGCTCAGAGATGGACCGATGATCTGAGATGGAGATAATGGGCATCATTGCTGCCAATGTTCTATAGCTATATTTCATAGAAGGGAGGGCTTTTTGTGGCCTCCCATTGGTATTCCGTTGTGTCTATGGCTGGGCCAACTTCTAGATGAGGATGGAGATGGCTTATATAAAAGTCTACTCTCATTATCGATGTAGCGTCTGATCATCGTGCTTTGTTATTAATATTTGTCTTCCTATATTTATACTGAAAAACAAACTTTTTGTGATGCCTACATGTCCCTGTTATGTTTCCAGCATGTCTTCTCTACCGCTAGTTACCATGCTGAATAGAAGAATTAAAGCAGTGTTCCGCCCAAAAAATAAAATAAAAATGAAAAGCCGGCATCTACACATACTGCAGCTGCTGGCATTTAACAATAGGACACTTACCTGTCCTGGAGTCCAGCGAAGTCAACTTCCATCAGCTGTCGGTTGCTGCCGCCGCCATTGCGGTTGCCTGTCCCGCAATGGAGGAATCCCTCCTACTGGCCCGGCGACAGGGGGAGGAGGAGGGAGCCCCGCGGTGATGTCACTGGCCCGCGGCCCGGACTTCCCGGAAGTGGGAACAGGATACTTGTCAAAGACAGGTATCCTGCCCCACCTCCCCGCCAAAAGGTGCCTATTGCCCCCCCTATACATTGTAAAGCGCTGCGTAAACTGTTTGCGCCATATAAATCGTGACTAACAATAATAATAATTTGGCACTGGAGGGAGAGAAGAGACAAATGAGTGGAAGTTCCACCTTTGGGTGGAACTCTGCTTTAATAAAAACAGCTTTTTTAGGAATGACTTTTTTCTCTTTAGACCCCTTTCACACTGAAAAAACGCTAAAACAGCACTAAAGTGCTGGTCGTTTTTGTGGTGCTTTAGCGGCGCGTTTCAGGCTCTAGCGAGGCCGATTATTTGAGGTCACGTGACGATGTGATCTAAAAAGGAAAAGAGACCTGTTTTGCAGCGCTTTCAAAGCGCTGTCCATTCATTTTAATGGACAGGGTTTTTTTGGGAGCACTATTTATAGCACTCCTGGGCCGCCCCAAAGATGCTGCTTGCAGGACTTTTCTTAACACCCCTCATGTGCACCACCCCTGTGTGAAAGCACCCAGTAAAACATAAATCCAAGTATTTAAACTGCTTATGAATGCTATGCTATGAATATTAAACCCAAAAGGAAACATTTATTATATTGCAACTTACCAATTCTTGGATGCAATCGTTTTCATTTTTAAAGTGATTTGAAAGGTTTTAAAAGAAAAAAAAATACATTTTATAATAACAAACAGGTTTATACATGCAATGGTACAGAGCATCCCACGAACCTCCTCTTTTGTGGTCTCCTGCTAGCGCTTTCAGTTCCTCCTCTTCTTGGTGTGCCACACTATTCCTCTGATAGTTTATCTGTGGGCTAGCTCCCAATCTTATAGATATCCCCCCTATGGCCCCGCCCACCACTCACCCCCCTCAAAGGAATCAATTGACAGCAGCAGGGTCATTGCTGACACTGTCTTGTGAATGCAGGGATTGAGAGAAGAGGGCCGCTACAGACAGGCACAGTGCTGGATTGAGCGAGGACTCAAGTAACTATTTGGGGGGGGGGGGTTACTTCCTCTTTGTCTCCCTGCAAAGGTAAAGCATAATGGGCTACTATGCATAGTAGCCCATTATGTGTCACTTAGCTGACACAGGAGCCAGTAATGTCACCGCTGTCCCCTTTAGCACAGAGCGTCCATCTTCTTCCGGGTATCGCTGCTCCGGCCACTCACAGCGCCGGAGCAGTGATGGCGTCACTTCCGCGCATGTGCACGGGAGCCGCCACTAACGGCATATCGCCGTTAGCAGCGCGTGCCCAGTGCGCCTGCACGCCGCTGTCTATGGCACATGCTCCATAGACAGCGGTGCCTGTCTTTGTAAATATCTCCTAAACCGTGTAGGTTTAGGACAGGGGTATGCAATTAGCGGACCTCCAGCTGTTGCAGAAGTACAAGTCCCATGAGGCATAGCAAGACTCTGACAGCCACAAGCATGACACCCAGAGGCAGCAGAAGCATGATGGGACTTGTAGTTTTGCAACAGCTGGAGGTCCGCTAATTGCGGAGATATTTCTTGGACCTTAATCTAGGCTTACCTGTAGGTCAAAGTGGTTTGTAAAGTGTTACTAAACCTAAAAACATTTTTTACCTTAATGCATTGTTTGCATTAAGGTAAAAAAACGTTTTCGGTTTCCTCGTATGAAGAGTAAGCGAGGGGAGAAGAGATCAGCGCTGTGCATGGTTGCATCTCTTCTCCCCTCATTTCCTCTTAACACAGCACTCGAGCAGAAGCAGGAGCCATTGGCTCTTTCTGCTGTCATTCAGATGCGGTGAAGAGGAAAAGGAAGGTGTGTGGCCTGATGCACGAATCATTATAAAAAAAGTATTACAAACAAATTTGTATATAAAAAAGATAAATACTACGTATTCTTAAATGTGGATAAATGCAAATATTAACACTTGATAGAGTGGTATAAAGTGACGCCCATACAAGGGATAAATGAATGATTGGCTAATGCGTTTTGAGGAAAGGGGCACAGGCTTAAGTCCCCGCTGTGTAATTCTATAGCGTGTGGCTCCGTAGACCCACAGCTTGAGACCACAGGGACCACACTCTTTCCATAGCCAGTGGCTGGCTATGGTGACCCCTCTAAAGAAGAGCAAGAGCCAAGATTGCCATCGGGGTCCCCCCGAGGAGTGGAGGCCCGGGGCCGCTCTGAGCAATACCACTGCACAGAGCAGGTAAGTATGACCTGTTTGTTATTTTATCCATGAAAAAAAATTTTACTTTAGTAACACTTTAAGGTAAAAAAATGTCTAGCCTTTACAAACACTTTACTGTAACTAAAGGCAAAACTTTTTTTTTCAGTTTTGGATAGAGTGCAGAAGGATTAGACCCTTGTCAGTTTAATTGCTGCCTGTGCCCCCGTTAAGGAGATTTACCCTCTCTATTTGTCCTGTTTACCATTATCATTGAAAGTAAAAGAGAATCACAAATTTTGAGTTGGCCCTCGAAAAGTAATGGAGGGGAAATCTTCCAACGGGCACACTAGTTCTGGTGACCTGGATGTCCCCAAGGAATTCCCTTCATTTGCAGGGATTTCCACTAAATCTCTGCAATGGGACAGAGATGGGGAAAAAAAAAAAAAAAATCTGACGAGGGCTATAAGGCTCCCTTGCTGTGTATCCAAGATTTAAAAAAAAAAAAAAAAAAAGTTTGCCTATAGTTCTACTTTAAGATTTCTTTCTTTTCACCTGGTGATCTGGCCAATAAAGTTGGCCATAATTGGATCGAAATTCAACTAGTTCAGCAGCAACCAGGTAAATTTCAATCTATATATGGCCCTTCGTGCTACAGAGAAGGTGAACTAATGCCACGTACACACGACCAGACTCTAGCAGAAAAGGTCCCACGGTCTTCCTGAAGGACTTTCGATGGAGTTACGACGGACTTCCCCACACATGAACAGACTAAAGTCTGTTTAAAAGTCCGTTAGTTTTGAACACGGTGACGTACGACAGGACTATATAAAGAAGTTCAATAGCTGCCCTTGCATTGTATTTGGTCGGACCAGCATACAGACGAACATTTTTTCCGATAGGAATTGAGTCCGTCGGACAGATTTGAAACATGTTCTATGTCTAGGTCCGTCCGAATTTTTAATAAAAAAAAAAAAAAGAAAAACGATAAGACTATCCCACACACGATTGGACTATCCGACGGAATGATTCCGTTGGGCCTAGTCTGCCGGAAAGTCGAGTTGTGTGTACGTGGCATAAGAATCGGTTTGTCTCGAGTGGGAATGTTGGTAATTTTTTACTCTGTCAGTGCTACAGCCAATGTATTCTGACAGAAGAGGAGTCCCTGCTGTCAGAATACAATAGCACAGCGGGGAGGATTCTTTCATCCACCTTGAATGTGTTATTGGAGTAATCTGCTTGGGTTTTTTTTTTTTTTCAGCTGCCTGGCTGAACAAAAAAAGAAAAATGATCCATCTATGGCCAGCTTAACCACTTGCCGCCCACACACTGTCAAATGACGGCTGGGCGGTGTGGCTCTCATCCTGGGTGGACAACATATGACGGCTTCCCAGAACGACCAATCTGGCGCATAACAATCTTTGTAAAGGGCCGCGGCTCTTTAAAGAGGAAGTAAACCCTGATGAGTTTACTTCCTCTTTCATTCCCTGCAAAGGCAAAGCATAATGGACTACTATGCATCGCATAGTAGCCCATTATGTGTCACTTACCTGACACAGGAGCAAGCGAAGTCGCCGCTGTCCCCTGTAGTCCGCCGCATCCATCTTGCTGGTGGCGTCTCGCAGCTCCGCCGCTGTCATTCGGCGGAGCCGCGATGACGTCACTCCCGCGCATGCGCACGGGAGCCGACACGTGCGGCAGATCCATTGTTGGAAATGCCGAGCTCAGTGCGCCTGCGCGTCGCTGTCTAGGTTTAGGAGATATTTCTTGGACCTACAGGTAAGCCTTAATCTAGGCTTACCTGTAGGTCAAAGTGGTTTGTAAGTGTTTACAACCACTTTAACCACGTGAACGGCTGTGTCCAATCACAGCCGGTCACATGTAAACAGGGAATGCCGCTGATCGGTGCTCCTTGCCTCATACTGACAGAGTGTGAGGAGAGCCGATCAGCAGCATCTCCTCACTGGGGGACATCTAGGTATGTAAACAGGGCACTGATGATCAGTGCCCTGATTACAATTAAGTGCCCACCAGTGCCAGCACTCAGTGGCCATTAGCAATGCCCATCAGTGCCGCCTATCTGTGCTGCCTATCTTTGCCCACCAGTGCCACCAATCAGTGCTCACCATTGTCGCCTATCAGTGCGGCATATTTGTGCTTCCTCACTAGTGCCATCTAATCAGTGCCCACAAGTGCCACTTCATCAGTGCTGCCTCATCAGCACCCATCAGTGAAGGAGAAAAATTGCTTACAATATTTACAAAATTTACTGACAGAAACTAAGAAAAACTTAATTTTTTTCGAAAATGTTCTTTTTGTGGAAAAAAAAAAGAAGCCAGAAGTGATTAAATACCACCAAAAGAAAGCTCTATTTGTGTGAAGAAATTTATAAAAATTTCACATGGTTACAGTGTATCATGACCGAGCAGTTGTCAAATTCTGCGCTGAAAGCTGAAAAATGTGCATGAAGGGGGTTTAAGTGCCCTGTATTGAGGTGGTTAAAGTGATTGTAAAGGCAGGTTATTTATCTTAATGCACATTCTATGCATTAAGATAAAAAGCCTTCTATGTGCAGAAGCCCCCCTAATACTTACCCGAGGTCCATCTAGATCCAGCAATGTTGCAGGAGGGTCTCACCAGCCCGGGACTCCCCTCCTCTTTGGATGAGATGACAGCACGGTGCCATTGGCTGCCACTGCTGTCAATCAAAGTCAGTCAGCCAATGAGGAGAGAAAGGGGGCGGGTACAAGACCTTTTATTTAAAAATATTCCTAAATAGTCGCAATGAATATGAAGCTATTTACGTGCACTAAATGTCTTCTCAAACCAGATATTGCCTTATAAAAGTAGCCGTGATTTAATTGCTGTACATTGCCCGAGCAGAGGTGTGGGAGGGACTCAGCAGGACCACCCACTAGAGGAGGGAGTGGATACAAGACCAGTTATCCTGTAGGTATAGGGAAACCAGCAGTGACTGGTCTTTATTACAGGAAGCTCCTGTGCAGAGGCAAAGTTTCACACTTGATGACTACACAGATCTGGCAGAAATACACAATGCTCAACAAGATTCAGTTAAGAGTCACATGCTTCCTCTTGGACAATATGTTCTTATCTTAATGTGTCTGTGGCCAAAATGTCAAATCATATTCATTTCCAATGTTTCTAGCCTTCTCCCAGTTAATCTCAATGATCTTGAAATTTGTAAACGGACTTTGTGATGACGATCCCCACACATTTACTTCCTTGAATTCTGTGACGTGTATTCACTATAACTTGTAAGTAGGCATTGCTATGTTACAGATTTCACAGAGTGGCCTTCTGATCTATAGAGGTGCTGTAAGGAGGTGTTTCGGGAGGGCGAGTCAGTACAGAAATCACTGCTTGCAGGCAGCCAGGTACCATGGGATATGTAGTCCTTAGAAATTAAAAGTTAACAGCAGAGGAGAAGCTGCAAAGCATGCATGGGATCTGGGAAGCTGTGGAAAGAGTTGGTCAGCACACAGATAGAAGCTTATACTGGATTGTCAAATATAACTATTGTTTGCATGGTTATTACAATGCTAATGTTATAAAATGAAAGTTTTATGATTCTAGAATGCCTTTGATTAGTGTTTTTCCTTTCCATATTTTTTATTTTATTTACTTGCAATGTGCCTTCAAACTCAGTACCCTATTAGTCAGTAGTCAGAGTCAGTACCCTATTGCAACCCCTTTGCACGTCATAGCCATCTCCCTCTCTGGGAGTATCTAATTCTTATCTGTGCTGGCCCAACTTCTCTGTCCCTCCCCTTACCACTTGACCTAACCTTTTTTGTTGCTGGGGTGATGAAAGAGTAAAGGGGAACACTTGAGTGACAGCTTTAAGTCTGCTGAAATCACATCCATTTTACAGGCAAATAACATGCATAAAGTATATTAAATGTTCATAATAATCCATGGGAATATTTTTGTTAAAACTTAGTCTGGTAACTGGGTCTCTGACCAAAGTCTTCATGCATTTATTTTATATATTTTTATTTTATTTTTTTATTTTTGGCAGAAACACGGCACAAAATATGGATGAAAACTTGGAGATGCGGCATAATTTTTATTTTTTTTTTATTTTTTTTTTTTTATATAGTTTTGAAGTTGAATTCCAGGCAGACTTTTTATTAGATGTGCAAAAGCATGCAATACAGTTCCCCATAAAACACTTAATCTATAAACTGAGGTCTGCAGGCATGGACCATAAGGTTTGTTCTTGGATAGAAAATAGGTTACAGGGGAGCGTCCAAAAGGTAGTGATAAAAAAAAAAAAAGTGTACGCAGACTGGTCTGGAGTGGTAAGTGGGGTACCCCATGGTTCTGTCTTGGGACCAGTTCTAGAGGATGGGATACATAGCTTAATCTCAGTTGATGCGGACGACACAAAAGTAAGCAGGGCAATAAGTTCACACCAGGATATAGAAATTTTACAGAAAGACATGATCAAATAATGGAGTGGTCAACTACACGGCAAATGAGGTTTAATGTGGAGAGATGTAAATGAATGCACTTGGGAGCTAAAAACATAAACACAAACTACTCACTAGGGGGAGAACCTCTGGGAGAATCAAGGATGCAGAAAAATCTGGGGGTCCTTGTAGAAGACAGACTGAGCAATAGCATGCAATGTCAAACTGCAGCTACCAAAGCCAGCAGAATATTAGCATGCATGAAAAAGGGGATTTACTCCAGAGATGAAACTGTAATCCTGCTATTTTATAAAACTCTGGTTAGGCCACATCTGGAGTATTCCATCCATTTCTAGTCACCTGTCTTTAGAAGGTATGTGCTGGAGAGAATTAATAGAGTAGTGGAGGACCTCAATTACAAGGAATGACTACAAGCACTATATTTATTCTTGCTGTAGAAGAGACGTTTGAGAAGGGACATGATAGTGATTTACAAATACCTCGTTGGTGATCCCTGCATAGGAAAAAAAACTATTCAGTCTCAGGGAGTGTGAGAGGACACGGGGCCACACAATGAGATTGGAGGAAAAGCAGTTTAGTAGTGTTAAGCTGCCCGGGGGGGGGGGGGGGGACTGTTGGGATGATAAGGATGTGGAACTCTCATCCTCAATTGGTGGTGTCAACAGGGAGTATTGATGTTTTTTAAAAGACTCTTGGACGTGCATCTTAAAGAACACAGCATACAGGAATATGAGAAATATTGACACTGACGCACGTACACCTACACAGGTTGAACTGGATGGACTATTATCTTTATTCAACCTCACCTACTATAGGTGTGTAAAGGTACTGCTTTTATGTTCCAACAATATTTTATTAAAAGTAAAAGGGTAATTCACAATAATAACATGCAAAAAATATATTGAAAGAAAAAGCGGCGAGCAAGTTACAAATGCGTCAAAGTCAAGTTAGACTTAATAGTACATCTGAACAGCAATTTGCCCTAACGTCCAATAGGGATCTATAATTATATATTTAGGATAAATGCAACCTTGATAGAACTCATTATACACAGCAGTATATTTGAAACTGGAGCCTCATTTCTGATGTAGGAAAAACAAACGGGGAGTGATTATGACTGACTACATGAGTGGCTGGATGGATGTTGTGTCCCAGATGGATTGTCTTTCCACTATGAAGGGTGTTCCAAGGAGTAACACCTAATGCCACAAGATGACAGGAAAGAGGCTAGAGAGGTGGTACAGGGTTTCCCAGGGGGTAGAAGGTATATAAGGGGTAGCACAGAAGAAGAGAGAGGGAGAAGAAGAACAGTTTACAACAGGGGTTTTATAGTCAGAAGGTTTTTCTTTATCTTAATACATTCTATGCATTAAGATAAAAAAAACCTGTGTACATCAGCCCCCCTAATACTTACCTGATCCGCATCTCTTTCCAGCAATGTCCACGAGTGTCTTTGTTGCCCAGAACTCTCCCTCCTGATCGGCTGAGATACAGAAGTGAGGCCATTGGCTCCCGCTGCTGTCAATAAAAGATTTAGCCAATCAGGAGAAAGAGGGGGCGTGGCTGAACCACAGCTCCATGTCTGAATGGACACACAGAGCTGCAGCTCTTGTTGGGTGCCCCCACAGCAAGCTGCTTGCTGTAAGGGCACCCAACAGGAGGGAGAGGCCAAGAGCACAGAAGAGGAGGATCCAGGCTGCTCTGTGCAAATCCACTGCAACAGAGCTTGTAAGTATACGATGTTTATTATTTTTAATTAAAAAAAAGAGACTTTACAATAACTTTAAGAGGGAAGGTTATGGATATAGGTGGGGTTTCCTCATCAGTCTCAACACCAGGCATAACCATGCTTCCTAGTTAACGATGCTGCATACTAAAGAGTGTGTATCGAAGATCAGAGCATAAATATCTGCTCAGTGGTCTTCCTCAACACGGGTCCTCCCATACTCATCCCTTGGGTAGGTTAGGGAGGCCCGTCATCTGCAATTAAGGATAATGCAGAAGTAGGGAGTCCAAGGCATCAGTCAATGTTCATTATCGGGAGCTAGCAGAGTCCTGTCCCACCCAGGTGCTTTATCGGTCTGTGAAGTGAAAATGAGTTCAGCAGGCCCATGTGTGTGAGAATTTGGAAGGGGCATTGCGTGCTATACAAATTAATTATTCTGTGTCTGCAATTTTACTTATACTTTTAAGCTGTTCAGGTGTAGTCGGGATATGAGATGAGCCCTAGTGTATAGGAATACAGAGTTTGAATATGGACGTATGCACCGAGGTACAAGATGAGGGCAGCACCCTTGGAATTTTTAGGCAGGAATAATTATAATAGAGTAATGGTTATAGTAAAAGGCAATATATGCCACTTTTAATATATACTATATTAAAAAAAAAAAAAAAAATATATATATATATATATATATATATATATATATATATATATGGCATAAAAAGTGTAAACATGGCCTGTTAGACAAAGTATTATAAAGCACACAATACATACACAAGAACAAAAAATAATGCGTCAAGCATTAGGTCAAACCCAACAATAAGCAAGTATGGCCTGAGCTGCCAGAGACGATCTGTGGTCACTCAATAGGGGTTTCTTGCACATAGCTCAACATGTTTCGGAATAAACTGTGTATTCCTTCATCAGGGTGGTTTATTTGGGTGACTTTAATTTTTTTCTTTCTAGAATATAAACATAATCACATTATAAGGCACAATGCAAATAAAGTAGATAACGCTGAGGTATATAGTTGTGGTAAATTCATAACTACTTAGATACTCATTGATCCACAGGACAAAAAAACACACAATAGAAGACCAGAAAAATTATAAACTCAATAGAAGATTCCACAGCGGCTGAAGCAATCCACAGAGCAGCAGGTGGGCGGGTGTGTGTTCCTGGATGAGCAGCTTGAAAACATCCACAAGACAAGCCTTGTAGCCTACACCAACAAGAGAGTTATTATTGTCTAAAAAAGTTAGGACTTGCATTCATCATAAAGAAGCAAAAAATATTGCGTAAGGGTGGTGGAACACAATATCGTGTTCCCCTAGCCAAGTACAATACCTTTAACACACCAATGCAGACATTCCACCATGGCGGCTGGGCGGCAGTGCTCATTTAGAGACATACCAGCTGGGTGTGACTGCTTTATATAAAGAGAAACTCATTGGGGGAGCCAATACCCCAAGGCAGGAGGAGGTGCTGGATCCCTGACCTCAAAAGTGCCGCCATAGAGGGCGGTTAAAGACAGGGACTGGGCGATTCTCTGACACAGGGGAGCGCGGCGTAGTGCCACCTGTCAGGGCGGAATGGCGTCACATGCAGAAACGTCACCAGCGTAAGAATTTCCCCTACAGCGCCATATGACGAGGTGGGGAGGGAGCATCAAAGAATATGTGGAGAGTTGTGACGTTATTTCATACGCTTGGGACCAGAATGTTTGCATTCATGAGGATGTTTAACATTTATGTAGGCGAGTTCCCAGTTTGTTAGAACATATACAGCCCCTTTAAAAAAAAAAAAAAAAAAAGTATTCGTACCCCCTTGAAATTTTCAACATTTTGTTATGTTACAACCAAAAACTTAAATGTATTTTATCGGGCTTTTATGTGATAGACCAACACAAAGTGGCACATAATTGTGAAGTGGAAGGAAAATGGTAAATGGTTTTCATTTATTTATTTATTTTTTACAAATATCTAAAAAGTGTGGCTTGCATTTGTATTTAGCCCCCTTTTACTCTGAAACCCCTAACTAAAACCTAGTGGAACCAATCGCCTTCAGAAGTCTCCTAATTAGTGAATAGAGTTCACCTGTGTGTAGTTTAATCTCAGCATAAACACAGCTGTTCTGTGAAGCCCTCAGAGGTTTGTTAGCAAACCTTAGTGAGCAAGCAGCATTATGAAGGCCATGGAACACACCAGGGATAACATGGAGAAGTTTAAAGCAAGGTTAGTTTAAAAAAAAAAAAATCTGAATGGTTTAAAATCTCACGTAGCACTGTTCAATCCATCATCCAAAAATGGAGAGTATGGCACAACTGCAAGCCCAGCAAGACATGGCCATCTACCTAAACTTACCGGGCAAAGAACGCATTAATCAGAGAAGCAGCCAAAAGGCCCATGGTAACTATGGAGGAGCTGCAGAGATCCAGGGCTCAGTTAGGAGAATCTGTCCACAAGGCAATTATTAGTTATGCACTCCACAAATTTGGCCTTTATAGAAGAGTGGCAAGAAAGCCATTGTTGAAAGAAGGTCATAAGAAGTCTTGTATACAGTTTGTGAGAAGCCATGTGGAGGACACCGCAAACATGGAAGACGGTGCTCAGGTAAGATGATGCCAGAATGTAACTTTTTGGCCTAAGGCCTCTTACACACGATACTTCTGTTTTGAGCATCTACTTTTTCAGACTTTTTTTTATGTATTTTTGCGCAAATTTGCACACATATTTATTTTTTACTGAACAATACAAGACGCTTGTTTACATGCTTGTGTGCATAGGCACATTGCAATGAATGGGCTGTATTGTAGTAAAAAAGATAAGCTGTACTGGGCATTTTTAAGCTGCAGTGTGCGTGAGGCCCTAAAGCAAAATGCTATGTGTGGTGGAAAACTAACACTGCACATCACCCGGAGCACACCATCCTCACTGTGAAATATGGTGGTGGTAATAACATGTTGTGGGGATGCTTTTCTTCAGCAGGGACAGGGAAACTGGTCAGAGTTGATGGGAAGATGGATGGAGCCAAATACAGGGCACTCTTTGAAGAAAACCTGTTAGATTCTGCAAAAGACTTGAGACTGGGGCGGAGGTTCACCTTCCAGCAGGACAACGACCCTAAACATACAGCCAGAGTTACAATGGAATGGTTTCGATCCAAGCATATTCATGTGTTATAATGGCCCAGTCAAAATCCAGACCTAAATCCAATTGAGAATCTGTAGCGAGACTTTAAATTTGCTGTTCACAGATGATCTCCATCCAATCTGACAGAGCTCGAGCTATTTTGCAAAAAAGAGTAGGCAAGCATTTCACTCTCTAGATCTGTAAAATGGTAGAGACATACCCAAAAATACTTGCAGCTGTAATTGCAGCGAAATGCGGTTCTGCAAAGGGACTGAATACAAATGCATGCCACACTTTTCAGATATTTATTTGTAAAAAAATCTGAAAACCGTTCATAATTTTTCCTTCCACTTCACAATTATGTATCACTTTGTGTTGGTCTATCAAATAAAATCCCAACAAAAAACATTTACACTTTGGTTGTAACATGACAAAATGTGGAAAATGTCAAGGGGTATGAATAATTTTTCAAGGCACTGTATTAAATGTCTTAGGGTTATATTTGTGAAGCAGTATAGGAGTTCTGTACCAGCGGGTAAAAATATTGTAATTGTTCTCCTGGATCGAGACGTTTATAGATCCTTTTTGTACGGCAATGAAAATACGTTCCCAGTGGTCATTTAAAAGCTCCAGTTGTAGGTCCTTTTCTCAGACCTTGCGTGCTTTTCCTGAGTTAGGGGATGTGGATGCAAAGAACATCATATGAATGTTAGAAATCGCATTTCCTGGAGGTGAGGATTGAGAGCGAAGTGATTCAAACGGGTGGACGTGTGAGATACCAATGAGGAATGATCAATGTCACAAAGGAAGTGGCATGTTTGGAAATATGTCCAGCAAAGAAATTGGTGTCCTAGCATACTTGTGGACAAAGTTTTGAGATTTAAGAGTGTACCATCCTGGAAGAAATGATGAGCTAACACAGAGCGATGTGGCCAGTTGTTCGCTAAAAATTGGGTACTGCCATAGTTTTTTTTTATTTTTTTTTTAATACACATTTATTTAGGGAGCAAAAAACCCAGTCTTGTTTGATGCAGAAAAGGCCCTCTTCCCTTAAAGGGGACCCTAAGGCTCCCCCTCTGGGGAATATTTACATCCTGTGCCACAAGTCACGTCTTAGCCTAGAGCCCTACAGAAGTCTATGGGTCTTCTATTCCTGTATCTCTCATGCAGGAAATACAGAGAGCTAAAGCCCCATAGACTTCTACAGGGAACAGGCACAGCAAGGACACAAGACTTGGAGGACAGGAGGCAAACAATCAACTGAGGCCATGGCTGTTGGCTTGAGGTAGGTGTGCACCTCTGGAAAGACAGGTGGGATCAAAAAGACCTTAAAGAGGCAAACAAGATAAATGCACTTTCTTTGAAAGTACACTTACCCATTAATATTAGGTCCATAAGACTGGTGGCTATTATGCCGGCTGTCCCCCTGACCATCGGTCTTGTATGCTACCCACTTTACGTCTTTAGAAAGGGAGCAGTGAGGTAGTTATATTTTCTGTGTTTGCTGTAATGGGCAGACCTAGGACTCCCATTCTGAAATGCCCACTGGCCCATAGGTTGGTTGATGGTCCAGGGTACTCCTGGTCTGGCTCATCTCTTACACTCAGACTTGCAGGCCATCCCACATGCCCATCCATTCTGTACATAAGTTACCAGTGCATGGTGTAAATTGTATTCTCAGTGAGCACCACCAACACGAAGATCACATCCACATGGGCGATTAAAACAGACAGTTCTACCCAACCTGTTATTAATAGGACAGCCTATTTCCTTTTTATGTGACCATTGGCTGCCACTCCCCTGTCCATGAACCTTTAAATCCTATTAACAGTGAGCATGAACGTAGTTACTATTTCTTTTTTATTGTGAAAAAAAGAATAGCATCTTTCTCATGCACATATATTTAATTAAACTAATTGTGAACACATTGAATTAAAAGCCCATTGTAGTACAATAAATATAATTACATTGGTCAACACATTTATTTGGTCTAATCTATTTTTCTTGCCTTTTTTATGTTTCAATATTGAGTTTGCCCACTGTTTGCAGCTTTAACAACTACAACTTTTTGGCAAGGCTGTCCACAAGGTGTGGGAGTGTATCTATGGGAATGTCTGACCATTCTTCCAGAAATGCATATGTGATGTCAGGCACTGATGTGGATGAGAAGGCCTGGCTCACAGTCTTCGCTCAAATTCATCCCAAAGGTGTTCTATCAGGTTGAGATCAGGCAAGTTCCTCCACCCCAATCTAGCTCACCCATGTTTTTATGGACCTTGCTTTTTGCACTGGTCCAAATCATTTGGTGGGGGGGGGGGGGGGGGGGAATTATGGCGTTGGGTTGTTTTTTCAGGGGTTGGGCTGGGCCCCCTAGTTCCAGTGAAGGGTACTCTTAAGGCATCAGCATACCAAGACATTTTGGACAATTTTATGTTCCCAACTTTGTGGGAACAGTTTGGGATGAACTACAGCGAAGACTGAGAGCCAAGCCTTCTCGTCCAACATCGGTGCCTGACCTCACAAATGCGCTTCTGGAAGAATGGTCAATCGTTCCCATAGAGACACTCCTAAACTTTGTGGGCAGCCTTCCCAGAAGAGTCGAAGCTGTTATAGCTGCAAAGGGTGGGCCAACTCAATATTGAATCCTAAGGACTAAGAGGGGGAGGGGAGAGAAGCACCAAGCAGACTCTTGGTGTAATACTGTTTAATAAGCATAGAATAAAAGTATAAAAAAATGCCACTCACAAAGGTATGTACAGAGCTGGTGTAAGACTCGGAGCAATAATGTCCACGCTGCAGCTCCAGAGAAGGTAGATGTCAGAGAATGCTGGGGAGCAAGAGCCTGGAACTCTGTCTGTCAACCAGGAGGGGAATAACCAATCGGACGTATTTTCGGAGGCAAGCCACATTTTCTTCCTCAGCCAATGATCGGCACAGTACACCCGAGACTTTTTAAGCTGCTGGCAAATTTAACTATCTCAGACACGGCAGATTTTTGAAGCAGAGGGAGCTATACAACAGAGGTCTCGATCAAAGCACCCTTAAAGTGGAGTTGCACCCAAAAGTGGAACTTTTGCTTTAAGCACTCCTCGCCCCCTTACATGCCACATTTGGCATGTCCCAGAAGATTGTCTGTCCACTGGGAGAGCTCGCGCATGCGCAGTGCGTGGCCGGCTGTGATGCCACAAGCTGTCACGGCCAGGTGCCCACAGTTTTATTGGAGGCGCCACGGAGAGGAGGGGGAGAGGAGTGAGGCTCCGTGCGGCCACATTGCTGGACTGTGGGACAGATGAGTGTCTGTTTATTAAACGTTATCCGCTACACTTTTTGCAGCTGCTGACATTTAATAAACAAAAAAAAGCCTAAAAACTCTGCTTTAACCACTTCAGCCCTGGAAGAATTTACCCCCTTCCTGACCAGAGCAATTTTTGATATTCGGCACTGCGTCGCTTTAACTGACAATTGCGCGGTTGTGCGACGTGGCTCCCAAACAAAATTTACGTCCTTTTTTTTTTGGTAAAAAAATAAAAATAAATCGCAATAAGCATCTATTGATTGGTCTGTGCAAAAGTTATAGCTTTTACAAAATAGGGGATAGTTTATGGCATTTTATAAAATTTTTTTTTTTTTTTACTAGTAATGGCGTGATCAACGATTTTTATCGTGACTGTGACATTATGACGGACACATCAGACTTTTTTGACACATTTTTGGGACCATGGTCATTTATACAGCAATCCATGCTATATAAATGCACTGATTCCTGTGTAAATGACACTGGCAGTGAAGGGGTTAACCACTAGGGGGCAGTGTATGGGTTAAGTGTGCCCTGGGGAGTGTTTCTAACTGGGGGAGTGGCTACGTGTGACACGTCACTGATCTCTTCCCCCGATCACAGGGAGCAGAGATCAGTGACACTGTCTCTATGCAGAATGGGGAGATGCTTGTTTACATTAACACCTCCCTGTCCTTCCTCCCCGCCGTGAGGCATTCGCGGGTATCCCCAAGGCGATTGAGTCTGCGGGACCCACGACCCGACTCGCGGAGCTTGCTGTGAGCGCAAGCTGCCGGCTGACCGCCTCTTAAAGGGCAATGTACAGGTATGTTAGTTTGCCTGTACGGGCCCTTCTGCCGTCGTACATCGGCAAGAGGTTAAATAAATACATTATAGAACACGAAACTGTCATAATAGCACAGTGATGCAATCAAAAAAAACATTTCTTTTGAACAGTATTACACGATCAACACAATATACAAAACAATTGCTACAAATAAATGCATGTGTATATAGTGTACAGTATATACAGTGTATGTATGTGTTATAGATATATAAAAAATTATGCATATACACACCAGTATCACAAACCTGTATGAATAATAATAGTAAACAACGAAAATTGAAAGAATGAAATAAAATTGAATTATTTTTGTAAAATGAAAAATAAATGATAAATTATAATAATGGAAAAAGCAGGCCGAAGAGAGGAGCATTAAGGGCTTCTATGTAGCTGTGTATATTATATACCATACATATAATCTATACACACACACACGTACCCTCCTGTATACATTTCTTTGTGTCACTATAACATAAACCCTACTGGTCTGCATGTGGTGGTGTGTTAATATATGAAAGGTGAGGGCTGTAAAGTAATATAAATGAGGTGGCATGTCCCACCATGAGAACAGTATGGAAAGTGTGTCCTTTTGGTAATACACCAGAAGTATGAAGAAAAAGAAAATGTATAGAGGTATGGACATAAAAGACGTGAAAAAAAAAACGCACTGATAAATATTCTGAATGAAAAGTGTAAGCAGTATACATTCTGTGAGACATATACACAATGAGTAAATATAAAATAGATAAATGTCGCGCTATTCAATCATGTATATACAAAAATGAAATGATTAGAGCAGTCCACAAGTGATGTAAAAATAAATCCTCTCTCCACCATCCACCACCGTAATGATCTTAAATATGAGTGCCTCCACCAACAGCTGAAAGGCTCACTTACCAGCTCCTATTGATCCCTCATTACAAGTGATCGTTGGCGCTTTTGGCTTTTAGATGATCTTCCAACAAGATCACCCTTAGGCTTGTATAGTCCAATACCAAGTGAGTGAGGACAAAGTATACTGGCTAACCAGTCCTCCATCAAGAGCTGAGGAGCTTACACATCATCCTTCCCAGCTCTCTAGTGGGAATCACAAAACAATTTATTTACTCCTTGGTTATTTCCCGCCTTTACTGTAACTCCCTCCTCACTGGCCTACCTTTACACAGCCTATCCCCCCTTCAGTCTACCATGAATGCTGCTGCCAGACTAATACACCTTACTAACCGATCTGTGACTCCCACCAATCTCTCCACTGGCTTCTCCTACCCCACCGTATAAAATTCAAATTCTAACCACAACATTCAAGGCCATCCACAACATCGCCCCCAGCTACATCACCAGTCTCGTCTGCAAATATCACCCAAATCATCTTCTCCGCTCCTCCTGCTCTCTAGCTCCCTTGTTACCTCCTCCCATGCTCACCTACAGGACTTCTCCAGAGCCTCTCCCATCCTCTGGAATTCCCTGCCCCAGTATGTCCGGTCAGCTCTTACCCTGTCCGCCTTTAGGCGATCCTTGAAAATTCACTTATTCAGGGAAGCCTACCACATCGCTACCTAAGAACTAGGGCTGGGGAAAAATGGGCTCCTGAGGAGCTGCAGGCAGGAGTTTTTAGGTGAGGCCACGGCTTTGGCCTAGTCCGCAAGGCTGGAAGCCGTGGCTTTGCCTAAAAACTCCTGCCTGCAGCTGCTCAGGACCGGCCCAGTGTCTATATAAAAAAAAAAGATTCAAATCGTGAATCAAATTTTTTATTTATTTTTTTAAATCACAGATTTGTTTTTTGAAAATCGCCCAGCTCTACTAAGAACTATACTTGAGTCCCCTCCTGCAGCCATTGCTTTTTGTACCACCTTCCCCTCACTTTGGATTGTAAGCAGGGCCCTCCTATTCCTTCTGTATTGTAATTGTACTGTCCCCCTTTTTATTGTAAAGCGCTGCGTAAACTGTTGGTGCTAAACAAAACCTGTATAATATAATCATTTCATAATTTTTGTGACCTTTAATGTGACCTATAAACTGTACAACTCAGTTGAACAACAAACTGAAATCTTTTAGGCTTCATGCACACGAGACGCAGATGCAAACGCTGCTGGACACATGTTGAAACCGGCGTTTAGAAACGCGCGTTTTGCCGCGATTTTTACCGCGATTTAGCGGCGTTTTACCGCGTTTGCGTCTAGAAGCGTTTAGTTAAGCTAACATCATAGACCCTCCCCAGCTCAAAAATTAACTATTTCAGCAATTTTGTGAGACCAGAGTGAGTAGCAGCAGCTGTGAGAGCTGCAGTGTACTTGTATTTAGCGTGTCACTTGCCACGGCTCCTGCCACAAGTTGTGGATTGTCCACTTGCCACGTCACCTGCCACAAGTTGGGGATTGTCCACATCACCTGCCACGTCACTTGCCACATCACCTGCCACAAGTTGTGGATTGTCCACTTGCCACGTCACTTGCCACATCACCTGCCACGTCACTTGCCACATCACCTGCCACAAGTTGTGGATTGTCCACTTTCCACATTACTTGCCACCTGCCATGTCACTTGCCACAAGCTGTGGATTGTCCACTTGCCACGTCACTTGCCACAAGATGTGAATTGTCCACTTGCCACATCACTTGCCACATCACCTGCCACGTCACCTGCCACAAGTTGTGGATTGTCCACTTGCCACGTCACTTGCCACATCACCTGCCACGTCACTTGCCACGAGATGTGGATTGTCCACTTGCCACGTCACCTGCCACGTCACCTGCCACGTCACTTGCCACGTCACCTGCCACAAGTTTTGGATTGTCCACTTGCCACGTCACTTGCCATGTCAGCTGCCACGTCACTTGCCACAAGATGTGGATTGTCCACTTGTCACATCACCTGCCACATCACCTGCCACAAGTTGTGGATTGTCCACTTGCCACGTCCCTTGCCACGTCCCCTGCCACAAGTGGATTGTCCACTTGCCACATCACTTGCCACATCACCTGCCACAAGTTGTGGATTGTCCACTTGCCACGTCCCTTGCCACGTCCCCTGCCACGTCACCTGCCACAAGTGGATTGTCCACTTGCCACATCACTTGCCACATCACCTGCCACAAGTTGTGGATTGTCCACTTGCCACGTCACCTGACACAAGTTGTGGATTGTCCACTCGCCACGTCACTTGCCACATCCCCTGCCACAAGTGGATTGTCCACTTGCCACGTCACTTGCCACGTCCCCTGCCACAAGTGGATTGTCCACTTGCCACATCACCTGCCACGTCACTTGCCACAAGATGTGGATTGTCCACTTTCCATGTCACCTGCCATGCCACTTGCCACGTCACCAGCCACATCACCTGCCACAAGTTGTGGATTTCCACTTGCCACGTAACTTGCCACATCACTTGCCACGTCACCTGTCACAAGTTGTGGATTGTCCACTTTCCACATCACTTGCCACCTGCCATGTCACTTGCCACAAGCTGTGGATTGTCCACTTGCCACGTCACTTGCCACGTCACCTGTCACGTCACTTGCCACGTCACCTGCCACAAGTTTTGGATTGTCCACTTGCCACGTCAGCTGCCACGTCACTTGCCACAAGATGTGAATTGTCCACTTGTCACATCACCTGCCACATCACTTGCCACATCACCTGCCACGTCACCTGCCACAAGTTGTGGATTGTCCACTTGCCACGTCACTTGCCACATCACCTGCCACGTCACTTGCCACGAGATGTGGATTGTCCACTTGCCACGTCACTTGCCACGTCACCTGCCACGTCACCTGCCACAAGTTTTGGATTGTCCACTTGCCACGTCAGCTGCCACGTCACTTGCCACAAGATGTGGATTGTCCACTTGTCACATCACCTGCCACGTCACCTGCCACAAGTTGTGGATTGTCCACTTGCCACGTCCCTTGCCACGTCCCCTGCCACGTCACCTGCCACAAGTGGATTGTCCACTTGCCACATCACTTGCCACATCACCTGCCACAAGTTGTGGATTGTCCACTTGCCACGTCCCTTGCCACGTCCCCTGCCACGTCACCTGCCACAAGTGGATTGTCCACTTGCCACATCACTTGCCACATCACCTGCCACAAGTTGTGGATTGTCCACTTGCCACGTCACCTGACACAAGTTGTGGATTGTCCACTCGCCACGTCACTTGCCACATCCCCTGCCACAAGTGGATTGTCCACTTGCCACGTCACTTGCCACGTCCCCTGCCACAAGTGGATTGTCCACTTGCCACGTCACTTGCCACGTCACCTGCCACAAGTTATGGATTGTCCACTTGCCACGTCACATGCCAGTCACCTGCCACAAGTTGTTGATTTTCCACTTGCCACGTCACCTGCCAGGTCACTTGCCGTGTCACCTGCCAGGTCACTTGCCACGTCACCTGCCACAAGTTGTGGATTGTCCACTTTCCACGTCACTTGCCACTTCACCTGCCACGTCACTTGCCACAAGTTGTGGATTGTCCACTTGCCACGTCACTTGCCACCTGCCATGTCACTTGCCACAAGTTGTGGATTGTCCACTTGCAATTGTTTAAAATATTTTTCTAATGGTTTTTCATCATTTGCAATCATTTTTGAGATTTTTAATGTAAAAAAAAAGTCACCTTTAAAAACGCATATAAACGCAAACGCGGCTAAACGCGGTAGCGGCGTTTTGCCGCGTTTTACCAAGTTTTGCCGCGTTTTGCGTCTGAAACGTGGAAATTTTTGCTTCTGAACGCATTTTTTTTGCTTCTGGAAAAACTAGACTAAACGCAACTGCATAAAAACGGAAAAAAACGAGACTGTGTGCATGGACACATAGGATAACATTGAATGAGTTCAGGGGCAGTTGAAAAAACTGTCCAACTGCATCTGAACGCGCGTTTAACTGCGTCTCGTGTGCATGAGGCCTTAGGTGGAGGGAAGTAAAAATAAAAAATAAAATAATATGGTTGCATAAGTGTGCACACTCTTAATCTAATACTTTTAAGCACCTTTTGATTTTTATTACAGCACTCAGTCTTTTTGGGTATGATCTTGACTTGGGAATATCTTCTGTGCACAGCCCCCTTCAGATCACCCCACAGATTTTCAATCGGATTCAGGTCTGGACTCTGGCTGGGCCATTCCAAAACTTTAATCTTCTGGTGAAGCCATACCTTTGGTGATATGGATATATGCTTTGGGTCGTTGTCATGCTGAAAGATGAAGTTCCTCTTCATGTTCAGCTTTCTAGCAAAACAGGAAGAGAAGCACCAGTCAAATCCTAGTGCAACATTTTATTTTATTAAGTACTTTCTAACCAGCCGCCGTCATTATACTGTGGCAGGTCGGCTCTTTCCCGCGAATCACCATAGCTGTACATTGGCTCCTTTAAGAGCCATAGCAGGCACACGTGGCCGCTGTACGGCTGGGGATCCAATGCACATAGCCGGCAGACGCAATGTCCACCGGCCACCCACGATCAGGGGAAAGAGAGCCAGAACGGGAATCTGTCAATGTAAACAGACAGATCCCCATTCTGACAGGGAAGGCGAGAGGGAGCTGCTGTTCCTAGTGATCAGGAACAGCGATCTCTCCTCCTCCTCCAGTCAGTCCCATCCCCCCACAGTTAAAAACACCTCCCAGGGAACACATTTAATCCCTTGAATGCCCCCTATTGTTAACCCCTTACCTGCCAGTGACATTTACACAGTAATCAGTGCATTTTTATAGCACTGATTGCTGTATAAATGTCAATGGTCCCAGAAAAGTGTCAAGTGTCCGATCTGTCTACCGCAATGTTGCAGTTCCGTAAAAAAAAAAAAAAAAAAAAAAAGCAGATCGCCACCATTACTAGTAAAAAAAGTAAAATAAATAAAATGCTATAAATCTAGTCCCTATTTTGGAAACGCAATAACCTTTGCACAAACCAATCAATATATACGCTTATTGTGTTTTTTTTACCAAAAATATGTGGAAGAATACATATTGGCCTAAACTGATGAAGAAATAGTTTTTTTACATTTTTTTGGGGGATATTTATTATAGCAAAAAGTAAAAAATATCGTTGTTTTTTTTCAAAATTGTCACTCTTTTTTTTTTTTTTTTTTTTTCGTTTGTTTATAGCGCAAAAAATAAAAAACGCAGAGGTGATCAAATACCACCAAAATAAAGCTCTATTTGTGGGAAAAAAAGGACGGAAATTTTGTTTGGGTACATCGTCGCACGCAATTATCAGTTAAAGCAAAGCAGGGCCGTATCACAAAAAAAAGGTCAGCTAATTAAGGGGGGAAATTTTCCGGTCTGTAAGTGGCTAAAATACAAATTGTTGACAGTATAAGGTGCACTTACATAGTACTAGTGAGGGTAGGTGCTTTCCAGAACCAGCATCACAGGAGACCCGCCAGGGTGTCCCAGTGGTAGAGCCCAAGTTCTGCGTGTCAGCATGAAACTGAAGCCTCAAGGGACTTGGGGAGGATACCTGCTGTGTACCTCTAGTCCTGTCAATGCTTTTTTTTACACACCTTGTAATAGGGATAACATTTCTACAGGTTACCCATTTTGAACGTCGCCTATGGAGATTTTTAACCACTTCCTGACGAGTAGGGACCCCCGTGAGTCCGGTCGCGGGTACAGCGGACTCTATCGCCGCAGGGATACCCGCGATCGTCTCACGGGGAGGCTGAACGGGGAGATGCCGATGTAAACAGCATCTCCCCATTCTTCCTAGCAACAAGTGACACTGATCTCTGCTCCCTGTGATTGGAGCAGAGATCAGTGTTCACTAACACACAGCCCAGCCCCCCACAGTTAGTAACACGCCCCTAGGACACACTTAACCCCTACACTGCCACCTCCTGGTTAACCCTTTCACTGCCAGTGTCCTTTACACAGGAATTAGTGCATTTGTATAGCACTGATTGCTGTATAAATGACAACGGTCCAAAAATGTCCGATGTGTCCGCCATTATGTCGCAGTCACAATAAAAATCGCTGATCACCGCCATTACTAGTAAAAAAAAAAAAAATATTAATAAAAATGCCATAAACTATCCCCTATTTTGTAAACGCTATAAATTTTGTGCAAACCAATCAATAATCGCTTATTGCGATTTTTTTTATTTATTTTTTTTACCAAAAAATATGTAGAAGAATACAGGAAATTGTTTGGGACTTTAAATGAGGTAGTAGGGGCCGTTCACATCCCCTCCTCCATCCCGATTTAGTATTTAAAAAAAAAAAAGGAAGAGAACAACGAGCGGGACTTTGCGTGAGGCACACGGGAGCAGAAAGCATCAAATTTGATAAAGATGAGTTTTTAACCACTTTCAGACCGGACCAATTTGCTGGTCAAAGACCAGACCACTTTTTGCGATTCGGCACTGCGTCGCTTTAACTGACAATTGCGCGGTCGTGCGACATGGCTCCCAAACAAAATTGACGTCCTTTTTTTCCCACAAATAGAGCTTTCTTTTGGTGGTATTTGATCACCCCTGCGGTTTTTATTTTTTGCGCTATAAACAAAAATAGAGCGACAATTTTGAAAAAAACACATTATTTTTTACTTTTTGTTATAATAAATATCCCACAAAAATATATAAAAAAACATTTTTTTCCCTCAATTTAGGCCGATACGTATTCTTCTACATATTTTTGGTAAAAAAAATCGCAATAAGCGATTGATTGGTTTGCGCAAAAGTTATAGCGTTTACAAAATAGGGATAGTTTTATAGCATTTTTATTAATAATTTTTTATTATTTTTTTTTTTTACTAGTAATGGCGGCGATCTGCGATTTTTATTGTGACTGCGACATTGTCGGGGACCCATCGGACATTTTTGACACATTTTTGGGACCATTGTCATTTATACAGTAATCACTGCTATATAAATGCAGTGATTCCTGTGTAAATGACACTGGCAGTGAAAGGGTTAACCAGTGGGTGGCAGTGTAGGGGTTAAGTGTTCCTAGGGGTGTGTTACTAACTGTGGGGGGGTTGGGCTTTCATTTAGTGTACACTGATCTCTGCTCCAATCACATGGAGCAGAGATCAGCGTCACTAGTTGCTAGGCAGAATGGAAAAATGTTGTTTATACAGCATTTCCTCCATTCGGCCGCTCCGTGAGACGATCGCGGGGATGCCCGCAGCGATCGAGTCCGCGGGTCCCGCGACCGGACTCACGGGGGTCCCGACCAGCGCGGGAGCGCGCCGCCGGCGGCGCGCTCCTGATGGCAGGGCGGCATCGAATATTGGACGTACATGTACGCCAATATGCCTGCCCGTGCCATTCTGTCGACGTACATCGTCGTGCGCTGGTCGGGAAGTGGTTAATGAGTACATCATGAGTACAGTACTTTAATGAGTACAGTACTCATTAAAAACTCATCTTTATCAAATTTGATGCTTTCTGCTCCCGTGTGCCTCACGGAAAGTCCCGCTCGTTGCTCTCTTCCTTTTTTTTTTTAAATGTATCAGAATACGTATCGGCCTAAACTGAGGAAAAAAAATTTATATATATATTTTTGGGGGATATTTATTATAGCAAAAGTAAAAAATATGCGTTTTTTTTCAAAATTGTTGCTCTTTTTTTGTTTATAGCGCAAAAAATAAAAATCGCAGGGGTGATCAAATACCACCAAAAGAAAGCTCTATTTGTGGGAAAAAAAGGACATCAATTTTGTTTGGGAGCCACGTCGCACGACCGCGCAATTGTCAGTTAAATCGACGCAGTGCCGAATCGCAAAAAGTGCTCTGGTCTTAAGCCAGCAAAATGGTCCGATCTGAAAGTGGTTAAGGGTCAAAGTTTGTTGCCATTCCACAAGCTGGCGTAATATTGAACATGTTGAGTATCAATTTACTCAGCGTAACATTATCTTTCACAATATAAAAATAAATTGGGCTAACATTACTGTTTTACTTTTTTTATTCAAAATTGTATTTCTTCCAAAAGAAAATTGCGCTTGTAAGACAGCTGCGCAAATACGGTGTGACATAAAATATTGTAACATTTTATTCTCTAGGGTGTCTGACAAAAACAATATATAATGTTTGGGGGTTCTAAGTAATTTTCTAGCAAAAAAAAAAACAACAGATTTTTACCAAGTCTGAAAAATAGGCCCTGTTTTTAAGTAGTTAATCAAATAAAATAATACTGCACTAGGATTTGCCTGGTGCTTCTCTTCCTTTTTTTTTGTCTTTCTTTTCCCATAGTGATTGGGTCCCCCAGCCCGCATCTGAAGCAGCCTCGCTCCCTTTGCAGCTTTTGTTTCAGAGACTCAGAGTTGATAGGGGCTTTAATCGATCAATTTTTTTGCAGAAACTTTTCTTATTTATTTATTTTTATTAAATTCTCACCTCCTACAATATATTTTTATTGTTGCTATTGATGAACCAGCATACTTATGCATGTCCTCCCACTATTTTTTCATAAGGCATTTCAGCGCTGAGCCTTACACCAGTGCTTTATGTTTGTGTTTGTGTGTGTGTGTGTGTGTGTGTGTGTGTGTTTTCTAAGCTTTCTAGCAAAAGCCTGAACATTTTGTGCCAATATTGACTGGTATTTGGAACTGTTCATAATTCCCTCTAACTTGACTAAGGCCCCTACCCTGTTCCAGCTGAAGAAAAACAGGCCCAAAGCATGATGCTGCCACCACCATGCTTCACTGTGGGTATGGCGTTCTTTTGGTGATGTGCAGTGTTGTTTTTACGCCAAACACATCTTTTGGCATTATGGCCAAAGAGTTCAAGCTTGGTTTTATCAGACCAGAAGGCTTTTTCCCACATGCTTTTGGGAGACTTCAGATGTTTTTTTGATAAATTTAGCCAGGCTTGTATGTTTTTCTTTGGAAGAAAAGGCCTCCGTCTTGCCACTCTACCCCATAGCCCAGATAGATGAAAAGTACAGGAGATTGTTGTCAAATGTACCACACAGCCAGTACTTGCCAGATTTTCCTGCAGCTCCTTTAAGGTTGCTGTAGACCTCTTGGCAGCCTCCTTGACCAGTTTTCTTCTCTTTGTTTCATCAATTTTGGAGGGACGTCCAGTTCTTGGTAATGTCACTGTTGTGCCATATTTTCTCCACTTGATGATGATTGTTTTCACTGTGTTCCATGGTATATGTAATGCCTTGGAAATTCTTTTGTACCCTTCTCCTTACTGTTACATTTTAACAATGAGATTCCTCTGATGCCATGGCTTTTGCTGTAGGATGTGACTAAGAAAATGTCAGGAAAGACCTATTAGAACAGCTGAATTTAATTTGGGGTTAATCAGAGGCACTTTAAGTGATGGCTGGTGTGTACTGACTCCTATTTAACATGAGTTTGAATGTGACTGCTTAATTCTGAACACAGCTACATCCCCCGTTATAATTTGATAATTGGTGGCACTGATGGGAACTGATTGGTGGCACTGATGGTAACTGCTTGGTGGCACTGATGGGCGGCACTGATAAAGCACTGATGGACAGCACTAATAAGGCACTGATGGACAGCACTGATGGGCACTGATTAGCAGTACTGGTGGGCACTAATTAGCAGCGCTGGTGGTCACTGTGTGGGACCGATGTCCTTCTTACAGAAGTCGGTATTGGTCTTTATTCTTTTCTCCTCACGCTGTGAGGGAAAAAAAAAGCCAATGACCGGCTTCTGTTTGCATCATGTTATCAGCTGTCATTGGCTGACAGCTGATCATGTGGTAAAGGGCCCAAGGACTCAGCAAACACAGAGTGCGCCGCTGGAGACGCGTGGGCAGCGCCAGCAGAGGAGGATGTCCATGTATACCCTCCTGGCATTTTAAGCCTGCGCTGTAGCCGTCTTTCGGCTATATCGCAAGCACCAAGTAGTTAAGATAATGTACCTTGAGCTGTGGATGTTATAGTTTAGCAGGGGTTTCCTGATGCATACAAATTATTTTAAAGGTTCGTCTGTTAGGCTCCGGTTCACACTAGTGTGGGCACGGCAACCCATTTGAATGGGCTGCTGTGATGCGTGAACCACAGAAAAAAGACGCATGCACCTTTTTAAGAATGCGCCAGCGTTTTGACCATGTGGTTTACTTGCGGTTCCCGTACTTGTGAGCTGAGATGTGCGGGGTTTCCATTTAGAATGAACGGCAGCCTCACACATCTCGCAAGAGCAGCGCGATTCAGCCATGAGTGGTTGCGGGTGAGGGAATCAATGCAATTACCCCATCTGGTAAACACCAAGTGATTCCACCACCACCAGTGGTTACCCATTCTGGTAACCACCAAGTGATTCCACCACCACAAGTTGAAATGGCCACTCACCAGATCAAATATGTATAGGCACATATACAGATTTGATCTGGTGAGTGGCCATTTCAACTGGTGGTGGTGGAATCACTTGGTGGTGAATAAAAGAAGCACTTTAATCTAGGAGGAGTTGATCAGCACTGGCAGTGATTGCACATTTAGAATATGTATTGTGCACGTGAATTAACTGTTTAATATTTGAGTGATCACTCACTTGGGACATTCATAATACCCTGTAATTAAATTTAATTTTTTGATTGTTTTGACCTATCGTTTTTTGTTGTTGGAGGTACAACCCCTCCAACAATAAAAAATTATAGGTCCAAACAATTACACTTTAATCATTTGACACCACAGCAGGGGTGGCGAGTCCCCAACACGGGCTAAGTGGGCAGCTCTGCAGTGGTGCCAATATTTTGTATATGTTTTGATTTATATTGACATATAGTACTTTTGTAAGATTTAATAATATTATTTAGGGAGGTTTTTTATATATGCATGGCACTTTGTGGGGTTTGTAAAATAATGCAAAACAGTGTGAAATTGAAATAGTTAGCGCAACTCACGCTTAATATATATGTTGAAATTAAAATTGTTCACAGAGTGACATTTTTATACCAGGTTGCAGCAAACTAATATAGAGATTGGAATTTCCTTTTTGCGCCGGTAGTTCATTGTTTTTTTTCCCATTGCGGATCAGAACATTCAGAACATTTATTTGGACTTTATTTACATGTTTTTTGCTTTGTATATTCACATCTGCACTCATCCACACTTGGTTACACATGTTTATTAACATTTGTGAGTGCATTTTCATAATTTTAGGTATGCAATCAGGGCACTGATCATCAGTGCTCTGATTACAATTAAGTGCCCACCAGTGCCAGCATTGATTGCCCACCAGTGCCAGCAATCAGTCCCCACAATTGCCACCAATCTGCCCACAAGTGCCAGCAATCAGTGGCCATTAGCGTTGTCAGTCAGTGCTGCCCATCAATTCCCATCAGTGCCACCTATCTGTGCCCACCAGTGTCACCTATCTGTGCCCAGTGCGGCATTTTCGTGCCTCCTCATCAGTGCCACCTAATCAGTTCCCATAAGTGCCCACTCATCAGTGCAGCCTATCAGTGCCCATCAGTGAAGGAGAAAAATTACTTATTTACAAAATTTACTGACAGAAACTAAGAAAATTTATTTTTTTCAAAATTATTATTATTATTATTTTTTTGGAAAACATAAAAAAAACAGGAGTGATTAAATACCACCAAAAGAAAGCTCTATATGTGTGAAGAAAATAACAATTTCACAGGTTACAGTGTAGCATGACCTCACAATTGTCATTCAATTCAAAAGTCTGAAAGCTGAAAAATGGCCTGGGTAGGAAGGGGGTGTAAGTGCCCTGTATTGAGGTGGTTAAAAAGGGTTGTAAAGGCAGTTTTTTTTTATCTTATTTTTTTTTTCAAATATAATTTTATTGAATCCCAGAATGGGCAAAAAAAAGTCATTACAGCAGGGGTGTCAAACTCAATTTCATCGTGGGCCACATGAGCATTATGATTGCCCTCAAAAGGGCCTGTTGTATCCTGTAAGATCAGATGTCCAGCACATTAGATAGCACAGTGGTGTAGTGGTTAGCACTTTCACCTAGCAGCAATAGGGTCACTGGTTCAAATCCTGACCACGACACCATCTGCCTGGAGTTTGCATGTGCTGCGTGGGTTTCCTCCGGGTACTCCGGTTTCCTCCCACACTCCAAAGACATGCTGGTAGGTTAATTAGACCTTGTCTAAAAAAATTGGCCTTAATATGTGTATATGTATGTCAATGTTGTATGTGGTTGTAAGCGTGTCAGGACCTTACGGGGTAAAGGATCAAAGCCGCAGATGGACTCTGGTGGCAAGAAAGCGCCCTGAGGCGATTCAGTTCACATAGGTAGTGCTATACAAGTCACTCACTCAGTCACTCACTCACTTAGATGTCAAGAGCCACCCCACCATCAGAAGTTGAGTCCCCCACTCTCCCTTATATCACAGTGCACCCCCCTTTCCTTATGCTGCTGCTGGGACGAAACTGGATGCATTGCTTGAAAGCAGAGAGTAAAGGTCTGGAGGAGGGCTGGAGCGTGGGCCAGATGAAATGGCTTGAAGGGACGGAATCGGCCCGCGGCCTTGTGTTTGACACTTGTGCATTACAGCAGCATTTTGAAAACTTCAAGCATGCAACTTACAACATATCTAGCAAATGAACAATTAACTGAGGTGAAGGAAATCTCAGGTAGGTATGGTAGACAGTTTCCTGCATCTATGCTGTTTGTCATGACATTAACACAAGTGAAACTACTGAGTAATATATGAGGCTGCCCAAACACAGTTTCCATTTTCCAAACACAGGAGTAAAGAAAGTAGAAAGATCCAAAGGGAAGAGGAGGGGAGGATAAGGCTGCTTTCACACTGGGGCGGTATTCAGGCGTTACAGCGCTAAAAATAGCGCCTGTGTAGCGCCTGAAAAAAACCGGCCCGTTTCCCTCCAGTGTGAAAGCCGGAGGGCTTTCACACTGGAGCGATGCGCTGGCAGGACGGTGAAAAAAGTCCTGCTAGCCGCATCTTTGGAGCGGTGAAGGAGCGGTGTATTCACCACTCCTATACCGCTCCTACCCATTGAAATCAACTGCAGCGGCGCTTTGCGGGCGGGTTTAACCCTTTTTCGGCCGCTAGCGGGGGTTAAAACCACCCCGCTAGCGCCCGCAGACCGCCGCTAAAACGACGGTAAAGCGCCGCTAAAAATAGCGGCGCTTTACCGACGACGCCGCTCCCGCCCCAGTGTGAAAGCAGCCTTAGGGAAGAAGAAAAAAGGGGGAGGGGGTTAGAATAGTGTGAGATGGTACAGGATAGTAAAGGCAGTTAGTCAATTTGGCATGATGTAGCATTTATGATCCAAAGAGGATCAGAACAAATAGGTTCCAAAGCCCCCAGATTTTAGAGTATTTCTCTCATTTATGTTGTGCCATAAGGATCAAATCCTCCATTTTATTTATATCTTACACTTTTCAAAGTCAACTTGCAATGGTTGGCGGGAGTTGTTGCTTAACGGCATTTAGCAGGTGACATACAATGGACTTTTTGTACATTTTAGCAGGGATTTTTGAAACCTGGCGCAAGAAGGCAGGATCATCGGGTATCTTATAATCTGTAAATTTTTTAGTAATTGTGTGGATTTTTGCCCAGAAGTGTGTCAACTTAGGGCAGGACCAAAATATGCGGAGCAGAGTTCTTTTGCTCTCCTGGCATCTCTAGCAACAGTCAGAAGTAGCAGGATAGCATTTGTGTACCCTAGAGCAGGGGTTGACAAATTTGCTTTGAATTTAGGAGCCAGTTAAAAAAGTTAGGAGCCAGTTTTTTTTCCAGCTCCCGGGGTAAGGCCACTCATTTTCACCCCCTATCCCTAACTCACAATGGAGCATGCAGTCAATAACTCCATTGAAACGCTGTTACATCAGGGGTATGGGCTGACCAGAAAGAGTAAGGCTGGCAACAGATGGAACTGGCTGGCACTGGCAGGTGGCACTGGTTGCCACTGGAAGGCACGTGGAACTGCCAGATGGCACCGACAGGTGACACTAGTTGGCATTGGCAGGTGACACTGGTTTGGAACTGGCAGGTGACACTGGTTTGGAACTGGCAGGTGACACTGGTTTGGAACTGGCAGGTGACACTGGTTTGAAACTGGCAAGTGGCACTATTGGCACTGGCAGGTGGCCCTGGTTGGTGATGGCAGGTGGCCCTGGTTGGTGATGGCAGGTGGCCCTGGTTGGCGATGGCACTAGTTGTCACTGGCAGATGGCACTGATTGGCGGTGGCACCGGTTGGTGTTGGCAGGTGGCACTGATTGGCGGTGGCACTGATTGGCGGTGGCAGGTGGCACTGGTTGGTGGTGGCATTGGTAGGTGGTGGCAGGTGGCACTGGTTGGCGGTGGCACTGATTGGCGGTGGCAGGTGGCACTGACTGGCGGTGGCACTCGGCACTGGCAGGTGGCACTGACAGGTGGCACTGATTGGCACTGGCACTGGGTGGTGGCAGGTGGCACTGGGTGGTGGTTGCAGGTGGCACTGATTTGTGGTGGCAGGTGGCACTGGTTGGCGGTGGCACTGATTGGCGGTGGCAGGTGGCACTGACTGGCGGTGGCACTCGGCACTGGCAGGTGGCACTGACAGGTGGCACTGATTGGCACTGGCACTGGGTGGTGGCAGGTGGCACTGGGTGGTGGTTGCAGGTGGTATTGATTGGCGGTGGCACTGGTTGGCACTAGCAGGTGGCACTGATTTGTGGGGGCAGGTGGCACTGATTGGCGGTGGCAGATGGCACTGGTTGCCGCTGGCAGGTGGCACTGATTGGTGGTGGCACTGGTTGGCACTGGCACTGATTGGCGGTGGCAGGTGGCACTGGTTGGTGGTGGCAGGTGGTATTGATTGGCGGTGGCACTGGTTGGCGCTGGCAGGTGGCACTGGCAGGTGGCACTGGTTGGTGCTGGCACTGGCAGGTGGCACTGGTTGGTTGCAGGTGGTATTGATTGGAGGTGGCACTGATTGGTGGCAGGTGGCACTGATTGGCACTGGCAGGTTTCACACGGAGCACTCTGTTACTGAAATGTAACAGAGGAGCTGGCGGGACCCTGCCGGGGTGTGAAACTGACAAGTAACAGAGAGGTGGATATGTCAGATTTCAGCCTGATGCCGGGGTGGGCGGGACCCGGCCGGGGTGGGCGGGACTCAGCAGCTATCAAACACCAGCCAACGATTGGGCTGCTTAAGAAAAGGGGCGGGCCACATTCACGTAGCGGCCCGCCCAGATCCCATTGGCTGGTGTTTGATAGCTTGCTGGGTCCCGCCCACCCCGACATCAGGCTGACAGATCCTCCTCTCTCCATCCTCCTCTCTCCATTGCGTGTCAGTTTCACACACAGCGCGGTGATGCAGAGTGTGAAGGAGGGAGGAGGACAGCAGTCAGTGTTAATGCTGCTGCATGTCTGGGGCATCGATCGTGAGTGGGCTGGTGGCAGCTTAGGCGCCAGGTCGCGATTTCTGGTCGCATTGGCGACCTGGCGCCTGGGGTTTGTCGAGCCCTGCCCTAGAGCGTGTAAGGTACCATCTTGTCAACAGATTAAAGTTTTGGTGCAAATCAATGATTTGCGGGAGAATTGGATGATGTGCTGCTTTTGGGCTGACATGAAAGTGCGGTTTAGCTCCATTCCCCATTTCCTTATACAGGGTAGATGTGGCTGTTCAGAGGGCATGTTCAGTAGAGTATAAGTCTTAGCCCCTGTACACACGTTCGGAGATTCTGCCAACCAAATCCGTCGGATTTAGTCCGACGGATTGTGTCCGAAACTGTTGCATACACACGGTCGGACTAAGTTGTCGAAATATCCGATCTTTCAGAACGTGATGACGTAATTTCGTTACGATGGGACTACATTCAGGCTAGTAGCCAATAGCTTTGATGTAGGAATTTGATCTGAGCATGCGTGGCACTTGGTCCGATCAAAATTCACTACACATGATCGGAGTATGTCCGATCAAACCAGTTGGTCGGGAAATATTTCCAACATGTTGGAAAATTGGGTCCGACGGATATTCGGACGGAATCAGTCCGATGCATACCACACACAGTCGGATTATCCGACGACACGGTCCGATAGGACACATTCCAACGGATTATCCGACCGTGTGTACAAGGGCTTAGAAAGGACTTGGGGTAATGTTCCCGTATCTGAGCAGTACTCCTAAAAAGTTGCCAAAGGGCGGTTAAATACCTGAAGGTTTGGTAAGAAAATTAAGAAGTGGTGTAATTGGAGGGTATTCCAAAAGGGTAGTTGAAAGGGGCCTGTGGTGCTCATCCACATTGCTATAGAAAGCCATTTTTCCGTCACTAAAATGTTAGAGGCTTGATCACAACCAGAGTGGCGTAGGGTTCTGAACCCAAAAGAATGAAGAGAAAGAAAATTGTGGGTTCCCTAAAAACGCATTAGACTCATGTGAGTACCCTACATTAGGGCTTTATTTTCAGAAATTAAAATCTTTTTAAACGGTATCACACTATGGAGTTTCTTTTTGATATTTATATGTGAGGAAGCAACATCATTGAGCAGTTTTGGACCTTGCAACCTAACCTGGAATCCTTTTCAGGTGATTCATAAGCGTGTACTGACCAAACTTAATTGTGAGGTCACACGCTCTGAGGTGAGCGGCCATTACCTTGGGATGAGTAGCACCTGAGTGCGATCACTGCAAAAGATCATTATATTCAGTCACCTATCAAGTCACGTTCATTATCTTCTTAATAAGGACGTTAAGAACTGATCTCTTATGGTCAGAGTGTCGTGGACTCATATGCACTTGAGCACTTTATGGATCATTTTTGTGTCGCTATATATGTTTTATATATATAATTTTTTTTATGATGTGTGTATATTCACGTCATATGATGTGGAAAGTTGTATGGTGACATCAGTCGCTTATATATTATTACATTCCATGATTGTTTTTTTCATAGGTATATCACTTCAGTCAATGTTGATGTTTTTTCATAGGTTTTTGCTGCAGGTTTAGCAGATCATTAAGTGGATAGCGCAGCACATAATTTATTTTATTTTTGATTCTCACACAATCGTATGGGACATGATTAGTGCTAGCAGCTGTCAGTATACCACTGTGAGATAGGGGAAATTTGATTGGGTAGCTTGCAAGATCTATACAATTTTCAGGGGATAAATCCCACTTGGTCTAGGTGGACTAGATCTCTTAAGTGCTGAGCCAACCAGGTGGGCAAGATTTTAGTAAATGACTTGCGGTTGATGTGAAGGAGTGAGATGGGCCTATAACTGCCACAAGAGGTAGGATCTTTACCTTCCTTATGGATGACAGAGACATGCTCTTTTAGTGTGTCCCTAGGAGAGACTGTGTCTGACCTGATCACTTTGAACAGCCGCACCATATAAGGACTAAGGGTTGCATTGCATAGTATTTTGTCGGGTGAAGCCATCGTGTCTACTGAAGGAATCAGAGGTGTGTTCAAATCTCCACCCAAAATCAGCTGACCTTCAGTAAGTTCCATAAGTTTGTCAAGGGTTAAGGTTAATAAAAATATCTTCATGATCATTGGATGCGTAAATAGTTGCTAATGTTACTTGTATTTCACCAACTAAGCCCTTGGCTAACACAAAACGTCCATCAAGACATGTCCATGGAAGTCTACTAGATATTAGTATGGAGACTCCCTTGGATTTAGCAGCAGCATTATTGGAATGATATGCCAGAGGATAAAATCTGTTCTTAGGGAGTCTATTATCTCTGATCTGGGTCTCCTGGATAAACACTACATCAGCATGAAGGTGTTTCAGATAGTTTAAAAGCATACGTCTTTTCGCTGGTATGTTGAGACCGTTTTGCATTTAGTGATATTACCTGTATGTTGTCCATTGCCAGTTCTAATGGGAAGGGGACAAGGAAGAGAGGGGGAAAAAGAGGTGGGGATGGGGGAAAGTTTAAAGAGTAGAGAAAAGTGAAATCTAAATGTGCTGAATAGAATTTGCAAAAGCATACGTGAACCGCTCGCAATAGACGTGCCCCAACCAACGTGGGGAAGCAGTTGAAATAGGCCATGAGAGAGCAGTCCCAACCTATCCCATCCACCCCAACTAGGATGGTTAGGATGGATAACGACTAATGCCGTATACACAAGACCGGACTTTCTGGCAGACTAGGTCTGACATTCTTCCTGATGGACTTTCCGAACGGACTTGGCCACACCAAAGTCCGACGGATTTGAACGTGATGACGTATGACCGGACTAGAATAGGGAAGTTCATAGTGAGTAGCCAATAGCTGCCCTAGCGTTGGTTTTCGTCCATCAGACTAGCATACACACGAATGGATTTTACCATTCGAGTCCGTCGGAAAGATTTGAAACATGTTCTAAATCTAAAGTCTGTCTGATTTTTCGACAGCAAAGGTCCGATGAAGCCCACACACGGTCTAATTGTCCGACAGATTTGTTCCATCGGACCGTTGCTGACAGAAAGTCCAGCCGTGTGTACACGGCATTGGAGTACGAATGATAAACAAGAAACAGACATCATGGCACATCGCCCAAATAAAATTGATGATGTCTTTATCGCATCACCACAAGTCTGTTCTAAAATAAAAAAATGGGGGGGAGGGTAAAGGACTCCCCTGTGGTGCAAAACAGACAACATGCAACTTATATCATCCCAAGTCTACACGAAGGAGCACCTCCCAATAAGTGTCATATTGGGGTGCGCTGGTTTAAACATAGTCTTTAATAAAAAAGTGGAATATACATTAGCTCATTCTCCCGTGAGGACAATGTCCAGATCAGATACTGTGTACCCATAGCAAGTTCACCACTTCTCTCCAACCCAGCTGCTAGGGAGGGGAGGAGGTGGAGGAGCACCTCACCCACCATTAGGCGCTCAAAAGTAAAGTGTGACCACTTCACATAAATATGTCTGTATTAACTGTAAATTTTCTAATTGACTGTACAGTTAGGATCATAATGAGCAGAGTGACAGTGATTGCTGCACATAGGCATCATAGAGAGACATTAGCTGAAACATTAAGGCACTAAGACCCTCTGTGCATAATAAACATGAGGGAGAGGAATGATTTCCAGGTAGTGGATGAGATAGCAGAAGTACTTATCCCCTCATAGAAGAGCCAACAGGTAGGCTAGTCATCATTGCAGGGATAAGAAGAAAAGTGTTAAGGTGCAAAATCCTTCACAGTAGAGGTTCAACGGAGATTTAAAAAGGCTATGACTGATCGGGTAGACAAATGAAGGGAAGGCAGCAGTTATCTATGGAAATTGCCATAAAGCTGCAATAGGGTAAGGAGACAGCTTAGAGAAGTGAATCACGAAGAATGTGAGCGTTAAGGGATGCAGTTATATACAGTCTGCGATGCCGGTCATGACTGATGTGATCCCTCTGGGGATGATAATTGGGAATGTCGCCAGGTCCTCTGTGGTCTAGGCGGGGGGTTCCTCCACAGGGCTGAGGACCCCGGACGACCTGTCGGCATGGGAGAAAATGTAGCCAGTTTGGTATGGGTATTGGATCAGCTTCCATGAAGGTGAAGAGTGTCGGGAGATCCTGAGGTGTGCGGAGGATGAAAGATCGTTGGTCTCTGCGGAATATGGTGGATAAGGGGAAGCCCCACCTGTAAGTAATACCCAACTGGCAGGCGAGGTCTAAGATCGGGCGAAGTAGGGCTCAACGCTGCAGTGTTGCCCTGGATAGATCCGGAAGGATCTCAACAGTTGTCCCATCAAAGTCAGTGTCCCCAGCTTCTAATGCCTTACGTAGGATAGCCTCCTTGTGAGTGTATTGGTGTAGTCTACAAACCATGTCCCACAGTCTATTGGGGTCATCGGAGTGAGGACCTAGGGCCCTGTGGATCCAATCAAACTCCAGGCGGGCCGGTAGAGAATTACCTGTGATTTTACGAAAAAGATGAGAGGTCCTTCTCTCCAGTGGCCTCTGGCAAGCCCCGGAGCCACAGGTTGTTACTTTGGCTTTGGTCCTCCATATCATCCATGTGCAGCTGTAGTGCCGCTGCAGCATCTACTTGAGCGTTTTGGAGGGCCTTCAGGGAAGTCCCCCATTGCTCCAAGGTCGTTAAAGAAGATTCTCCCGTGGAGATCTGGTCTGATATTGACTGCACAGCTTCTGAAGAATTGCTGAATTTCTCACTCGGATTTAGCAGTCCGGTTTTCCTTCGAGTTGCCCTTTGCCCTCCTCCTTTTAGCTGAGAGTATAACTTGAACAGTGGAGCAGTCAGAAGCTCGACAGACACAGGTCTCTACTCGGCCATGTCCAGACCACGCCCCCAGGTTTTTTATTTTAATGCATTCTATGCATTAAGATAAAAAGCCATCTGTGTGCAACAGCCCCCCTAATACTTACCTGAGCCCAATCTCTATCCAGAGTCCCTCGGCCGTTCGGAACTCTCCCTCCTAATTAGCTGAGACATAGCAGCAGCACCACCATTGGCTTCCGCTGCTGTCAATCAAAGTCAGTTAACCAATCAGGAGAGAGAGGGGGCAGGGGCCGAGCCACAGCTCCCTGCCTGCACACACGTAGCTCTGACTCGGCACGGGTGCCCGCAGAGCAAGCTGCTTGCTGTGGGGGCACTCGATGGAGAGAGGGACCCGAGAAGAGGAGGATCCATGCTGCACTGTGCAAATACACTGCACAGAGCAGGTAAGAATAACTTATTATTTTTATTGAAAACAAAATAAGACTTTACAATCACTTTAATCTCTTTTCGTTCATGTTTTTGATTGGGGCATTTTGGCAGAAAAGAAATGCTAAACACTCCTAAATCCACCTAAACATGTGTACAAAACAGTCTATATGAGGATTTTTTTTTTTTCCTGCAAACCGTGATAAGACGTTTAGAAAGGGAATGCAACTCCAACAGCTGCATCATCCATGACATAAAGTAAATGAAAAATCTCTAACCTGGTCAGTGCCACCTATTCATTATGGTCACATGAGTAATGGAGCTGGCAGCTCTGATGCTATTGTTACTGGGGTCCCTGACAGTTTTAGGAGTGATTTAAACATTTGGCTTCTACCGAAAGGTTTTCATTCCTGTTTCCCAATTAACTTTTTTCCTCATACTACTTGCAGATCATTTATAGACTATGAATCAGAGAAATAGCACCATCAATAATGAATAAAATCAGCTTGATTTGGGCAGTATCCTTTTTCACTGACTTTTGGAAACAAGTTCATTACCTGTCCTAGCTCACATACATACTCACATACTCACTAGGGTCAATTTGGACAGGAGCCAATAAACCTAACGTGTTTTTGGAACATCTGTGACAAAGCATACAGGCACAAGGAGAACATGCAAAGTCCACACAGATAGTACCCTGACTGGAATATGATCTGGGGACCCCAGTGCTAACCACAAAAGCACTGCGCTGCCCAGTGTGCTCAGAAAAAAATGCATTGGTTATATTCTTTCAAAGTCACCCTTTCAATACCTTCTCTACAGCACTTTCTGCGCAGGGGAATGGACACCTGTGCCTCCTGTATGTGCAGCACTGTGACTGACCCTCTTAATGTACCTTAGAAGTTCACAGACGGCAGTGCTGTATCACAGTTTCTGGTGCTGATGAAGCTTCTTCTGCCTTGCTCCATCCTCCGCTATCTTCTCTTTCTACCCAGATAGTGTGCTCAGCATTCCACAATTTTTTTTCTTTAACCACTTTCAGACCGGACCATTTTGCTGGTCAATGACCAGAGGTCTTTTTACAATTTGTCACTGAGCTGCTTTAATTGGTAATTGCGCGGTCTTGCAATGTTGTACCCAAACAAAATTTGCGTCCTTTTTTTCCCACAAATAGAGCTTTCTTTTAAAGGTATTTGACTGACTGCGATTTTTAATTTTTGCGATATAAACGTAAAAAGACCGAAAATTTTGAAAACAAAATGATATTTTCTACTTTTTGTTATTAGAAAAATCCAATAAACTCAATTTTAGTCATACATTTAGACCAAAATGTATCCAGCCACATGTCTTTGGTAAAAAAAAAGTCAATAAGTGTATATTTATTGATTTGCGCAAAAGTTGTCACGTACAAGTTGTTACAAACTAAGGTACATTTTCTGGAATTTACGCAGCTTTTAGTTTATGACTGCCTATCTCATTTCTTGAGGTGCTAAAATAGCAGGGCAGTACAAACCCCCCCCCCAAATGACCCCATTTTGGAAAGTAGACACCCTAAGGAAATTGATAAGAGGCATGTTGAGCCCATTGAATATTTTATTTTTTTGCCTCAAGCGATTGAATGACAAAAAAATATATATTTTTTTTACACAAAGTTGTCACTAAATGATATATTGCTCACACATTCCATGGTTATATGTGGAATTGTAACCCAAAATACATTCTGCTGCTTCTCCTGAGTACGGGGATACCACATGTGATCGACTTTTTGGAAGCCTAGCCGCGTACGGGGCCCCGAAAGCCAAGCACCGCCTTCAGGATTTCTAAGGGCATACATTTGTAATTTCACTCCTCACTACCTATCACAGTTTTGAAGGCCATAAAATGCCAAGATGGCACAAAACCCCCACAAATGACCCCATTTTAGAAAGTAGACACCCCAAGCTATTTGCTGAGAGGCATGTTGAGTCCATGGAATAGTTTATATTTTGCCACAAGTTGCGTGAATATGACAAACTTTTTTTATTTTTTTTGCCGAAAGTTGTCACTAAATGATAGATTGCTCAAACATGCCATGGGCATATGTGAAATTACACCCCAAAATAAATTCTGCTTCTCCTGAGTACGGGGATACCACATGTGTGGGACTTTTTGGGAGCCTAGCCACGTACGGGGCCCCGAAAACCAAGCACCGCCTTCAGGATTTATAAGGGTGAACATTTTTGATTTCATTCCTCACTACCTATCGCAGTTTTGAAGGCCATAAAATGCCAAGATGGTACAAACCCCCCCCCCCCCCCCCAAATGACCCCATTTTGGAAAGTAGATACCCTAAGCTATTTTCTGAGAGGCAGGTTGAGTTCATGGAATATTTTAGATTTTTCCACAAGTTGCGTGAATATGACAAACTTTTTTAATTTTTAATTTTTTTTGCCCAAAGTTGTCACTAAATGATAGATTGCTCAAACATGCCATGGGCATATGTAGAATCGCACCCCAAAATAAATTCTGCTGCTTCTCCTAAGTATGGGGATACCACATGTGTGGGACTTTTTGGGTGCCTAGCCACGTACGGGGCCCCCGAAATCCAAGCACCACCTTCAGGATTTCTAAGGGCGTAAATTTTTGATTTCACGTCTCACTACCTATCACAGTTTTGATGGCCATAAAATGCCAAGATGGCACAAACCCCCCCCCCCCCCCCCCCCAAATGACCCTATTTTGAAAAGTAGACACCCCAAGCTATTTGCCGAGAGGCAAGGTGAGTATTTTGCCGCTCTCATTTGTTTTTGAAAATGAAAAAAAATAAAAATTTATATATTTTTTCTTTTTTTCAATTTTCAAAACTTTGTGACAAAAATGAAGGTCTGCAAAATACTCATCATACCTCTCAGCAAATAGCTTGGGGTGTCTCCTTTCCAAAATGGGGTCACTTGGGGGGATTTTGTGCTATCTGGGCATTCCATGGCCTCCGAAACTGTGATAGGCAGTGAGGAATGAAATCAAAAATTTACACCCTTAGAAAGCCTGAAGGTGGTGCTTGGATTTTGGGGTACCGTACGCGGTTAGGTTCCCAAAAGGTCTCACACTTGTGGAAGCAACAGAATGTATTTTGGGGTGTAATTTCACATATAACCATGGCATGTTTGAGCAATATATCATTTAATGACAACTTTGTGCAAAAAAATAAATAATAATAATGTATTTTTTCCGCAACTTTTGCCAAAATATAAAATATTCCATGGACTCGATATGCCTCTCAGCAAATAGCTTGGGGTGTCTACTTTCTAAAATGGGGTCATTTGGGGAGGTTTTGAACTGTCCTGGCATTTTATGCACAACATTTAGAAGCTTATGTCACACATCACCCACTCTTCTAACCATTTGAAGACAAAGCCCTTTCTGACACTTTTTGTTTACATGAAAAAATATATTTTTTTTGCAAGAAAATTACTTTGAACCCCCAAACATTAAGTATTTTTTTTAAAGCAAAGGCCCTACAGATTAAAATGGTGGGTGTTTCATTTTTTTTTTTTTTTCACACGGTATTTGCGCAGCGATTTTTCAAACGCATTTTTGGGGGGAAAAAAAACACACTTTTTTTTCATTTTAATGCACTAAAAAACACTATATTGCCCAAATGTTTGATGAAATAAAAAATATGATCTTAGGCCGAGTACGTGGATACCAAACATGACACGCTTTAAAATTGCACAGAAACGTGCAGCGGCGACAAACTACATACATTTTTAAAAGCCTTTAAATGCCTTTACAGGTGACCACTTTAGATTTACGGAGGAGGTCTACTGCTAAAATTGGTACCCTTCGCGGTGATACCTCACATGCATGGTGCAATTGCTGTTTACATATGACGCCAGACCGACGCTTGCGTTCGACGTTGCACCTTAGCAGGGGGGGACAGGGGTGTTTTTTTTGTTTTGTTTCTTATTATTTATTTTGCTTTCTTATTTTATTTTTAAACTGTTCCTTTCATTTATATATATATTTTTTTATCATTTTTATTGTTATCTCTGGGAATGTAAATACCCCTTATGATTGCAATAGGTAGTGACAGGTACTCTTTTTTTGAAAAAATTAGGGTCTATCAGACCCTAGATCTCTCCTCTGTCCTCAAAGCATCTGACCACACCAAGATCGGTGTGATAAAATGCTTTCCCAATTTCCCAATGGCGCTGTTTACATCCCGCAAAATCTAAGTCATGAAATGCTCGTAGCTTCTGGTTTCTTAGGCCATAGAGATGATTGGAGCCATTCTGGTCTCTGATCAGCTCTATGGTCAGCTGGCGGAACCACCGGCTGCATTCTCAGGTTCCCTGTTGGGACAGGAGAGCCTGAGAAAACCATGTAAGATGGTGGGGGGGGGGGGGGGGACATTCCCTCCCACTGCTTGTAAAAGCAGTCTAGAGGCTAATTAGCCGCTAGGATTGCTTTTACTTAAAAGCCGACCGCTGGCTGAAAAGAATGATACCAAGATGATACCTAAACCTGCAGGCATCATTCTGGTATAAGCACTCAAAGTCCAGCAACATACCAGTACGTTGCTGGAACTGGTTGGGCATATATTGTAATTTTTTTTCATGCAGCCTGTGGGCTGAACGGAAAAAAAAATATTGATCGGTGGGTATGCCCACCATTAGAATACCTCCCTTCATCCACCCACTTCTAATGGTGGGCATACATGCACCATTTATATATGCCGAAGCATGGGGGCATCCTCCCGCAAAAGTTAGGAGCAAATTGCTCCTCCACACCTGCTGCCCCCATGCTTCGGCATATATGCTCTTTTTTTTAACTGTGGTGGTGAAATCCCCTCCAACAGCGCTGGAGTCAAGGCTTTATGTATTGTGGGAGCAAACGCTGTTGCTGTCAAGATAAATAAATCCACGCTACAGCTGAATGGCGTACCTGAAAACAAAAAATGGTTAACAATAAAACATTGCAGAATAGAATACAGTATACAAGGAGAAGAACAATAGAGTGAGAATAGATAGAGAGAGAACAATAAAAGGACAACTATTTCTGTTTTTTTTTTATTTTATATTTTTTTTGTTTTTTTACTTTTTTTTTATACACTTTTTTTATGTAACTTTAACAGTTCTGTTGTAACGGTTCCATCGGTTTGGGTCTCTCAAAATGCGATGGCATCTTGGGAGACCCTGTGAACGTGTGCCTAGCCTGTGCAATGCTGTACCCTACTCTAAAACTCAACTAGTTCATGGTAGCGTTCAAAACATTCACCAATGCAAAGACCAGGATTGTCAGGACAGAGGGGACAATAATGACTATATCCGCGCTTTCTGCAGACACAATATTTTCTTTGGGGGGCTCGTTGGGTAGGGGTACGCGGGAGGACATAATGATAATGCCTCTCATGCAGCCGGCTTACTGCATTTGGTTGGGGAAGGTGAGGTGGAGCACCGTCTGGATACAGAAGGGCTCTGACGATATCCTCCTGGAATTTAAGGAAGGATCCAGTCCGTCCTGAAGCTTTGTGTAGCACATAAGCATTCAGCATAGCCAATTGGAATAAATAAACAGACACTTTTTTGTACCAGCGTCTGGCCTTATGGGCAACTAGGTACGGCGCCAACAACTGGTCATTGAGGTCCACCCCTCCCATATTTTGGTTATATTTGTGGACACAGAGGGGTTTCTCCACAACACCAGTCGCCGTATGAATTTGGACCGTCATGTCTGCATGAAGGGAGGTAAGAACGAAAACATTCTTATTATCCCTCCACTTCATAGCGAGCAAATTATTACACCGCAAGCAGGCTCTCTCCCCAGCCTAAGATGAGAATCTACAAGCCGCTGGGGAAAGCCCCGGCGATTAGGTCGCACGGTACCACATGCTCCAATCTGCTCATCAAACAAGTGACTATACAGTGGCATGCTCGTGTAATAATTGTCCACATATAAATGGTACCCCTTTCTGAATAAGGGTGACACCATGTCCCACACTATCTTGCCAGCGCTTCCTATGTAGTCAGGGCAGTTCTCCGGCTCTACGTGACTATCTTTACCCTCATAAACCATAAAACTACGTGTATAGCCTGTGGCCCTGTCACAGAGCTTATACACCTTGACCCCGTATCTGGAACGCTTGTTGGGAATGTATTGTTTGAATGACAAGTGACCAGAAAACTTAATCAGGGACTCATCAACGCAGACAACTTGGGGAGTAAACAAGTCTGCAAAACGTTGGTTGAAGTGGTTTATGAGGGGCCGAATTTTGTAGAACCGATCGTATGCAGGGTCTCCACGAGGACGACAGAGTTAATTGTCGCTGAAGTGCATGAACCGCAAAATCTGCTCGTATCGTGCCCTGGACATGGAAGCAGAGAACACGTACATATGGTGAATTGGGTCAGTGGACCAATATGACCGCAACTCACTCTTTTTGGTTATGCCCATGTTGAGGGAGAGGCCCAGAAAGATCTTAGATTCGGAAACCGTAATTGGTTTTCAATGTCTGGCAAGGGCGGACCGGGGAATAGTGGCGATGTGTTGGCCAGCGTACAAATTGCTTTGGTCCACAATAGATCTATAGAGATCTTCGGTGAAAAACAGTGAGTAAAAATCAAGTGGCGTAAAATCAACTGTTTCCACGTTAATGCCAGGTTGGCCAGTGAATGGGGGAAGTACGGGTTCTGCAGAAGTGGTGGGCACCCAATCAGGATTGGCGAATTCTGCAGGAAGGGCACTATGGGTACGACGGGCCTGTCTTTGTCTTCGTCTTGGTGGCAGCGGGACACTACTTGTGCTTGCCACCTCGCCAGCTAGAACTGCACTTATGGGACTCGCCACGTCACTACGTGCTACTGCAGTGCTGGATGTACGTCCAGGGTGTACTAGGCCGCTGGTGCTTGCCAGTTCACCAGAAGGATGAGCGGCTCTAGTACGTCTCTGCTCCATAAGAGGGACCTGCGGTTCCTGCACCTCAACAACAGAAAAAGTTCGGGATCGGGTACGCCTGCCCTTAACGGGGACCTCATTTCCGTCGTCAGAGCTATCTGTCAGGGAGCCGCTGTCCTCTACAGGATCGTATTCTGAGCCTGAATCTGACAGATGAGTGACTTCCTCTTCACTATCTGTCATGCTCAGAAATGTGTAGGCCTCTTCACTAGTGTACCTTTGCTTTGCCATTTTGGGCTCTAAATTTAGGGGTACACTAGTGAGACTCTCACAGGTAAAAAAAAAGCACCTAGGCTGTCAGCGACTGTATCAAAACGCTACAAAAAAAAACTTAGCGATCGCAGGGATCAAGCCTGACTCTGCGAACGCTGCAGTTATGTGTGTTGTGTTTTGTAAGTGACAGTGATCGATCGATACTGCACTTGGGAGGGCTGGGCTGGGCTGGGCTTGGAGGAGGGGCTAAACGCAGGTGCTAGCAGGTATCTGGGCTGATCCCGCTAACAATGCGTTTTTGGGAAACCTAAACTGCTGGCGACGCTAATATAGATCTGATCAGATCAGATATTGATCTGTTCAGATACTATATTACTAAGGGAGGTGGGTGTTAGCGGTACTGGCACTAACCTGACGCTGCCTGGGGCGACGCAGACCCTATCTGACCCTCAAACTTATATCACCCGCCGGGTGATCAGGGGGTTAAACCTTTATTAGGTAATAAATGGCGGGTGCCCTGAAACTATAAAAAAATAACTAACCAACCAGCGTCACCTGTAACAGTTATATGGTGATCACTGGTGAAAGGGTTAACTAGGGGGCAATCAGGGGGCTTTATGCGGTAGTATATTGGGGTCCCTGGCGCTATAAAAAGCTGCGGCGAACCTAAATACCTACCTGCCTAACTCGCGTCACCTGTGACACTAATACAGCGATCAGAAAAACGATCGCTTATTAGTGACACTGGCGACGGGGGGTGATCACGGGGTTAAACCTTTATTGGGGGGGTTAGGGGGGTACCCTAGAGCTAAAGAGGGCTAACCCTAACTGCCCTAACAGTTATTGCAGTCACAAATGACACCAATGCAATAATAAAAAATAAAATAAAAAATGCAATTGGTGTCACTGTGACTGGGGGTGCAGGAGTGATCGGGGGGTGAAGGGGGGGTGAAAGTGTGCCTGGCGTGTTCTACTGTTAGTGTAGTGTGTTGATGCAACTCACAGATTCTCTCTCCTCGGTGCCGGAACGAAAAAGACCAACACGAGGAGAGATTACATCACTTCCTCTGCCTGTGTTTACAATACAGGAGAGGAAGTGATGTAGTGCTAGCATTTCATTCGTCAGGAGCGATCGCGAGGGGGTGGCCATGAATGAATGGCTGCCCCCTCATCCCGGATCGCTCCTGCACGGAATCCGACCACCGCTGGCATCGGGTGGGGGGGGGGCCCGATCGGGCCCCCCACCCGCGGGAAGGCATGGACGTACCTGTATGCCAATATGCCTGCCCATGCCATTCTGCCGACGTACATCGGCGTACGGCGGTCGGCAACTGGTTAACCACTTCAGGACCGCCGTATTGCCAATGTACGTCAGCACAATGGCACAGGCAGGCACAATCACGTAGATGTACGTGATTGCCTTCCAGCGGGTGGGGGGTCCGATCGGACCCCCTCCCGTTGGATACGACGGTCCGGTTCGCTCCAGGAGCGCTCCGTGATGAGGGGATGGCCGTTGGTTTTCGGCCACCCCCTCTGGATCGCTCCTGGCCAATGAGAAGCTTCCTCCCACTGTGTATTGTTTACACAGGAAGGAGGAAGTGATGTCATTCTCCTCGGGGCGGTCTTTTTGACCGGACTACGAGGAGAAGACTAATAGTAAGTGTGCACCAACACTACACTGACATGTAGGTACACACAGGCACACAAACCCCCCCCCCCCCCGATCGCCCCCCGATCCCCCCCCCCCCCTCCCCCCCCCAGTCACAGTGTCACTGATTGCATTGATCATTTCTTTACTGATCAATGCATTCAGTGTCAGTTGTGACAGTAAAAACTGTCAGGACAGTTAGTGTTAGGTCCAGGGTAGCCCCCTATCACCCCCCAATAAAGATTTAACCCCCTGATTGCCCCTAGAGTTATCCCTTTCACCCCCTTTTGCCAGTGTCACTAAGCGATCATTTTTCTGATCGCTGCATGTGTCGCTAGGTAGCTAGTTATTTTTTTAGGTTCACCGCCAGGTTTTTATATCGCTAGGTACCCCGATATACTACCCAATAATGTTTTTAACCCCCTGATTGCCGCTAGTTAACCCTTTCACCCCCTTTTGCCAGTGTCACTAAGCGATCATTTTTCTGATCGCTGCATGTGTCGCTAGGTAGCTAGTTATTTTTTTACGTTCACCGCCAGGTTTTTATAGCGCTAGGTACCCCGATATACTACCCAATAATGGTTTTAACCCCCTGATTGCCGCTAGTTAACCCTTTCACCCCCTTTTGCCAGTGTCACTAAGCGATCATTTTTCTGATCGCTGCATCAGTGTCGCTAGTGTCGCTAGGTAGCTAGTTATTTTTTTAGGTTCACCGCCAGGTTTTTATAGCGCTAGGTACCCCGATATACTACCCAATAATGGTTTTAACCCCCTGATTGCCGCTAGTTAACCCTTTCACCCCCTTTTGCCAGTGTCACTAAGCGATAATTTTTCTGATCGCTGCATCAGTGTCGCTAGTGTCGCTAGGTAGCTAGTTATTTTTTTAGGTTCACCGCCAGGTTTTTATAGCGCTAGGTACCCCGATATACTACCCAATAATGGTTTTAACCCCCTGATTGCCGCTAGTTAACCCTTTCACCCCCTTTTGCCAGTGTCACTAAGCGATCATTTTTCTGATCGCTGCATGTGTCGCTTGGTAGCTAGTTATTTTTTTAGGTTCACCGCCAGGTTTTTATAGCGCTAGGTACCCCGATATACTACCCAATAATGGTTTTAACCCCCTGATTGCCGCTAGTTAACCCTTTCACCCCCTTTTGCCAGTGTCACTAAGCGATCATTTTTCTGATCGCTGCATCAGTGTCGCTAGTGTCGCTAGGTAGCTAGTTATTTTTTTAGGTTCACCGCCAGGTTTTTATAGCGCTAGGTACCCCGATATACTACCCAATAATGGTTTTAACCCCCTGATTGCTGCTAGTTAACCCTTTCACCCCCTTTCACCAGCGATCACAGTATAAGTGTCACTGGTGACGCTGGTTAGCCAGTTAGTTATTTAGGTTCTCCGTCAGGTTTTTATATAGCGCCAGGGACCCCCATATACTACCTAATAAAAATTTGAACCCCCTGATTGCCCCTAGTTAACCCTTTCACCACTGATCACCGTATAAGTGTTACGGGTGACTCTGGTTAGTTTGTTTTTTATAGCATCAGGGCACCCACCATTTATTACCCAATAAAGGTTTAACCCCCTGATCACCCGGCGGGTGATATCAATTAGGTTTTAGGGTCAGGGTCTGCGTCGCCCCAGGCAGCGCTAGGTTAGTGCCAGTACCGCTAACACCCACACGCAAAGCATACACCTCCCGTAGTGCTATAGAATCTGAACAGATCAATATCTGATCTGATCAGATCTATACTAGCGTCCCCAGCAGTTCAGGGTTCCAAAAAAACGCATTGTTAGCGGGATCAGCCCAGATACCTGCTAGCACCTGCGTTTTGCCCCTCTGCCCAGCCCACCCAAGTGCAGTATCGATCGATCACTGTCACTTACAAAACACTAAACACATAACTGCTGCGATCGCAGAGTCAGGCCTGATCCCTGCCATCGCTAACAGGTTTTTTGGTAGCATTTTATATTTAAATCCGGAAGGCAGTGCTTGGTTTTCGGGGTCCCGTACGTGGCTAGGCTCCCAAAAAGTCCCCCACATGTGGTATCCCCGTACTCGGGAGAAGCAGCAGAATTTATTTTGGGGTGTAATTTGACTTCTGCCCATAGCATGTGTGAGCAATATATCATTTAGTGACAACTTTGTGCAAAAAAAAAAAAAAGTTTGTAATCTTCCCGCAACTTTTGGCAAAATATAAAATATTCCATGGACTCAACATGCCTCTCAGTAAATAGCTTGGGGTGTCTACTTTCCAAAATGGGGTCATTTGGGGGGGTTTTGTGCTATTTTGGCATTTTATGGCCTTCGAAACTGTGATAGGTAGTGAGGAGTTAAATCAAAAATTTGCACCCTTAGAAATCCTGAAGGTGGTGATTGGTTTTCGGGGTGCCGTGCGCGACTAGACTCCCAAAAAGTCCCACACATGTGGTATCCCCGTACTCAGGAGAAGCAGCAGAATGTATTTTGGGGTGTCATTTCACATATGCCCATAGCATGTGTGAGCAATATATCATTTAGTGACAACTTTGTGCAAAAAAAAAAAGTTTGTAATATTCCCGCAACTTGTGGCAAAATATAAAATATTCCATGGACTCAACATGCCTCTCAGTAAATAGCTTGGGGTGTCTACTTTCCAAAATGGGGTCATTTTGGGGGGTTTTGTGCTATTTTGGCATTTTATGGCCTTCGAAACTGTGATAGGTAGTGAGGAGTTAAATCAAAAATTTGCACCCTTAGAAATCCTGAAGGTGGTGATTGGTTTTCGGGGTGCCGTGCGCGACTAGACTCCCAAAAAGTCCCACACATGTGGTATCCCCATACTCGGGAGAAGTAGCGGAATATATTTTGGGGTGCAATTCCACATATAACTATGGCACGTGTGAGCAATATATCATTTAGTGACAACTTTTTGTAAAAAAAAATTTTTTTTTTTTTGTCATTATTCAATCCCTTAGGACAAAAAAAATAAATATTCAATGGGCTCAACATACCCATCAGCAATTTCCTTGGGGTGTCTACTTTCCAAAATGGGGTCATTTGGGGGGGATTTGTACTGCCCTGCCATTTTAGCACCTCAAGAAATGAGATCGGCAGTCATAAATTAAAAGCTGTGTAAATTCCAGAAAATGTACTCTAGTTTGTAGACGCTATAACTTTTGCGCAAACCAAAAAATATACGCTTATTGACATTTTTTTTACTAAAGACATGTGGCTGAATAAATTTTGCCCTCAATGTATGACTAAAATTTAGTTTATTCGATTTTTCTTATAACAAAAAGAAGAAAATATCTTTTTTTTTCAAAATTTTCGCTCTTTTTCCATTTATATCGCAAAAAAAAAAAATCGCAGAGGCAATCAAATACCATCAAAAGAAAGCTCTATTTGTGGGAAGAAAAGGACGCAAATTTCGTTTGGGTGCAATATTGCATGACCGCGCAATTACCAGTTAAAGCAGCGCAGTGCGAAATTGGAAAAAGACCTCTGGTCCTTAAGGTGTTTATTGGTCCGGGGCTGAAGTGGTTAAAGTCATATTTTACTTTACCATATTGATCTGCACACTGACATTTCTGAGGATTTTAAAAACTACAGAAAAGATTTAGCTCTTTCCCACTACCAACATCTTTAAAAGCTGAAAACAATATATGGGTTATATGCAATAATACCACAAATGGTATGTTCCAACTTTTGAAAGAAGTTAGGTGCACATTAACTGGTTAATTTTCCCCACCTGCTAAAGAGGTAATATATTTGGTAATTTGATAATACACATCAGACAATTGTCCTCCTTGCTCAACACCAGTCTACTCTGGCATTTGTAGAGCTCTATACAATCTTTATACATAATAAGGATGGATCATTATCTCAACATTATTAAAATGCTCAGTCTTTCCAGGCCAATGTTCAATCAGGCACATGCAGCAGGGATTGCAAATAAGACTGTGGCTAGACACCTAGGTAAAATTGTTAAATATGTGGAATTGTACAAGAAATACCCGAGAAGAAAAATGTTGTGCTAATGATAATCTCACGAAAGCTTTGTCATATTTCTGATATGTGTCTGTTCTACCATGTACTTGTTTTAAAAAGTATCCTGCTCTCTTTGTATTTCTTCCTTTGTATGAAATACCTGGTGATCCCACTAGTCCCACTGCTTTCTTATTTCAAACTGACCACAGTAGGCACGAGAGCACATCCGTCTCAGAGTGTCAGTTCTTTGATTGTGCTGAGAGCCTTAGTTCATGTCCTCCAATGGTGAGACTTGTGCTGACACTAATATATATATATATATATATATATATATATATATATATATATATATATAGTTCCTTTGAAAAGTATTCATACCCCTCAAAAATGTTCCACATTTTATCATGTTACAACCAAAGCCGTAAATGTATTGTATTGGGATTTTATAGACCAACACAAAGTGGCACAGAATTGTGAAGTGGAAGGAAAATGATAAATGTTTTTAAATTCTTTTTCTACAAATAAATATGTGAAAAGTATGGCGTGCATTTGTATTCAGCCCCCTTTTACTCTGATACCCCTAACTAAAATCTAGAGGGACCATTGCCTTCAGAAGTCACCTACTTAGTAAATAGAGTTTACCTGTGTGTAATTTAATCTCGGTATAAATACAACTGTTCTCTGAAGCACTCAGAGGTTTGTTAGAGAACATGGTAAACATACAGCATCTTGAAGATCAAGGAACAAACCAGGCAGGTCAGGGATAAAGCTGTGGAGAAGTTTAAAGCAGGGTTAGGTCATATAAAAATATCCCAAACTTTGAACATCCCATGGAGCAGTGTTCAATCCATCATTCAAAAACAGACAGAGTATGGCACAACTGCCAACCTATCAAGACGTGGTCATCCACCTAAACCGATAGGCTGGGCAAGGGGAGAATAAATCGGAGAAGCATGGTAACTCTAGAAGAGCTACAGAGATCCACAGCTCAGGTGGGAGAATCTGTCCACAAGACAACTATTAGTCGTGCACTCCACAAACCCTTTATGGAAGAGTGTCAAGAAGAAAGCCATTGTTGAAAGAAAGCCATAAGAAGTTTCCGTTTTGCAGTTTGGGAGAAGCCATGTGGGGGACACAGCAAACATGTGGAAGAAGGTGCTCTGGTCAGACAAGACCAAAATTGAACTTTTTGGCCTAAAAACAACACACTATGTGTGGTGGACAACTAACACTGCACATCACCTTGAACAAACCACCCCCCACCGTGAAACTTGGTGGTGGCAGCATCATGTTGTGGGGATGCTTTTCTTCATCAGGGACAGGGAATCTGTTCAGTTAATGGGAAGATGGTTGAAGCCAAATACAGGGCAATCTTGGATGAAAACCTGTTAAGAGTCTGCAAAAAACTTTAGACTGGGGCATATGTTCACCATCTAGCAGGACAATAACCCTAAACATACAGCTAGAGCTACAACAGAATGGTTTAGATCAAAGCATATTCATGTGTTAAAATGGCCCAGTCAAAGTCAAGACCTTAATTCAATTGGGAATCTGTTGAAAAATGCTGTTCAGACGTTTTTCATCCAATCTGACAGAGCTTGAGCTATTTTGCAAAGAAGAATGGGCAAAAATGTCACTCTACTAGATGTGCAAAGCTGCTAGAGGCATACCCAAAAAGACTTGCAGTTGTAATTGCAGCGAAAGGTGGTTCTACAAAGTATTGACTCGGGGGGGGGGGGGGGTGAATACAAATGCACGCCACACTTTTCAAACACATTTGTTTTTGGTTGTAACATGACATAATGTGGAACATTTCATGGGGTAGGAATACTTTTTCAAGGCACTGTATATATATATATATATATATATATATATATATATAATGGGTTGTTTTACAAGGGTTCACATATATTTTAACAGGCCTTCCAAGATTTACCTTGATGCTTGTCAAATGTCATTTGTGTTGCTTTTTTTTTTTTAAATATTAGAAAAAGCCCCAGGAATGTTTGGTATGTTGTTATAATGTGGCAACACGGCTAGCCAAGCTTATGAGATCACTAGGCTATAGAAACTAATTTAGGTGTGCACCTGCTACTTAAAGGTTCCTTTAAGCTAGTGCATTGTTGGTTCACTTACCTTTTCCTTCGATTTCCTTTCTAAATGTTTTTTTTTCTTTGTCTGAATTTCTCACTTCCTGTTTCTCCTCAGTAAACTTCACACCATCATCCGAGTGGTGCTTAGTCAGCCAGAACCACTTACTGAACAGCTTACTGAGGAGAAACAGGAAGTGAGAAATTCAGACAAAGAAAAAAACATTTATAAGGGAAATCGAAGGAAAAGGTAAGTGAACCAACAATGCACTAGCTTAAAGGAACCTATTTAGAAAATAAAAAACAAACCTTTACAACCCCTTTAAAGTATTTATCATCTTACACTATCATTCACTGCCAGCACCTCTCTTATAAGCAGCCATAATGCACTGTATAGGTGTTTGTTAAAAAACTAAGCCTCTAAATACCTTCCCCCCCCCCCTTGTATCTTCAGGCCAGTCATATGACTCCTGGCCGCTCTCCTATTCCGTTCTATGGGCATCAGTGAGAACAAACACTTACACAGTGCATTATGGCTGCACAAAAGAGGGACTGGTGGTGATTTTTTTACTTTACTACTAACAGTGGCAGAAGAGGGGGGGGGGAACAGAGATGGCTCACACAGAAACAGTGGCTGACAGGCAGGGGGGATGGAGTGAGAAGAGACCGCAGATGATGGAGGCATGTAAACTGACCACGGTATCAGGGGCCATGAGAAACATGGTCATTTTACAGAGGGGGAGCAGAAACAGGCAGAATCGGCCAGGTTTTTTTTTTTTTCTTACAGCTTACAGAGGGACAGGTTAGACAACACAAGCACTGTGCTGTTTAACCTGTTATAAGGGAACAGGATCTCCTTAATTTTTTTTTAGCCAGTTCACACCATAGTTAAACCTTCTGCCCTTGTTGTTTTAATTTTGGATAGTAAAACATTTATTTTCTGCCAGGAAATACCTTATACAGTCCACTTCCTGTTTCTTGTCTGGGGAAAAAAGCTTAGGCCGCGTACACACGCGCGGACTGTTCGCCCAACTTTGTCCGTCCAACAGTTTCGGCAAACAGTCCGCTCAAACTTAGCATGGACGGACATGGCCACACACGACGGACGAACAGTTTGCTGAAACCGTGCGCGATGACGTGAACGGCACGTACGACGGGACGAAAAATACGACGTCCTATACACTGCATTATAGCTTTCGGCGTGAAAATCCTTTCTGAGCATGCGCGCAACTTTGTTTGACGAACAAGCCTACACACGAGCGGACTGTTCGCTGAAACAAGGTTTCAGCGGACAGTTTTACGGAATTTCCGAAAAACCTTGTCCGTCCAACTGTCCGCTGAAACTGTCCGCTGAAAGCCCACACACGAGCGGACTGTCCGCCCAAACACTGTTCAGCGGACAAAGTTGGGCGAACAGTCCGCGCGTGTGTACGCGGCCTTTGGCTTATGACATAATGCATTTTCATGAGAGTTTGCCAGGAGGGGAGGGGGGATGAGTCAAAAGAAGGCCAATGAGAGCTGCAGAGCTGGACATGTGCCTCTGTCTAAATCCAGGAAGTAAACAGGCAGTAGTTTCAGCTGCCCACAGTTAAAATGGATGCAGCCAGACTCAGTAGATGGAGATTTCTACAGAAAATTTGGCAAGTATAGAATTACAGTATATATAAAATAATATGCAAAGTGGTTGGAGGGAAGCTTTAGAATGGTAAAGATGTTTTTATTACAAATTATGTGAATGGACTGCAGTTCCTCTTTAACTCTCCCCAGGCAGATGGGTTATTTGACATCAGCAGCCCAAGAGCAAGCTTTATGCAAACTGTGGGATGACCAAAAAATTGCCAGCATTTGCAGATGTCCTTCAAATTTTTAACTAGAAATTTTGTTTAAGCTCTGGTTCACATTGGTGCAGCCTTGAAATTGCACTGTGTGATTTCAAAGCTGCTCATAAGTGCTATTTGCACTGCCCATTTTATTGAAGCTTGCAACTCCATTTAATAGAAGTCTATGCAAGTCACAATGAAATTGGTAGAAAGTAGTGCAGGAACCTTTTTAATAATCACTGCAACATTAGTCACGGTGATATGAATGGTTCCATTGCTGGGAATGGGGTGCAACTCGTGGTGTGATTTGGACATGTCAAGTCGCACTGGTGTGAATGGGGGTTAAAGGAGAACTACAGGCACCAACAGTAAACACCCATGTCCCTTTTAACAAACAAAAAACTATGAGTAGATATGATCCAGGATCCCAGATGAGCTCAAATTTCTGTAGTTTTCCTTTTAAATGACCATGCACACTGGCTTAAAAAAGCTGCTTCTGCAAGAGTTTTGTGTTTTGACTGTAGAAACAGCTCAATGTTGTTGTGTGTATCCATGCACATTAGGACGATTACAGGCATATTTTAAAGGAGTTGTAAAGGCAGAAGGTTTTATATCTTAACGCATTCTATGCATTAAGATAAAAAGCCTTCTGTATACTCCAGTCCCCCTAATACTTACCTGGGCCCCATCTCTGTCTAACAATGTCCACGAGTTCCTCAGCCGTCCAAGACTCTTGGTTGGCTGAAACACAGTTGTGGTGCCATTTGCTCCCACTGCAGTCAAAGTTAGTCAGCCAATCAGGAGAGAGGAGGCAGGGCCGAGCCGTAGTCCAGTGTCTGGACACACAGAGCTGTGACTCGGCTTGGATGCCTGCATAGCAAGCTGCTTGTTGTGGGGGCACTCGACAGGAGGGAGGGGCCAGGAGCACAGAAGAGGGACCCGAGAAGAGGAGGATCCAGGCTGCACTGTGCAAATCCACTGCACACAGCAGATAAGAATAACATGTTTATTATTTTTATTGAGAATATAATGGTAGGTTTGCACTGATTAATTGTTTTCATACTGACATCAAGGGATTATCTGTTTGACACAAAAATAACATGTAGCAAAATTTTCAGTATGTTTTTTGAGTATTAATAATGTCCTTACAATAGATAGTCTTTATAATATAATAATAAAGACCTGACCATCATCATTGAGTAAAAACATACAAACATACAAACATGTAACTCTTTACAATCAGTACATAAGTACATAGCTTTTCCTGTCAGTAGTTGAGTTTAACAGACCAAGGCTTTAGCACCCAAAAAGCAATTTTGTAGAGAAATCGTAATGTGATGAAAAATATAGATGGGCTCTCTTCTATTTAGTGTCCCAATGGTAAGTTCCTTGGAGTGTCCAAGAAGCGAAGGCCATGTTTAGGGCGATTATGTTTGACAATGCAGTGAGCATCAGGACTAAGGAATAGTCAAGATAGAAGAAGGGAGAAAGGAACTAGATGTGAGTGGGGAAGACATTGTTGAGGTATAGGTATCCACATAAAGGGTAAGGAGGAGGCCAGTGGGAGGGTTCTTGTCAGCAAGTGTCAACATAGTGACAAGTTTTAGAGATGTTCCAATTAATAGAGTAAGCATGGACAAATCAAAATCTTTAGGAAGGCAGTGTTCTATCCATGGTGTCTAGATATGGTCATATTTATGTACTGTATCTAAGAGTTGCAACCATTTATTCATGGATTAGGTACCATATCATCTTATGCCTCCATTGAGTAATTGTACCACCATTCCTTTGCCAGGGCTTGTTTTCGTACACAGGACACAACAACAGATCCTCCAGAAATAAATTTTACTACAGATATTGGGTAGCCCTAAGGTGTATGATGTTAAGTTGTTTGTTTTGATCCACAAGGAAAAAAAGACGTCTACTGTTTCTCTACAAATGCAAAAACAAAGATGTGGTGGATGTACACCCAGATTATAACATTTGAGTGGAGTATCTGGTGGTAGTTTGTGGTAGGAAAACAGAGAAGCCCTACTGTCTCCTTGATCTTTTTTCCAGATCTTATCTGAAAGTTGTAAAAGGTGATTATTACTACCTTATTTCTTTGGATTTCAGGTGTCTAGAAGTAGCATATATTGCCACATAGCAAGTGGTTGTCGTAGTGTTTCTCAAGTACTGGACAGGTATGGGATAGATCAAACAAACCAGATTAGGCCAACGTGTTATAATTGTAAATAACTGATTATATGGTTCAACAGTGATTGGAACTTTTCCTGTAATTAGTGGAATAACTTCAGATTATGGGAGACGTACAACCAGTTAACATATTTAATCCCTGAGGAGAACCAGTCCTGAGTGTTAGGAACCATAAGTAATTTTTCGAAAGATTAGGGTTTGACCCAATAGTGTAATTCATAGTCCTCTTTGAAATACCTTCTAGTTACGGTATGTGAAATTGTTTTTTAGCAAAGGCGGTATGGAGCAATGTGGTACCCTTGTTTTGTGGCTATATGGTTTTCCCTTTTGAAACATTGCATAACATTATTTACAAAAACTCCATCAGTCTCTGTAGCAAGCAGTACAAACATTATTGTAGTTGGAGAGTAACCAATCATGAATTTTAAGCTGATAAGTTAAGTAGCAATAGTGGCACATTACTGTAATACACCATGCACATGGTGGTGCATTTTCATTGGCACACACTAAGGCAGCACACCTCTGATGCACATTTGTTGCAGGGTACCAAAATACACTGCATGCACATTCTGGTGTGTTGGCAGCCTATTCCTTTGAATAGCCTACTTAACACAGTGCACTTAGACTTGCCCTAATACAACACGCAGGGATAGATGGGACCTTTTTATTAATGATAGGTCTCACTGATTTTAACCACTTTCCTACTGGACACTGTCACCCCCTTCCTTCCCAGGTCAATTGTCAGCTATCAATGCTCTCACACTTTAAATGACAATTACTCAAAGTCATGTAACACTGTACCCATATGAAATTAGTTTCCTTTTTTTTTCACGTGAATAGAGCTTTCATTTGGTGGTACTTAATCACTACTTGTTTTTTATTTTTTTTTCATGCTATGAAGAAACACATTTTTCTTTGTTTCTGTTATATAAATTTGCAAATGAATAATTTTTGTTCATACATTTTGGCCAAAAATCTATACTGCTACATATCTTTGGTAAAAATAACCCAAATCAGTGTATATTATTTAAACTTTGTGAAAGCTATGGTGCCAGTCATTAAAATTGGTCACACCTGATGTACTGATTTCTTATCTACAAATGTCCCCCAAATGACCCCTTTTTGGAAAGTAGATATTCCAAGGTATTTAGTAAGATGCATGGTGAGTTTTATGAAGTTGTAATTTTTTACACACAATTCTTTGCAAACGTAAGATTTTTTCTTTTATTTTTTCTTTCTTTATTTTATTTTTTACAAAATTGTCATATTAACAGGTTATTTCTCTCACATATGCATACTTGCAACTAGAGCTGCACGATTCTGGCTAAAATGAGAATCGCAACTTTTTTGCTTAGAAGATAGTTCACAATTCGCTCATAATTCTCATGGTGTAACATCATCTTTCACATTATACAAAATAATTGGGCTAACTTTACTGTTTCTTTTTTTTTATTCATTGAAGTGTATTTTCCCCAGAAAATTGTGTTTGAAAGACCACTGAGCAGACAACTCTCTATACTTGTTACATGAAAGAATCGGGAAACACTGTAATATAGATCATCAGAGGGGGTGAATCGCGATCGCAATAGTTTAACGATTAATTGTGCAGCTCTACTTGCAACTACACCCCAAATCACATTCTGCTACTCCTCCTGAGTATGGCGATACCGAATGTGAGACTTTTTCACAACCTAGCTACATACAGAGGCCCAACATGCAGGGAGCACCACCAAGTGTTCTAGGAACATGAATTACATATCTAATTTGACAACCTATCACACTTTTGAAGGCCCTGGAGCACCAGGACAATGTAAACGCCTACAAAGTGACCAAATTTTGGAAACCAAATACCCCAACGTATATTCTACGAGGCATTGTGAGTCTTTTGAACATGTCATTTGTTTCTACACGTTTTTTGAAAATGTGTAAAGAAAATGCAAATGCATTTTTTTTTACACAAAGTTGTCCATTTATACAATAGTTCTAACACATAGCATTAACATAGTAAAAATTGCACCTCAGAATACATTCTGCTACTCCTCATGAGTATGGCGATACCACATGTATGAAACTTTTACATAGCCTGGCCACATACGGAGGCCCAACATTCAGGTAGCACCTTAAGGCATTCTAGGAGCATAAATTATACATCTAATGTCAGGACAACCTATCATTTTTGAAGGCTCTTCATATTTCTAACGCATAGCATGTACATACCAAGAATTTCACTCCAAAATAAATTCTGTTGAGAAAAGGGTAAAAAAATAATAATATATATATATATATATATATATATATATATATAACCTGTGATTTTAGTAGTGCAGTCTTCCACAGAGGAGAGCATTGCTCCAGGCAGCAGGCAGGGATGTGCTTAGTGACAACAAAAGTAATTATCCAGGCAGCAGGCAAGAATATTGTTTATAGTCGGTACAGGGATATTGTCAGCACAGCTAAAGCATTTGTCTAAAGCAATTGTCCAAGCAGAGACATGGTCAGGATAGCCAAAATATTGGTCCAGGTACATTATTACATGCAGATGCTCATTATTGTACCGCTCTCCAACCCTTAATAAACATATTGCCACTTGCTACAGCTAAATATTTCCATAGTACAGGTAGCAGGCAAAGGCATGATGGCAGTAAGTCAGCAGCTGGCTGAGGGCCTCAGTCACGTAAGACCTGGACACAGGGGTAGAGGCTTCTCCCACCAAAATCTCTTTGAAGCTTCCGTACTCCAGACCCTAATCTGGAAATTACAAAACCCAGAGAAATCCCAAAAATGTGTTTTTACCATCCGGAAAAACAATTATGGAGCCCCTCACATATGCGAGACTCCTGTGCACTATAGTAGCAGGGCAACAGATGTCGCATACCTTGTGGCAGAGCCTGACGTGTAGAGGGAGACTTCTCGTACAGCCCTGGCTCAAGGGGCGACTGGACAGTGGCATGAGAGCGCGGTGAGATAAGAGTGTCTGCAAGTTCTTCCGTTGGTTGCAGAAGCATGTGGCAGGTGCGTCAGCTGGGCTGGATGGCTGAAGCAGTGGATGGCAACAGGAACAGCAGATGCAGGCACACAGCAGCTGTAGAACCAGCGTCACCAGGCACTATGCAGGGTAGGACAGACAGATAACTAGTTGCAGGTTCAGACATGCCAGGTTAGCAACGGAGGATCAGGTATAAGCATAAACAGCAGGCACAGAATGGTCTAGTTGCAGGCAAAGGTTGGCAATAGGATATCAGGCAGATAGAAAATACTTTGTTATATCTTCCATCTCCACATCATCCACTTCAGACCTGACCATACTAACTGCAGTGGACAATTTTATTTTATTTTTTTCCCCCTGTGCTTACCTTGTTTAAAAGGCATTCTTCCTGTCACTCCCCTCTGCGTCGATGTACACAATATCATGCAGCACACTGGCTCCTGGGATATGTGTCATAATTCCCAGGAGTCAGTGGGCATCGCCGCCTCTCATCACGTGAGATCCCAAAGACGTTAAGTGCGCTGCGAGGTGTGTATAATGCGCATGCGTGAGATCGGGCAGTGCATGCTGGTTAGTCAGCAGCACCATATCCCTGAAGAGTATCCTAGTGGACTTCGCATGCCCACAAGCAAGATCGCAAAAATACAAAAAAGGTGTCCACTGCCCACACCTATAACTGGCCATTGCAGCAAGCAGCCTTGAAATGCAACATATGGTATAAAAAAAGGCCCAAGGATAAATCTAATAAATCCAAGGAAACTCCAAGCTTACTTACTGACCAGCCTGCTGACAACCGAATCAACTGGAGTGGTGCGCTGGTCCTGCTAGCAGCATCTTTGGAGTGGTGTATACACCGCTCCTGCCCATTCAAATCAACGGGGCACCGCGGCTATACCGCCGGCATAGTGCTACTGTAGCAGTGCTTTTCAGTGGTTTTAACCCTTTCTCGGCTGCTAACGGGGGTAAAAGTGTCCCGCTAGCTGCCAAATAGCGCCACAAAATTGGCAGTAAAAATAGCTGCATTTTACCGCTGGCGCACCCACTGCCCCAGGGTGAAAGAGGCCCTACTGAACAGCCAGCCGGCTGACAGCCGGATCAACCTTTCTAACAGTATGCATTAAAAACTGGGGTTTAGGCTGCACACATTTTGCAAATGCATGCGTAAGCTACAGAGCCCCCTGGTATCTGTAGTCAAGATGGAACCATGCAAAACAAAGAAATCTAAGGTTAGTTTTAGAAAAAAAATAAGAAATATAGCGGCAGTATTACAGTACTAACAATAGTGATTGCAGCATTAGATTAAAGGAGAAGTATGGGGATGCAAAAATAGGTAGTGCATGCTACCCTCATACCTGCATTGCATCTCTTTCTTTCCTCAGCCCTTTAGTTTTTTCAGAATAGTCTTTTGAAGTGTCCAGATACAGCCTCTAATGGTTATCTCTCAATTCAAAAGTTTCCAGGGGCTGGATACAGCTCCACAATCCAGCCACTCCTTCACTCCCTCTGGAGGACGCGTGGCTGTGCCTGGTGAGGAGGTGCACACCCAGGCTGCTATCTAGAACAAGCACGATCTTCATGCGCCTCTGTTTTCATGACAGCGTGTTCCCAGCTAAAACCCATAAACGGGGAGACAGTGTGATACAAGTAGTGAAGTCCTCACCCTTCCCTGACTGTTATCTGCAAGATTCCAACATCTCTCTCCTGGGCTTTGATGTTCCTTCCTGTGTACGCCCGCACACTCATTCAAAGTTCATGTCTGTGTCTCCTTCAGCCAATGGGGGAGGGGGAGAGTCACTGAAAACTTCTTATGTACAGAAATGAATACTAGTGAGTTCTCTACAGTGACATGTGCTCTGTGTATGTTCTCTGAAATAAACACAGTGCTATGTGTAGAGAGCATACCTGCACAAACAAATCTCTCTGCCACTGATGTCATCCCCCACACCGCCAACCCTCCCTCCCCCCGCTGATGTTATTCTTATCCAAATCCCCATCCCCTATACAATCCCATCATCCCCATCCCCTGTATTCCTATACAATCCTATCATCCCCATCCCCTGTACTCCTATACAATACCATCATCCCCACCCCCTTTACTCCTATACAATACCATCATCCCCATCCCATGTACTCCTTTACAATACCACCATCCCCATCCCCTATACTCCTATACAGTCCCATTATCCCCTTTACTCCTATACGGTCCCATCATCCCCATCCCGTGTACTCCTATACAGTCCCATCATCCCCTGTACTATACAGTCCCATCATCCCCTGTACTTCTATACAGTCCCATCATCCTCATGTCCTGTACTCCTATACAATCCCCATCCCCGTACGGCATGTGATGACTGTTCGGCATGTGATGGCACTGTAAGGGAAGATGATCCTGTAATACTCTATTTACAATGCAGGGAACATTGTTATAAAGCTCTGTTCATGTCTGAGGAGCTCTGGGCCTCAGTATGAAAATACAAGTAGATTTGAATGTAAGGTTTCATTGTCTCAAATAAAAATACAGATAGTCAATAAAATGATTAATTCACAATGTGAGCTCTGATTTTTTTCATTTTACTATACCAGTAATTCATGGAATTCCTGTGTGCTGTCCATCCATATGTGTATTCTACAAATATATTGTTTTCACTCTGATAGTTCTGTGTATGTAAATGTCCTCTACATATTACTATCAGTTACTTCTCCTACCTTAGTCACTGAAGTGCTCTTATCTCTGCCGGTTCTTCTGACCATCGGAGCAGGCTGCAAGGGAGGGGGGAGCAGCTACGCTTTGTGAAGTCTCGGTGTGAGTAGAGAGCCGACATCAATCAAGCAAAATGACAGTAAAGTGGATAGATCCAGACTCCAGAGCTAGACCATTGTTGGTACGATGCTGTTTCCGAGCATGCGGCGGAATTTTGCATGTCGGAATTGCGTACACACGATCGAATAATCTGATGGAAAGGTTTTCCGTCTGAAAAATTAAGAACAGGCTCTCAATCTAAAGACTGACGGAAATGCCGACAGAAAAAGACTGATGGGCATACACACGGTCGGAAAATCAGATGAAAAGCTCCCATCGGACTGTTTCCATTGGAAATTCCGGCCGTGTGTACGCGGCATTAGAGGGGATGATAAGGGACTATATACAAGGTTTTAGTAATGAGAACTGTATCTTCATGGCATGGATTCATGAGGAATCGTTCTTGCCAAACCAATCTATTAACCTTCTATGAGGAGATGAGTTGCCATCTAGATAAAGGAAGGCCCGTGGATGTGGTGTATCTGGATTTTGCGAAAGCATTTGACACAGTTCCCCATAAACTTTTACTGTACAAAATAAGGTCCATTGGCATGGACTATAGGGTGAGTACATCGATTGAAAACTGGCTACAAGGGTGAGTTCAGAGGGTGGTGATAAATGGAGAGTACTCAGAATGGTCAGGAGTGGGTAGTGGGGTCCCCTAGGGTTCTGTGCTGGGACCTATTTAATTTGTTCATAAATGACCTGGAGGATGGAGTAAACAGTTCAATCTCTGTATTTGCGGACGATACTAAGCTAAGCAGAGCAATAACTTCTCCGCAGGATGTGGAAACCTTGCAAAAAGATCTGAACAAATTAATGGGGTGGGCAACTACATGGCAAATGAGGTTCAATGTTTTAAAATAATACATTTGGGTGGCAAAAGTATGAATGCAATCTACAGCCAGGGGGGAGAACCTCTGGGGGAATCCAGGATGGAAAAGGACCTGGGGGTCCTAGTAGATGATAGGCTCAGCAATGGCATGCAATGCCAAACTGCTGCTAACAAAGCAAACTGAATATTGGCATGCATTAAAAAGGGGATCAACTCCAGAGATAAAGCGATAATTCTCCCGCTCTACAAGACTCTGGTCCAGCCGCACCTAGAATATGCTGTTCAGTTCTGGGCACCAGGCCCCAGGAAGAATGTAGTGGAAATGGAACAAGTACAAAGAAGGGCAACAAAGCTAATAAAGGGTCTGGAGGATATTGGTTAAGTTTGCGAGCACTGAACTTATTCTCTCTGGAGAAGAGACGCTTGAGAGGGGATATGATTTCAATATACAGATACCATACTGGTGACCCCACAATAGGGATAAAACTTTTTTGCAGAAGGGAGTTTAGCAAGACTCGTGGCCACTCAATAAAATTGGAAGAAAAGAGGTTTGACCTTAAACTACGTAGATGGTTCTTTACTGTAAGAGCAGCAAGGATGTGGAATTCCCTTCCACAGGCGGTGGTCTCAGCGGGGACCCTCAATAGTTTCAAGAAACTATTAGATGAGCACCTGAACGACCGCAACATACAGGGATGTACAATATAATACTCACACATAATCACACATGGGTTGGACTTGATGGACTTTTGTCTTTTTTCAACCTCACCTACTATGTAACTAAGGTATACGGGTAAAGCTACAGATCAGACAGCAATGCACTAGTGAACCTGCTGTCCTTATATAGGCCATTTTGCACCAGCATTAATGGCTAACAGGCGCACACATATGAGTTTGCCTTTGCTGATATTTGCGCGTAAATAGGCATTAGCCAATGCCTGGCAACACGGGCACCTGCAGGAGCACATCTACCGATGCGTATTTGGCTCTGCCTAGGAGCTTCAGCTGCACTATGGCCAAGCACGTCCCTGTCAACGTCATTTCAAGCGGTAGGCAGATGCATAGTCCATAAAATAGCTAAGGGTCAGCTCACATGGAAGGCAGAAACATGGTGGCTCAACAATTCAGACGGTAGGCAGAGGCATAGTCGTAAAACAGGCCAGGGTCTGCACACATGGAACGCAGTGGAATGGTTGAGGAAGCATGGAAAACGGTCAGCACAGATAATGAAAATGAGGAAATGCTTAAAAACATGGGCTATTTTAGGGAAGTGTGAAAACGTCAGGAGCATTTTCCAATGCCTAGGCCGGGTTGGGAAAAACACTGGGGATAATGGTAGCTGGTATCTCTTCTAACTCCTCCTTTGCTGCATACGCAACATTTTTTTTGGTGTCTTTGGCCTGCTTCAGATAGGAAGTTGCACTCATGAAGTCGGCTAACCGCATCAGAGTGAAGGTTTTTTAGGGGGGGTCTTTGCTGATAGACGAGGGATGTGACTATTTCTTCGAATAATTTTAGGAAGGGGTTGGGCTTTCTGTGAAATGGTGTAGGTGATATATATGCATTGTAAATGGCCAAATGAATAAGATAAATCACAACTTTCTTATACCAGAAATGGGACCTCTTTGTTGCCAGATAGGGCTGAAGCATTTGATCATTGAAATCCACCCACCCCATGTAAAGATTATAAAATTAGACGCATGTAGGTTTTTGAATAGGAACGCATCTTCCCGGAATCTTGACTGTGGCATCATTCTATAGCTTATCCTTCCACCTCAAGGACAGCACTTCATTGTTTCTCAGAGTTGCTTTTTCCCCCTTCGCAGTTTTTTGTTTACTAAAGCTTGTGGGAAGCTCTTCCTGTTCTTTCTGGAGGTTCTGCAGGCCAGGGTTTTTGCATAGTGTAGATGTCTAAAAAGGGGCAGGCTAATATAAACACTATGCAGGTATATGTGATTACCTTTGTGCTACAGTGGGTATGCCAGGTCCCATGCATTTTTTTTCGGTTGTACCCATGTAGGTCAGGCACTCAGGGAGCTGGAGCTGGGAATCTCTTCCTTCATATATGCAGAACAGATATCTCTTTGCTCTTTCACATAGCTTGTAAAATTTGACTGCATATTTGGCCTTTTTTCTAGGAATATATTGTTTTTTCCTAACTGGCCTGTAAAGTGTACCAAGGATTCATCCACACATATATTTTGATCAGGATCTTTAGGGGAAAAATTTGGGCACATTTTATATACAATATGAGGAAAAAAGTGGGCCAAGGATCTGAAACGCCTCCTCACTGCTGTAATTTTTTTTGAACATGGCTGGTACTGGACTGCTGATGGTGTCTGTGTGACGGGTACTTTGGTGATGGGCTGTGTGACAGGTGCTCTGGTAATGGGCGGCTGCATGATGGGTACTGATGGGCGACAGGCGCACTTTATGCACACTGTTGCGTGACAGGCGCACTGTTGGGTGACAGGTGCACTTTATGCGCACTGTTGGGTGACAGGCGCACTTTTATGGGCACTGTTGGGTGACAGGCACACTTTTATGGGCACTGATGGGTTACAGGTGCACTTTATGGGCACTGATGGGCGACAGGTGCACCGCTGACTGTTACAGATGGGCGGCAGGTGCACCATTTATGGTCAGAGATGGGCGGCAGGTGCACCGTTTATGGTCACTGATGGGTGGCAGGTGCACCACTGACGGTCACTGATGGGCAACAAATGCACTGGGGGAGGATGTAACAGTAACACTGCTGGGCATGGATTAGGACTGTTACACTTCTCATTTGACGATGTGACAGGTTCTCTTTATTTGTGTGCTTGTGCAGTACACTGAAACTGACACAGATCGGTAACTCACTGATTCTGGCTCTCCTTACACTGGAAACGCTGTGTGAGGCGAGAGAGCCGGTTACAGACAGTTACTGGTCTGTGTTAACATTTGAGATCCCCCTGCAAATGTATCACGGCCGATCAAGTGGCAAACAGTCGTGGTCATTGGCTGTTTACCACTTTCGGTGACAAGCTGTGTCCTGAGGACACGCCGCCACCATCCTCACCGCACTGCCTGCACCCGATCGCGCTTGCGCTGTTTGGGCCACGGTCATATGACATCGGCCCAGAATGAGAGCTGCCCCGCTCTGCCCTCATTGTACTATACAGCGGGCAGGAGGCGGTTAAAGTAGCAATATACAATAATGGCTTTGACCAATTATAGTGTTTGTCAGGCTTTTTCAAATGGATGATGTCTAAGTATAAATAGTAGCTTAAGATCATACCAAATAAGTTTGCCTAATGCTAAAAATTATTAATGTGAGGATTCAGTAGAGCTTGGAAACAAAAGACAGTGATGCTCATTTGCAGTTTCAAAGGAAAGAACCTTTGATGCATTACTCTGACCGACAGGTCATCTTCACACTCTGATGTTTAATTTCTCTTGAGGACCACTATCGTGTGGGGAAGTAGAAACAACAAGGGTATGAATTTGTCCTGGTTCACACTAGTGCGATTTCTGATGTGACTTGAGTTGCACAGAATCACATGACAAGGGAAATTGCATTGTGCCTGTTCACATCAAAGTTACACCACATAGTCACATTTTAAATCACTCCAAGAGTGTAAAAAAAAAGTAAATAAATGGTTACTATAACAATACCCCACAGAGATGTGATGCATGGTGTTAATAATCCCTGGCTTACAATTACTGCAAGGGGATAATGTAAACCTCATGTTACCTTAAACCAGATTTTACACAGTTGCAGAGAGGGATACTGAGCCAATTTCAGGATGAAAGTTAGAAACCCAAGGCCGGTAGGCTATATTGCTATGCTAAAAGTTAAGTGTCTGCTAGCATTAATATGTTTTGGCGTTGTAAGACCGGCCATACATGGTTCGAATCTCAGATTCAAACTGTTAATGGGCAGGCTGAATGTACCCAGTTGATCTAGCGATATAACCAGCCTGCCAGATTATAGCAGCTGCTATATCTACTAACGATAATCACTACCTTCTCTTGGCGGGGGCAGCTTCCCCGACGGAGCTCATCAGTGGGCGAAGAAAATTGCTGATTCCACTGTCATAACTTTCCGTGTTGATGGGGGAATCGTGTATGGCTGGCCTAAGCCATTGTGTGGTGTGCAGTCAGATATTGAAGGAGATAGAAAAATGGGAAAGACCACACCTGCTTTTGTCTCTGCATATAGTCCTTGTTCATCCATTTCTATTACCCCTGTGTTGTCCAGAAATTGCTTTTAAAATATGTTACACAAATTTTATGGTGCTGAAAAAGTAAAAAAATGATACGGATGTATTCTTGCAGTATTCTGTATGTTTCCTGGATTCATAACTTGAATGGTTTGGAATTTTGTGGCCTTTTAAATATTTCCAAATATGGAATCTGCATCTGGTTTTCCTGAACTTCTTTCCCCCTCAAAGTCTTGTAAATTTATGGAAGAGGGTGGAAAGAGAGTGAAATACACATTGTAGCTGCTACAGCAGTAAAAAATAAAGCAACTGGAAAAGAAAATGTTAGTGCAGAGTTTGCAGGAAAGAAGAACATAAACACTAAACGTGTGATGTTCCCCCCAAATAATTCCAGAGCAGCCCACAGGAAATCAGAGCACTTGAAATAATATTTAACTCTTTCTAAACAAATTTAGTGTATGGATTCAGCACAGTCTTGATATTTTCACCCTGAATAAATGTACTTGTTCAAAAAAAAAAAAAAAAAAAAAAACATGCCATTTTAGGACTCCTGATAATTGGTGTTCATTTTAAGCACTGTGTTTGAATAGGAAACGCAGCGTTTGATAAGAAAAGGCTGCATTTGACTTGCTTTGTCTACAGTTTAAATGCAGCACAGTAGGTCATAGTGCATTCAGAGAAACCCAAAGTAGGTCATATGGAGCCTCTGAACTGCCTTGTGTACGGCCCTTTTTAAAGTCAATAGAATTTTCCTAACCTGTGTTTGACGTGCATTTGAAACACACACAGGATAATGCCTGTCAACATGTGCCCTTAATGATTCAAGTGTATAATGGGATTAGTGGACCATAAATGTATTTTTTAGTTTTCAAAATGCTCAAATAGCAGCTCTCCACCTCTAATTTCTTCTCCCTCTCCTCCCCCTAGTGCTTTCTATTGGCTAAACAAAAATTTACCTTGTGGCATCTGGGGCCTTCAAAATATGGGGCTTGGTTGATACACAAATGCGTTCAGCAACATACAGGAGTGTAGTTGTTATAAGAATGTTTCCGAACATAATCAATTGATAGTGAAATGCGTTGGACAATAGGGGCCAAATCCTGTTTCACCTGACAGGGATTTTATGTGCATATGTACTGTAAGCCAAGGCGATTATTGAGCATAGGTACAGTGGGTGCATTGTTTTTATGTTTAACCACTTGAGGATCAGCCGCTGCAGTTATAATGGGGCAGGTTGGCTCCCCTGGGCAAATCGGCATAGCTGTAAGTCTGCTGCTTTAAGACCACTAGGGGGCGCGCGCACGATGACGGAGCCGATGCGCGTGACCGGTAGCCACAATGTCACCCGCAATCGCTCCTGAGAGAGACAGAACGGAGATCTGTCAATGTAAACTGACAAATATCCATTCTGTCAGGAGAGAGGAGACAGATTGGCTGTTCATACTAAGTATAAACAGCGATCGGCCCCCTCCAAGGAGTCGATTTCCCCACGGTTAGAATCAATCCCTAGGACACACACTTAACCCCTTGATCGCCCCCTAGTGTTAACTAATTCCCTGTCATTGACATTTATACAGTATTCAGTGGCTATTTATAGCTCTAATCATTGTAAAAATTTTAATGGTCCCAAAAAAAGTGTCCGATGTGTCCGCCGCAATATCGCAGTCCTGCAAAAAAATGGCATATCACCCCCATTACTAGTAAAAAAAAAAATAATAATAATAATAATAAAAATGCCATAAATATATCCCCTGTTTTGTAGACGCTATAACTTTTGCGCAAACAAATCAGTATATGAATATTACATTTTTTTTATTATTTTTTTTTTTACTAAAAATATGTAGAAGAATACATATCAGCCTAAACGGAGGAAGAAATTAGTTTTTTTATATTGTTTCCAGGATATTTATTATAGCAAAAAGTAAAAAAAAATAGCTTTTTCTTTTTCAAAATTGTCGCTCTTTTTTTTTTTGTTTATAGCGCAAAAAATAAAAAATGCCACCAAAAGAAAGCTCTATGTGTGGCAAAAAAAGGACCTAAATTTTGTTTGGGTACAGCGTCGTACAACCGCACAATTGTCAGTTAAAATGACGTAGTGCCATATTGCAAAAAATGACCTGGTCATTAAGGGGTCAAATCCTTCTGGGGCTTAAGTGGTTAATAAATGTTCTTAAGAAAATTTGACACTATCGGATCTATGTTATCTGTTTTGAGTGGAAAATAAAAGTATACAAGATATGAACGGAGGAAAATTTTAAATAAGCACAGTTCTAGTAATAGGGGATCATTGTGTTCTGATGAGTTTCCTTTTTGCACAGGGTATGCAATTTACACAGTTAGGCCACCATAGACGAGTAGAAAACCAAAGTTCTGTTGATTGGAAAATTCAAATGGCACATATGATTTCTTTTGTTTTTCCAAACAGAATGTTGGATCAGGCACTTTCAGTTGCTGCACGAAAATCTGGTTTCGCAGCTAGCACACTAATGATGTGAAAAACGAACGACCAAGAATTTTTGGTTTGGTTTTCAACGCATCACACATTTAAGGTATTAATGTACAATAAAAACCTACATAGTAACAGTGCTTAATAAATTTTATATATATATATATATATATATATATATATATATATGTATGTATGTATGTATGTATGTATATTAGAGAATCTAGTTCCACCCCCTGCCCGTAGTGACGTAAGTGTCATTCTCTGCAACTTTTTTATGTGAGCCCAAGGTGTCATGATGGGAGTGTTTTTCACAGGGTGAGAACAAGTTTGGGTTTTGGTGGAGCTCTGAGTGGTGGTCGCTCCGAGTCTGCAAATGACATAGCCAGAGAGGACGGGAGAATTGCATTGAAAGCTATGCTGTCTTGTTGAGATTTCTATTTACTACATCTACCGTAGATACTAGTGACAGAAAATCCCTCTATTAAAGGGTTAGGGTTCACCTTTCCCCAAAAACTGCCCATGCAAATAAGGGGTGTCGGTAGATAAAAACAAACTGTGGAGCTCTGACTAAATTTGAATAATGCCCTGGTGTAGGCCATTTACGTACCTCCTGAAGCCTGACTGAAATAATCCATTTGTCAATCTGGAACACTTTCTCTTCACTTTCTGTCCTGTAGGAACAAACAAAAATGAGAGAAAGTGAGGCAAATTCCCATTTAGACCATTATCACTGAAACAAATGCCCCAACTGGAAGATGCCCACTTTGTGTTCTTGTAACAACTCGAAATCTTGGCTTTTTAATCCTGTTTTCTCCTATTGACAATGGTTACCAGGACCAGTAGCGATGACAATGGTTAACAGGACCAGTAGCGATGACAATGGTTACCAGGACCAGTAGCGAGTTTGAATCTCTCCATCATATTATACCCAGACAGCAAAAAAATTAAAAACTGACAAGAGGTTCTACCCTCTCACAACTGTATCCAAATCTAAAAGACAATTTGCTTTAGATACTCACTTTTTAAAAAATAATTTATTTACCTTACCTATCACCACTATTTAACCTCACTTTCATTGGCAGTTGCTAAATTCATTCATACCACCAGGTGTGTGTGGGGGGGGGGTTCTGCAAGCCCATTGTACATCACATCACATGCTTGTGGCATGATGCTGCAAAACTACAACTCCCAAGATCCCTCATGCACATTGCTGTGCCCAAAATATTCACACAACTATATCATCCCATATGTGACTACCTGTAGATGATTTTTGGTATTGCAGCTGCCTTCTGCACAAAAATCCAGAAAAGGTAAGGTGCGTGGACCCCCTTCTCTTATTAAGAGGAGTCCTAATCATGTGTGGGGTTTATTTAACAGTAGATGTTTTTAAAAACAAAAAAAAAAATGACCTAAGTTTAGCGTGGCTTTTTTTTTTCTGGTTTAAACTTGTTCAGGAATTTTATACATTTAGAATATAAAACATGCAGAGATAAGGGATTACTAGCAAAAAGGAGGTAGAGATTTGCCGGCGGTGAAGTATTTGCAAGCTTATTACTCATATAGCAAGAGCATTGCTTGTTCATTAATATTTCATAGAACAGACTTCCATTTTAGTGCAGTCTGGACAACGAAGAAACATCAGGTCTCTGTAGCCATTAGCTTTTAATATTGCTATAGTTCCTCCGCAACCTTTACTTGACATGTAGCGGATATATTTAAAGAAGACAAACGTTTGATACATTTTTAAACATGCAAGATTTAATTCCCTTTTCTTAATTTCCTAAGTTATAATGATGCATTTTCTATATTTGTCAGGAAATGACCCACATTTGAAAAGTGTCTGTTTCCTATTTTTCGTTCTTTTTACAGCAGTTGCTATATATGTAAAGAATATTGCAGATATTGTACCTTTTACATGACTGGAGGAGCTGCAGAAAGGTAGTGGTCTATTTGTCGCAGGAATAAGCAAAGTACCAGATTGTCTTGACATGTGGGCTTATTCAGTAAAGCACAGTGCAGTATGAACAGAAAACCAATTAAAATCAATCCATCAATGACTGGACTGCAGTAAACTGGAATGTGTAAGTTTGCAAGAAAAGTCGTGTGTAATAGGGGAAATTGTGTAGAAAATCAACACATCAACCCCAAATATATCGTTATTACATGTACTGTATATCTTACTAAAACAGTGTACTCAAAATTGCTAAAAAGGATGTTCCAGCATACAAATCAGCTGATAAGACTTTTCCCGTTGGAGACATAATATTCTCTGTATCCATTCATCTTTTTCATCTGTCTGATCCCCACTAAGCAGGCAGATGACAGGCCCGTGTCTGCTCTGCTTGTGCATAGCAGACACAGCCTGGTTTCCTCTGTAGGCGGTCGGATGTAAACAATCTAATTGTCATTTGATCCGATCTATCAGACGGATGGGTAACGGATTCCCCAACCATCTGTTAGCTGATTGGATGTCGACGAGTGCTCGTTTACATCCGCCACTCCATAGAGCACAATGGATGGTCCCATCGGATCGCCCAAAAAACCGACAGGCTGACCTGATCGGTCCACCCGCATGAAAGACCCCTTACTGTTCCATGAAACTTAGAAGTGTGTACACTGAGCTGTTTATCCAGCGCATTTCCCAGACAAGGTGCATTTTTTTCAGGGATACATGTGCAGCTAAGACATCTTATTAATATCCAGAAACCTATATATAAATGTGTATAAGAATTTCTCCAAAAGCATAATATTCTGAAGTATACTACAGGGGCATAGTTTTATTTCATACACATCTCATATATACAAGCTTTTGTAAACATCGCATGGGCTTTGAACCTGCATGTTAAAAACATGATTATATCCTGATTCCATTATAGAATGTGTCCCCAGAGGACCAAGTCACCTTCCACCCAGGTGGAATATACAGTAAACCCCCCCCCCAAGAGAACAAAAAAAAACAGCTTGGTGGTCTTACCACTCCAAATGTATAGTCCAGGACCGAAAGGATTGGACATAAAGCTGACTGACTTCAACTTGAGCCTACACTGTCCAATTAGATGCTCAGTGCATCCACTTCCCTATGTGGAAGTTTAAGGAAGCTCCAGAGAGTACTTTGAAGCTGGCAGCAGTTCTTTCTAGACTTAAGCGTAGGCAAATTGAATAAACAAAATATGTACTGCAAAATATTTTATTGCTCCTCAAGAGTGGGAATTATTTTTTTCAATGGAGCTTTTTTTATACGCGCATAATCCAGGCCAGGTACCGGGCCGAGTCAACAGGCACAATCTAACTGGCAGGCTGGGGCTACAGGGGTAAGGAAAGTGGGCCTGGGGGAGGATGACCTGACCCCCCTCAAATGGGAGATGAGAGCTATAAGTGAGAAGATGGTCAAACAAGAGAGTAAAATGGATGAAATGGAAAACAGGATTAGAAGAAACAATGTACGGATAGTGGGGCTTCCTGAGCACAGTGAGGGTGCAGACCCCGCTGCTTTCCTGGAAAAGTGGTTTAGGGCAGGATTCCTTTACACCATTTTTTGCAATAGAGAGGGCACTCAGGGTCTCCACTAGGCCCCCTCAATCTGCAGCCGCCCTCCCCCCCAGGTCTTTATTGGCAAAAATGTTATACTACAAGGATAAAGTGACTATAATACGTAGAGCTAGAGAATATATATATATATATATATATATATATATATATATATATGTATTTTTTTTTTTTCTTTATAACGGCACTAGGATGTCTATATACCCATATTTTTCCCCAGACCTTCAAAAGCGGAGAGCTAAGTTTGGGGAAGTGCAACGCAAACTACGCCAATTAAATCTAATAAATGCATTACTATACCCAGCAAGACTACGAGTAACTGCTTTTGGGGAGACTACATTTTTTGAAACTTCTGAGGGGGTGGCAGAGTGGTTGGCAACCCATAAGGAGATTCTAGAAGAACAGGATGGCTCTACCCAGCAATTTTGGGGACAACGTGACTGAGTATAAGTTATAATACAAGACTAATATAAAACTAGGGAGATGTGAGGAAGAGAGAGAAGTGACTTATAATGATATGTTTTTTTTTCTCTCTCTCTTCTTTTCCCTCCTTTTTTTTTTTTTTTTTTTGCACGAAGGAGGTGGGGGTTGAGGGTGTGGTGTATGGAAGGAGGGGAACAGCAAAATGTAATCTTCTACTGTATGTTGTATTTGTCTTTTTTTCTGTTTTATGGGGAAGGGGATGGGATGAAATTTAAAAAGAATTACAACGATAACATTCATAATGAGGTGTGTATAGGTAGGTCGCAATAGAAGGCCCCTAGCCAAACATAGTAAGGTGATGAGAGAGGAATATAGGAGAAGTGATTGGTGTGACTGGACTGTTTGGTATGCAAGTTTTGGTATGTATGTAAGGTTTAGGGAAGAATGTAAGAAGAACATTAAAAATAATAGTTTTCTACAAGTTGCACTTGATCTCCAAGATATCATTTGCAAATACACAGGCAAAAAGCATGAAGAAGAAATGGCACGAGTTAATGAGAAAAGGGAAATCACATAATGTCACAATGTCAATAGGAAATTCAAGTACTAATGATTAACCACTTGCCTACTGGGCACTTAAACACCCCTCCTGCCCAGACCAATTTTCAGCTTTCGGTGCTCTCACACTTTGAATGACAATTACTCAGTCATGTAACACTGCACCCAAATGAATTTTTTGTTCTTTTTTTCATACAAATAGAGCTTTCTTTTGGTGGTATTTGATCACCTCTGAGTTTTTTTATTTTTTGTGCTATAAATGAAAAAAGACCGAAAATGTTGAAGAAAAACGCATTTTTCTTTGTTTCTGTGATAACATTTTGCAAATTATTAATTTTTTATCATGAATTTTGGCCACAATTTATACTGCTACATATCTTTGGTAAAAATAACCCAAATTAGTGGATATTATTTGGTCTTTGTGGGTGGTGTGTCATGCTGTTATCACCTCATTTTCTTTCGTTCATAAAACTGGGGAAGGAGAAGTTTGGGGGGGTATGCGCACGGCCAGCGATGCCAACACTTTTGAAGCTTAATCTTTTCTACATGTCTGTAAGTGCAATTTTAATTTTAAATTAAAAGAGAGATTTTACACTATTAGAGCACTTTTTCTCTTTTATGGCGAATCACTGATAAAATATTATCTAGATTGGGATATCCTGTGGTATATTGGTTGTAGCGGATCGTTAATTAAGGAATTACTAATGGCATTGGAGGATTAGGAAGTCTGGATTAGACTTTGTTGCCTATATGCTATCTATCCTAAAATATCTGGTAAGGAGCCAATTCTTATCTTGATGGTGGTGAAGTTTTTCACACAGATGACATTGTGAATATGAATATGGATTAAAGGACCTCTACACTGCCAATTAAGTTTGGACTTTTTACAGCTGGACTGTTATGAGGATTAATTTAACTAATTTTTTACTTTTAATTTTTTATTTATTTAATTTTTCACATAATTATTTGAGTTTCATGCTATTTAATTTTTGTTATATATGTTTATTTTGAGGAGGATGGTTAAAGCACGCTGATTTATTCAGCTATTATCACTTGATGTGTTTATATGATTAGTAGTGTATGGTATATAGTTATTTTTGGCTCCATCCAACATTAATTGCATCTATAGGTTGTAACATCCTTCCTTCCCCTCTCCTTTGAGTATATAAGGTTTGAAGGGGAGGGGTGAATTCAAGTGTCATTTATTTAGACACCTCTGGGAGGAGTGCGGTTTATTCAAACCTTCACGAGCATAGGAAAACCGAAGAATTTGCCAGTTTTTGCCCTAAATTAAAATTTGGGTTGCATAGGTTTTGTCACATACCTTGTCTTGAGGCAGAAGGCAGATCACAGCAGGCAGGGCAAGTAGGAGACCAGAACGAATGCCAGGGTCGGAACACTGTAGTCAGGAGAGGAGAGATCAGAAGTGAAGTCATGAAGCAAGCCGGGGTCATACACAAGAAGCAGACAGGGTCAGATCCAAGGTCAGAGCCAGGAGAGAAGCAGGGAAAATCCAGTAGCCAGCCGGGTCGGTAACTGGAAGTCAGAAGCATAAGCACACAGGAAACAAGGGCAACAGGGAAAAAATTCTGTCTGGTCCCCCATGCTACTATGTACTAACTCAATAGAATCCAGTGCACCGTATAAGAAATGTGATGGGGCTTGCTGCTTAATACCTATGTGTTAAGCAGCAACACCACATATAACCAAATGTAAAAAATAAGAAATAGTGAAGGGCTAGCCCTCTAATAAAGATAAGATATGTGTATGGGTGTTAGAAATGCAAGAAGCTGATGTGAATATACAACATAGAAATAAACATTTACATCAATGGTGGAAACCCCGAATACCAGAATTATTATTATTATACAGGACTTATATAGCGCCAATCATTTGCGCAGCGATTTACAACATCAGGGCAGACAGTACAGTTACAATACAATTCAATGCAGGAGGAATCAGAGGGCTCTGCTTGTTAGAGCTTACAATCTCTAAGAAGGACGGTCAAGTGATAAAAAAAGGTAATAATAACTGTGGGGGATGAGATGATGAAGAAAATAAAAGAACAGTTATTAGGTGAGGGCAGGTAGGCTTCTCTGAAGAGAAAGCAGTTGGAGATGGTCTGACAGATTGGGATAGGGAATTCCAAAGGATGGGAGAGGCTCGGGAGGAGGTGACGAGGAAGATAGAGAGCAGGAGGTCTTGGGAGGAACGGAGAAGGCGATTTGGTTGTTTAAGACTAGGTTAACGATGTAGCTGGGGGCAGAGTTGTGGATGGCTTTGTAAGTTATTAGTATTTTTAATTTAAATTTGTTGGTTGAGTGGAAGCCAGTGGAGGAATTTGCAGAGAGGGGGTAGCAGACGCGGAGCGGTTTGTAGGGTGGATGAGTCTGGCAGCAGCATTCATGATAGACTGAAGGGGGGGGGGTAGCCTATTTTAAAAGTTAAGCCAATGAGAAGGGAGTTGCAGTAGTCAAGGCAAGAGATAACCAGGGAGTGAATCAGGAGCTTTTGGTTTCATTGATAAGGAAGGGACATATTTTGGAGATGTTGCCGAGGTTAAGGTGGCAAGCCTTGGAAAGTGATTGGTTATGGGGCTGAAAGGAGAGTTTAGAGCCCAAGATGATACCTAGCACCCTGGCATGTGGGAATGGGTTGATGGTTGTGCAATTGCTTGTGACAGAGAAGTCAGGGGAAGAGGCACTAGTGGAGGAAATATTATGAGCTTGGTTTTGGACAGGTTGAATTTGAGGAAGCGGTGTGACATCCAGAGAGATATGTCTGTTAGTAAGTTAGTAATGCGTAAGGAGACTGATGGGGTTAGCTGAGGGGTGGAGAGCTAGATTTGGGTGTCTTCAGCATAGAGATGATATTGAAAGCCATGGGAGGCTACCGTTGACTCAGGGAGGAGGTGTAGATTGAAAATAAGAGAGATCTGAGAAAGGAACTTTGGGGGCCCCTGATGGAGAAAGGAAGAGGAGTGGAGGAAGTACAATTGCAAGTGACACTGAAGGTGCGGTGGAATAGGTAGGATGAGAGACAGTGAAAAGCACAGTACAGAATAGTGTCCAAAATAGAATAACTCACTGAAAGCAAAGTGCAAATATGTAAAGTGGTAGCATAAACACATAAACCCTGTGACAATAAGGTAAACAAAAAAAAGTGATAGTGACACCTCCTGGTAGTAACACTGTGTATCAAATAGTAATAGTAAAACAATATGGGTGAACAAAGTCCTTATAGTGAATGCTGTTGTGTGAATACTTGTTCTTAGTATGCAAACCCCTTGTGTCTCTCCATCGGCCATTAAATTCGCTCACCTCACATTCAGACCTGTTACAAGTCCAAATACACCTTTCCCTTAGGGGTATATATATCCAGTGGCAGGCGACTTTCAGGGGATCTCAACTTTCCTCCTAGGGTGACTTGCTTCTGGTTGTGCAGTAATCCTCATGCAGGTTTAAAAAATTAAAAAGCCAGCATAAAATCAGTGTTTTATTTAAAGACAATCAAGTAACACTCACATTTGTTAGTGCACTTACTCCAGTGCACTTGGGTAGAACACTTGAGACATTAGGGGTGCATGGCCCCCTTAAAGTGGTTCTAAACCCTTACAACACACTTTGACCTACAGGTAAGCCTAGATTAAGGCTTACCTGTAGGTCCAAGAAATATCCTATACGGTTTAGGAGATATTTGCCCAAAGACGGGCACCGCCAGCAGCGCGCAGGCGCACTGAGCGCGGCATTTTCAACAACGGAGCTGTCGCGCGTGTCGGCTCCCGTGCGTATGCGCGGGAGTGACGTCATGACGGCTTCGCCGAATGACAGCGGCGGAGCTGCGAGAACCCACCGAGAAGATGGATGCGCCGGACTACAGGGGACAGCGGTGACATTGCTGGCTCCTGTGTCAGGTAAGTGCCACATAATGGACTACTATGCGATGCATAATAGTCCATTATGCTTTGCCTATGCATCTAGATATTCACAGCAGCTCGGCTTAGGGAGATCAGGATTCGCTTCCTACTTCTCCGTGATGACATCACAAAAAAAACTTTCATGGTTATTCATGTGACTTCTTCAAGAAGTGAGAGTCCTGACGCCACCATACTGCCTTATAAAATATGGAATAATTGTATATTTTGCAGGCGCCATTTTTTAGAAGTCTATGGCGCCCATTTTTCCTAGGGTCCAATGTGTTTAATAAACAAAATTCAATTCCAGCCTGTGATTGCCATTATCATGGAGGCACAGTCCAAGAACCAAAATCTGGCTGAGCTTCCAGATAAAACCTGGGTTTTATAACTTTTCAAAATGTATTCAATTTTGGTATTGGAGGTTTCCGCCACTGTTGAAAATGTTAATTTCTATGTTATATATTCACATCAGCATCAGTTTCTTGCATTTATAATACCCATACACATATCTTATCACTATTGGAGGGCTAGCATTTCACTATTTCTTATTCTTTACAAAGGGCAACAGGGAGCTAAAGACCAGTTTGCAAAGTCTGTGAGTAACTGTCATCCTTATAAAGGCCAGGGGCCGCCAAGATCTATCGCACGTGACGTGCATCAGTGCGCACAGGCATGCGCCACGAACAAGCATGCACTTGCCTATTTCTATCAGATATGCACTTGTAGTCCTGCAGAGATGAGCATAGCCATGCAGGGTATTGACAGGCGTGCCAAGCCTCCAGCTTGTCCCTTGCCAAGCCTCCAGCTTGTCCCTTGCCAGATGTTCTCCGTGGACTATGGAGGAAAGAGGGGAAAAGCCCATATGTATTAAATCACTGCTCCTACAAGTTGTCCCCCCCCCCCATTGTGGCCCCCAACAGCAAATGTTTGTGTTAATACCTACTTTTTCTTTAGGCCAGTCATTTGACCATGCAGGGTCCTCTTCAACTCTTCTTTAGGTTATTGACATCGGTGCTGCTTTCTGTACGAGTACACTGGGAATGAAATGTTCTTGGTTACACCTCCTGGGTGGTGACTCATGCAATCCCGCATTCACAGTATGTAGGAAATCCTCTGGGTTGAGGGATGTCAGGAGTCATGCAAGCCAGAAGATGGAGAATATCTTAATGGGAAGAAGCACTGTGTGGGACAGATTCAAATTGAAAATGATTATTGCAGTTAGACCTGCTTTTCAACACAGGACTTTGAAAAAATGGCAGCCTGGAATTGGTCTTTAATTATTGTTTTTTTTTATTATTTTGTTTGACAAAACATTATTTCAGTGTTCTAAGTTGAATACAGTGGTGTGAAAAAGTGTTTGCCCCCTTCCTCATTTCCTGTTCCTTTGCATGTTTGTTACACTTAAGTGTTTCGGAACATCAAACCAATTTAAACAATAGTCAAGGACAACACAAGTAAACACAAAATGCAATTTGTAAATGAAGGTGTTTATTATTAAAGGTGAAAAAAAATCCAAACCATCATGGCCCTGTGTGAAAAAGTGATTGCCCCCTAAACCTAATAACTGGTTGGGCCACCCTTAGCAGCAACAACTGCAACCAAGCGTTTGCGATAACGTGCAATGAGGCTTTTACAGCGTCCTGGAGGAATTTTGGCCCACTCATCTTTGCAGAATTGTCCTAATTCAGTTACATTAGAGGGTTTTCGAGCATGAACAGCCTTTTTAAGGTCATACCACAACATCTCAATAGGATTCAGGTCAGGACTTTGGCTAGGCCACTCCAAAGTCTTCATTTTGTTTTTCTTCAGCCATTCGGTGGTGGACTTGCTGGTGTGTTTAGGATCATTGTCCTGCTGCAGAACCCAAGTTCGTTTCAGCTTGAGTACACGAACAGATGGTCGGACATTCTCCTTCAGGATCTCTTGGTAGACAGCAGAATTCATAGTTCCTTTTATCACGGCAAGTCTTCCAGGTCCTGAAGCAGCAAAACAGCCCCAGACCATCACACTACCACCACCATATTTTACTGTTGGTATAATGTTCTTTTTATGAAATGCAGTGTTCCTTCTACGCCAGATATACTTGAACACACACCTTCCAAAGAGTTCCACTTTTGTCTCATCGGTCCACAGAATGTTGTCCCAAAAGTCTTGGGGATCATCAAGATGTGTTGTGGAGAAATTGAGACGAGCTTTGATGTTCTTTTTGCTCAGCAGTGGTTTTCTCCTTGGAACTCTGCCATGCAGGCCATTTTTGCCCAGTCTTTTCCTGATGGTGGAGGCATGAACGCTGACCTTAACTGAGGCAAGTGAGGCCTGCAGTTCCTTGGACGTTGTTGTGGGGTCTTTTGTGACCTCTTGGATGAGTCGTCGCTGCGCTCTTGGGGTAATTTTGGGCGGCCGGCCACTCCTGGGAAGGTTCACCACTGTTCCATGTCTTCGCCATTTGTGGATAATGGCTCTCACTGTGGTTCGTTGGATTCCCAAAGCTTTGGAAATGGCTTTATAACCCTTTCCAGACTGATAGATCTCAATTACTTTCTTTCTCAATTGTTCCTGAATTTCTTTGGGTCTCGGCATGATGTGTAGCTTTTAAGGATCTTCTGGTGGACCTTACTGTGTCAAGCAGCTCCTATTTAAGTGATGCCTTGATTGTGAACAGGTGTGGCAATAATCAGGCCTGGGTGTGGCTAGAGAAATTGAACTCAGGTGTGGACAACCACAGTTATAGTATGTTTTAACAAGGGGGGCAATCACTTTTTCACACAGGGCCATGATGGTTTGGATTTTTTTTCACCTTTAATAATAAACACCTTCATTTACAAATTGCATTTTGTGTTTACTTGTGTTGTCCTTGACTATTGTTTAAATTGGTTTGATGTTCCGAAACACTTAAGTGTGACAAACATGCAAAGGAACAGGAAATGAGGAAGGGGGCAAACACTTTTTCACACCACTGTATATGCATCATACATGCCATCTTTATGTAGATATCTTTATAAACATTTTGCAATAATTAATTTTCCTTTTTCTTCCCTTGTAGGTGGAAGAACCTCAATTTAATAAGCTTCAAGGCAGCTGCCCTTATGCACTGTATGTGGCCAGTCACTGATGGCACCTAACTAGAAGAGAAATTAGCAGACGTGTACAATATTGTGACTTTCTTCTAAGTATAAGTCGACCAGCATTGTCATGTTCAGACGTCAGGATCTGCCTGGAATGCATGTACGTGAATCCTTTACCTGCACGGGTGTTTCCGATCCATTTGTTCTGGATGCACAAAATATCAAGGCAGGTTTCCAATAAGAGTGATCAGTTTTTTTGTGTGATAACAATGTTCAGTATTTGTATTCTCTTCAGTTATTTTAAAGTAAATGAAAGCTTTATGTTATGTTCTTGCTTTAAATAGAATATATTAGAGGTCGACCGATATGGGTTTTTCTCTGGCCGATGCCGATAGCCGATATATGATGCCGATTTTTTTGGGCCGATATGTTAGGCCGATTTTATTTTATTTATTTTTTTCCTTTTTTCTTTATTTTTTTTTTCTTTTAATCCCCCTTGATCTAACACACCTTTCCCACTGGGGCGTTTTTCAGGCGCTTTTGGGCTAAAAATAGCGCCTGTAAAGTGCCTGCAAAATGGCTCCCCTGCAGTCTGTGTGAAAGACAGAGTGCTTTCACACTGAGGCGATGCGCTGGCAGGATCTTAAAAAAAAGTCCTCCAAGCAGCACGTTTGGAGTGGTGTATACCGCTCCTCCACCACTCCTGCCCATTGATATGAATGGGCACCACTGCCGAAGCGCATGCAATGCGATTTGGCAGCAGTGCTTCACGGGCGCATTTAACCTCTTCCTTGGCCGCTAGCTGGGTTTTATGCGCCCCACTAGCAGCCAAATAGCACCGCTAAAATGATGGTAAAGAGCCGCTAAAACTTGCGTTTTACCATCAACGCCTGCCCGCTCCAGTGTGAAAGCAGTCTTCATAAGTGATACAGAAAATTTCTTACATTTAAACATTTATTAAACAAAACAAACCTCCAATCAGTTTACTTGTATGTATGATTTAGATTAAAAAAAAAAACTATATATTAAATAAAAACAGGTAGTCAAAACTTTTGGACGAAAAAAAAAAAATGGGCTAACTTTACTGTTTTTATTTTATTTTTATATTTTTTAAATAGTGTATTTTTTTCCCAAAAAAATGCATTTGAAAGACCTCTGTGACATAAAATATTGCAACAACCGCTATTTTATTCCCTAGGATCTCTGCTAAAAAAATATATATAATTCTAAGTGATTTTCTGGCAGAAAATACAGGATTTTTACTTGTAAGCAACAAGTGTCAGAAAAGATTTAGTCTTTAAATGGTTAAACTGAGAACTTCTACACACTGAGATGACTTCATTCATTCAAGTGTAAACATTGTATCTTTCTGTTCTTTTCTTGGCAGTCTGCCCAGAGAGGAGGAAAGTGTTTCTATGAGGACTCAGGCAACTTACACTGACTTCTTACAGAAGTCATTTCAAAGTCCCGCTGTAGTTCTAAATCGGCTTTTTATCAGCACATTCGGCCGATGCCGATTAATTAAAAAACGGCAAATATCGGCCGATATATCGGTCGACCTCTAGAATATATTGTGGTTTCATACATAACACCAATCAGCCATAACTTTATGACCACCCACCTGATCTGTGGAGGCATGCATGCCACCATGGACCTCTGAAGGTATGCTGTGGTACCTGGCACCAACCTATTAAAGGTATCGGTAACAGATTCTTTAAAACCTCTAAATTGCAAGATGGGGCCTCTATGGATTGGACTTGTTTTTCTAGCACATCACAAAGTTGCGCAATTGGATTGAGATCTGGCGAATTTGAGGCCAAGTCAATATCTTTAACTTTTTATTGTGTTCTTCAAACCATTCTTGAACCATTTGTGTAATGTGGCAGGGCGTGCTATCCTGTTGAAAGAGGCCACTGCTATCAGGGAATAACGTTTCCACAAAGGGGTGTACTTGGTTAGCAACAATGTTTAGGTAGGAGTTTTTGGCAGCTAACATCCACATCCACTTGGGCAGGGCCCAATGTTTCCCAGCAGAACATTGCCAAAGTATCGTACTGCTTCCATCAGCTTACCTTCCTGCCATGCTTCATGCAGATGCCATCTCTTCCTCAAGTGAGTGACGTAACTGGCCATCCGCATTATATTAAAGAAAAGGTGATTCATCAGACCAAGCCATCTTCTTCCATTGCTCAATGGTCCAGTTCTACATGCCCATTGTAGGTGCTTTTGGCTGTGGACATGGGTCAGCATGGGTACCCTGATCAGTCTTTGGCTATGCAGCCCTATACACAGCACACTGATACCCATTTTTTTCTGCTTTCAATACATAACATTCAGGAACAAAATATTCACTTGCTCCCTACTATGACTTTCAGATATTGTTGTAACAAGATAATCAGTTATTCACTTTCTCTGTCATTGGTCATGAAGTTATGAATGATTAACATATGTTTATACATATAATGGTCAACTGAAGAAAATATAGTTTATTTTATATTCAAGAAAAAATATGAAATATTGCTTTTGAATATGTTGGAATATGTTGCCTTCTATGACGTAGGCTAGTGGAACTTTATAAATAGCTCAAGGTGAAATTTCACCACACAATTGAATGTTAGAAGACTAATTCCCTGTCAGATATCTAAGGTTTAAATCAGACAAACCAAGCAAAAACCAAATTCTTAACTTTTTTTAACCTCTTCACACCTAAGGGTAAAACAAATCTAAATGCCTAAGCACAATTTTGTGTGTTAGCAAAACTATACATATCACAACTGCTTTGTGCATCCAGGTCGATTATACCTTGTTTTTTCAGTACAAATTGGGCTTTCATTTGGTAGTAAATAGTTATGCTCCTATCTCCTGATTTGTTTATTTTTTTTGGATTTTTTTTTTATTAAACGGAAAACTGTCCCAAAATAGTAAAAAAATAAAAATTTTTTTAAAGTAGCTGTATATTTATTGTTACTTCCATAACCTACCAAAGAACAACCCAAACTAAAAGCTCCTGCTCCTGGCAATCACAACAATACCACATATGTGTATGTTGTTTGTTGTTTATACCTGTAGTACAGCCAAGTAGCACTAGTGCACATTTTGTTTTTTGTTGTCCTACTTAAAACACAAACTGACACTGATGCTAATTAAAAAAAAAATCCTGTCCAAAATATACTGACCCTGACCTTTGACCCCCTACTTGACCCAAACACTAGCCCTGGCACTCACCTCGATAAACCCTTGATCTAGGCATTTGTCTTTATTTTTTTTATTTAAAAAAAAATTTACAAACATTTTTTTTTCTTTCTGCAAGGAATGAGAAAGATACATTGTATCCTCCTCCTCCATTCACAGAAAGAAAAAAACAGGGACGGGCTTCACAGGGACTGATCACTGTGGTAGCCGATCATAGGCTACCACAGCGATCAGTGACCTGCAATCGGGAGATCTGGATCCCTATCATTAGTACAGGGCCCAGGGGCTCTCGTGAGAACAGAACAAAGGGAGAAATACATACTGTGTATGAGGCTTTATGTAAAAAAGTCCAGTGCATTTAGGCTGCATATATGTTACGTCAGCATGCAGGGGTTGGGTATAAAATGTTGCTTTTGTGTAAAGCAAAGATTGTATACATGCTTTTATTAACCTCTTGCTTACTGGGCACTTAAAACCCCTTCCTGCCCAGACCAATTTTCAGCTTTCAGCGCTGACGCACTTTGAATGACAATTGCGCGGTCATACAACCCCTGTCTCAAATTATATTTTTATATATTTTTTTCACACAAATAGAGCTTTCTTTTGGTGGTATTTAATCACCATTTGGGTTTTTATTTTTTGATAAATAAAAAAAGACAGAAATAAAAAAAAAAAAAAAAAAAGGTTCCGTAGATTGTTATAAAACTTTGCAAACGGGTAATTTTTCTCCTTCATTGATATTCGCTGATGAGGCTGCACTGATGGGTACTTATGGGTTGCACTGATGGGCACAGATAAGGCGACACTGATAGGCACTGATAAGACGGCACTAGGCCTGCAACTAACGATTATTTTCATAATCGATTAATCGGCCGATAATTTTTTCGATTAATCGGATAAAAAAAACTGAAAAGGGGGAGAAATGTATATTGTGTGTAATTTATTATAATACAAATTTTTATTTTTATTTTTGGTCCTTTTTTAAATTATTTAGCAAAAAAAATATAAAAAAAACAGTGGTGATTAAATATTACCAAAAGAAAAAAAGGCAGTTCAGCCACGTTTTTACCACCCTTTGCCAAAGCCAAGATTATACCTTCTGTCTCATTCTGCCTAAAATGACCCATTCAAGTGAATGGCGCTGAGCCACAGCTATGTTTTGCGATGAGGAGGTGCAACACTTTACACTGAATCTGAGCAACACAAATGCTATTTAATTCATTTTTTAATAGTTAAACCAAGCTCCCCCATCCCACCATGCTTTTTTTGGAAAATCAGTTTGCAAACTGTAAGAACCCCAGATCCCTCCTTTTGGTCTTGAAAGCATTCAAAACGCCAAGATCGGCGAGATTAAATGCTTTTTATTTTTACAAATGGTACCGTTTACTTTCCCGTGGACAGTGATGTAAGGTTTTTGCTTCTGGGTTCCTGGGGAGGGGGGCGTCCCCTCCTGCTGCTTGTAAAAGCAGTCCAGCAGTTAGTTAGCCGCTAGGATTGCTTCTGGCTGCATTCACACCTGAGCATAGCTTCTTTTGAGCATTTTTCCGTGTTTTTTTTTCCCACAAGTTTTTATGCATGACTTGCATGTTTTTGTATGCAGGGTTTTTGGGCTTTGGTGTGTTTTTTTATTTTTATTAGACAACAGAGATAACTATTATCAAGTTTAGGTTAGGAATATGAGTTGGGGCTAGGGTTATTTATTATTTTATTTCTTATTATAGGAATAATAATAAATACATTATTGAATTTATTTATGTATTTAATACTAAGTAACAAAAAAAATAACCCTTACACAGTACTGGTGAACACAAAACACAGTACTGATGAACACTTACCACACACACACACACCACGTCCTCTTGTCAGCTGGGAACTCCGCCGGCTGTGTCACCGTCCCCACACACCCGCTCCGGCCTCGTCATCATCCATGGAACCACACAGGCTAGCTGAGGCTCAGAGACACAGGCTGAACAACGCTCTGGGGGTGACGTCAGCGTGCAGCTCGCTGCCGCCGGGTGTACCAAGATGGCCGCCAGCTCCGGAGCTAGGCTGAAGCCGCGGCCCGCTCCGCGGATCGCATGGTGCGGACCAACTAATTGATAATGAAAATCGTTAACGATTTTTATTATCGATTATTATCGATAATATCGATTAATCGTTTCACCCCTAGACGGCACTACATAGTTACATAGTTAGTCAGGTTTTAAAAAAAGACACAAGTCCATCCAGTTCAACCACAAAAAAAATAAAAAATAAAATAATAATATCATACAATCCCATATACCCAATTCTATATCCACAGTTGATCCAGAGGAAGGCAAAAAACCCCAGCAGAGCATGATCCAATTTGCTAAAGCAGGGGAAAAAAAATCCTTCCTGATCCCCCGACAGGCAATCGGATTTCCCCGGATCAACTTTACCTATAAATGTTAGTGCCCAGTTATATTATGTACACTTAGTAAATAATCCTGGCCTTTCTTAAAGCAATCTACTGAGCAGGCCAGAACCACCTCTGCAGGGAGTCTATTCCACATTTTCACAGCTCTTACTACGAAGAAACCTTTCCGTATTTGGAGATGAAATCTCTTTTCCTCTAGACGTAAAGAGTGCCCCCTTGTCCTCTTTGTTGACTGTAAAGTGAATAACTCAACACCAAGTTCACTATATGGACCCCTTATATATTTGTACACGTTGATCATATCCCCCCTTAATCTCCTCTTATCAAGAGTTAATAAATTCAGTTCCTCTAATCTTTCCTCATAGCTGAGCTCCTCCATGCCTCTTATCAGTTTGGTTGCCCTTCTCTGCACTTTCTCCAGTTCCCCAATATCCTTTTTGAGAACTGGTGCCCAAAACTGAACTGCATATTCCAGATGAGGTCTTACTAAGGATTTGAACAGGGGCAAAATTATATCTCTCTCTCTGGAGTTCATACCTCTCTTAATACAAGAAAGGACTTTGCTCGCTTTGGAAACTGCAGCTTGGCATTGCATGCTATTATTGAGCTTATGATCTACTAAAACCCCCAGATCCTTCTCCACTGTGGATCCCCCAGTTGTACTCCCCCTAAAATGTATGATGCATGCATATTCTTAGCGCTGATGGGCCCTGATGGGTGGCATTGATGGGTGGCACTGACAGATGGAACTGATGGGCAATGATGGGTGGCACTGATGGGCACTGGTAGGTGGTATTGATGGACAGCACTGGTAATGACGCACTGATTTATAGGTGGCCCTGATGAGTGGCACTGTGAGGTGACACTGGGCACTGATGGGTGGTACTGTGGTCACTGGTAGGTGGTGCTGGTGGGCACTGGTGGTACCTTCACGATCGGGACTGATGTCCCTCTCACAGCCGCTGGTGATTGGCTTTTTTGTTCCCGAAAAAGGAGGAAAAATAGCAGATTACCAGCTTTGTTTACATCACATGATCAGCTGTCATTGGCTGACATCTGATCATGTGGTAAGGGGTCGGGATCGACCTCTTACTTCGATCTGTGATCAGGCAAGTATCATAGACTTGCTGATCACAAAGCGCACCGTGCACGGCCTGCAGAGGGCACGCAGGCCGCTCAAGTATGGGAGGACGTCCAGGGACACCCTCCCGGCAATTGGATGGCAGGTGGTTAAAATCTAAAGATATAGGAGCCTTTACTAGCAGATATAGACATGCAATGTCGGCACAGACACACACAGTGTCAGGACAAGCACACGCACAAACACACAGTGTCAGGGAGCACACACACACAAACACTCAATTGCTTGTTTAACCACTTCCCGACCAGCGCACGACGATGTACGTCGACAGAATGGCACGGGCAGGCATATTGGCGTACAGGTACGTCCAATATTCAATGCCGCCCTGCCATCGGGAGCGCGCCGGCGCGCTCCCGCGCTGGTCGGGACCCCCGTGAGTCCGGTCGCGGGACCCGCGGACTCGATCGCCGCGGGCATCCCCGCGATCGGCTCACGGAGCGGCCGAGTAAACAGCATTTCTCCATTCTGCCTAGCAACTAGTGACGCTGATCTCTGCTCCATGTGATTGGAGCAGAGATCAGTGTTCATTAAATGAAAGCCCAACCCCCCCACAGTTAGTAACACACCCCTAGGAACACTTAACCCCTACACTGCCACCCACTGGTTAACCCCTTCACTGCCAGTGTCATTTACACAGGAATCACTGCATTTATATAGCAGTGATTACTGTATAAATGACAATGGTCCCAAAAATGTCCGATGGGTCCCCCACAATGTCGCAGTCACAATAAAAATCGCTGATCGCCGCCATTACTAGTAAAAAAATAATAAAAAATTATTAATAAAAATGCTATAAAACTATCCCTATTTTGTAAACGCTATAACTTTTGAGCAAACCAATCAATAATCGCTTATTGCGATTTTTTTTTTACCAAAAATATGTAGAATACGTATCGGCCTAAACTGAGGGAAAAAAATGTTTTTTTATATATTTTTGGGGGATATTTATTATAACAAAAGGTAAAAAATAATGCGTTTTTTTCAAAATTGTCGCTCTATTTTTGTTTATAGCGCAAAAAATAAAAACCGCAGGGGTGATCAAATACCACCAAAAGAAAGCTCTATTTGTGGGAAAAAAAGGACGTCAATTTTGTTTGGGAGCCACGTCGCACGACCGCGCAATTGTCAGTTAAAGCGACGCAGTGCCGAATCGCAAAAAGTGGTCTGGTCTTTGACCAGCAAATTGGTCCGGTCTGAAAGTGGTTAACTGGCCTGGTGTGTCTACTACCCAAATATCATCCAATTTAAACATTCTATTTACTAAAAAAGAAAAAGAATTTTCAAAAGGTATACATGTACCTTTTGTTACAGGTGGTTAGATATAGTAAAGTCATATAAAATAAAAGAACATAATGGACGTATATAACGTTCACACCAAGGAAAACACCTTATAGTCATTTAAGCCAACGTATAGGCTGTAATACTGGGTTTAATGTGTGGAGAAGTTCAGGCATAATGATACCAATGAAAAATAATTTTATATTGATAGATATTAGCATTATCCCAAATGTCTTCCCAGTCCTCAATATCTAGGGTGCAACCTATGGCTTTTTCCTATTTAGTCTTATATTTATGATTGGGGAAAAAGTTCAGTGTTAATTGTAATAAGAAACCTATAAATGTCTTTTATGAGATGTTATCGTTAAGGTCCTTCTAGACAAATTTTCTCAAATGAGGTTAGATTAGCAAATAAAGATTTGGCAGTAAGTGTTTCAGCATAATGTTTACTTTGTAAATATGTGAATAAGGTTCTAAGTGGTATGTTATGTTTTTTTTTTGTTTTTTAAAAAGCTTATCTATAACTGAATTGTTGATGTTAACCAAGGGCTGGCCATTATACTTTCAGTACTAGAAGGAAGGAAAGAAAAATCTAGTTTTACAATATAACACAACATTCCTCGTGTGGAGCAATGTTGACAGGCTACTATTCGGAATATCTGTAATGGAGGACCAGAATAAAGTAAGGTAAGGGTAAGGAGGTAAGGGACTGTTCTGTGCTGTGTTAGAACAGGTAAGTACCGTATACCCTTTTTTAAAATTTAGGGAAAAAAAATCATTTAGAGTCACTTTAAGGAGTTTGTATGTATAGGAACGATCCAGAGCTGCTCAGTCTCAGCCCATCTGTTAGGCAGGTGTATTGCAGACCAAGCAGTCAGGTAGCACAGTCAGGCTACCAGGGAATATTTCTCAATGTTGGGAAGTGTAAGCCACCTTGTGATATTATACATAAACAATACTCATTTGAAATCTCGGCGCCTGTTGCTATCCCACGTAAAATTAAGAAAAGACTGTTGAAACTTCATCCAATTTAAAAGACAATTGTTTCATATTTGTGGCCAGCTTACAAAAACACAAAAAACTATGTCTAACTTAACAATTGAAAAATGTTATTGGTGTGTAATTATATATAATTTATAAGATGTTGTGGCATCTAAGACAAATGATTTTTCATTGTTTTGTCCTTCTAGAAAATGATGCGTCCTGTCGCTAACAATAATGTGACTTTTTGTGGAAGTGGCAAATCTTCTTGCCTCAGCCAAGACAGCATGAGAAGTGTAGAACAGTTTGGCTTGTATACCACCCAGCAGAGCAAATACAGCCATACTGTCAGCCAAAAGTCCATCTCCTGTCAGACACAAGAAACTATAAATGAGGCACATTTGCAGACCACAACCAGCAGAGATCTGGACGCAAAAAGTGATTTAAAGAAAAAGAAAACCCTTGGGAGGTCTGGAAAGCGTGGAAGACCCTCTGGAACCACCAAACTGGCAGGATACCGAACCAGCACCGGAAGACCTCTGGGGACCACCAAAGCTGCCGGCTTTAAGACAAGTCCTGGCAGACCACTGGGCACAACCAAAGCTGCAGGATACAAAGTCAGCCCAGGGAGACCTCCAGGTAGCATTAAAGCTCTATCACGGCTTGCAAATCTAGGTTACACAAGTAACAATGCAGCTTTCCCCTACCCCACAGCACTTAACAGAGGACTCCATTCTGTTGTGGATACCAATATCAAACACCCTGTTGAGTAAAAGTCATTTAGTATGGATGTTGAGAAAATATCAGATGCTTATATCATCACACTGTTGTCTTTAAAAATTACTTTAGACTAGAAATTCTGTTCAAATGCATCACACTTCAAAATGGCATAGTAGCAGGTTGTGTCTCTGCACCATTCGCATACATATTGCCCTTTTCTATTTGTCTGTGCGGGCTTGTATAACTTATTTTGCTGAGAGATGAGGGGGTAGTTTGCTTTTTAAAAACTTTGCATGCAATGTTAGTTTAGAAAATATGAATTCATGTGTGTGTGATATTTTAAAGTTATGTTATGAAATGCTAAAACAGCCATAAAAATTAAAAAGAAGCTTGAGAGGTGAAAGAATAATACCAAATATACAAACACATTGTCACTGTATGACCACATACAATGTAGCCAAAAATGTAAGATAGAACAACCATATAGACATGTACATGTATTTAAGCTTTATTCTTTCATCATTTCTGAAGTCTTTCTGAAATATTTACAGCACTTTCAAAAGGTGTAATGGATAGTGTAAATATGTCAAAATGCAATTATGTATTGTATATAAACCAGTATAAAATTTCAGATTTACAGTTGTGTGTTTTATAAAAAAAAAAAAAGTTAATATTTATACATGTAAACAAGGTCCTGACATATTTACTTTCTTCTGCCAGACAGAGGATGTAAAATTATATAAAAGTCAGAAAAAAACCTGAATGTGCTCCCTATATGAGCCCATCTAATTTCAGTTATGTATTTTATTCTTCATTTTTATTCAGGCATATGAGTACATTTGATGTCATCCACTTTTTATAGACCAACCCTACGTGTATTTAGTACATTGGTGAGCGGTAATCCATGTCAACCACGTATATATTAAATTTTGTCTAATTTAGTCTACAAAAAGTATAATCTGTGATCTAAAGCTGGGTACACACAGATTGAAATGAAGCTGGTTCCTGCTGAACTGTCCAAATTTTGATCTGTGTGTAGCCCTCTGTGTTCAGCAGAAGTCGATCGTTAGACCAACTTCTGTCGAATGGTCCTGCTAGAAAACCAGCAGTTGATCAGCTGTGCTTGTGTGGCTGCAGGAATGTTTTTATCAGTTTGGCCCGCTGGTTGAACAAAAACAAACTCGCAGTGTGTACTCAGCTTAAATATGTTTTTTGATGAAAAGTCAGTAAAGGAGTCATTTTCAGCCTAGTCTTTATTCATGTGAAATACCTACTCAGTTTCAGTGGTAATAGATATAAATTCCTAGTGAGGAGTCCCAGTGCTCATTGTTTTTCAATTTTTAACCACTTCCATACCAGACCATAGTAAAATGACGGCCGCAGGAACCCTTCCTCCCTCCGGGTGGACGTCATATAATCTCTTTAGCTTCCTGACATTGTGAAGAGCACGATGTCTGCCGGGCACCCACGATTGCTCATCACAGAGCAGGGACGTGGATCTGTGTGTGTAAACAAACAGATCCATGTCCTGTCATGGGAGAGGTGAACTGATCGTATTTTCCTTGTATATAGGAACAACGATCGGTCTCCTCACCTCATCGATCCCCTCCCCCCACAGTTATAATCACTCTATAGGACACACATTTAACCCCTTCAGCGCCCCCTGGTGTTAACCCGTTCCCTGCTAGTGACATTTATACAGTAGATCAGTGCATTTTTATGGCACTGATCTCTTTATAAATGTCAGTGGTTCCAAAATGGTGTCAAAAGTGTCTGATCTGTTCTCTGCAATGTCAGTCACGATAAAAATCGCAGATCACCGCCATCAGTAGAAAAAAATAAAAATAATAATAAAAATTACATAAATCTATCCTCTATTTTGTAGACGCTATAACTTTTGCGCAAACCAATCAATATACGCTTATTGCGATTTTTATTTTTTACCAAAAATATGTAGAATATATATCGGCCTAAACTGAAGAAAAAATAGTTAAAAAAAAAAAATTGGGATATTTATTATAGCAAAAAGTAATAAATATTGTGGTTTTTTTTTCAATATTGTCGGTCTTTTTTTGGTTTATAGCGCAAAAAATAAAAAAAAATGATCAAATTCTAATTTGGGTACAACGTCGCATGACTGTGAAATTGTCATTCAAAATGTGACAGCGCTGAAAATTGGTTAAGCATCATTGCACTCTGTCCCAAAATCAAATGACGATTAACAATAATTTTGTAGTTTTTAATTTGTTTGGTAAACCTGGTACAAACCTGGCTGTTCAGCGGCTGTTCAGACTGAGAATATGAAAAAAAAATGCCTAAAAAGTGGTTAACTTCAGTGAATACCATATGCTAAAATGATCCATGGATACCAGGATATTGAACTTAAATGCAAATCTTTCTTGCTTTCTTGTATGTCAGTGAGACCAGGCATCATGTAAAAGGCTCAATATGGAGGATGACCCCTTTCACACTGGGGCGCTTTGCAGGCGCTACAGCGCTAAAAATAGCGCATGCAAAGCTCCCTGAAAGAGCTGCTGCTGTGTCTCCAATGTGAAAGCCCTGAGGGCTTTCACAATGGAGCAGTGCGCTGGCAGGTTGGTAAAAAAAAGTCCTGCTAGCATCATCTTTGGTGCGGCGAAGGAGCAGTGTAGGGGGGTGGGGGTAAATGCGCCCTGCTGGCGGCCGAATAGCGCAGCGAAATTGGGGGTAAAGCGGCGCTAAAATTATTAGCGTTTTACCGCAGACGCCGCCCCGCCCCAGTATGAAAGGTGTCTTAGGATAGGTTCATCTTTTGTAACACATTATACCTGTATATAAAGTTGCTTCATTCTCCGCAAGGTGGGAGCTACGGGGCAGATAGCTATACTAAGTGTCTGCAGAAGCCTGACATGATCCACTGACCACTTTTGTTTTTTACAGATTTATTTTATGTAAACGTAGTAGTGACATACTTAACAAAGAAGTTTAGTGTTGTTTAAAAAAAAAAAAAAATTAAAGGGGTTGTAAAGATTCGCTGTTTTTTATTTATAAAATAACAAACATGGTATACTTGCCTCCCTTGTGCAAGGATTTTGCACAGAGTGGCCCCGATCCTCCTCTTCTGGCTTCCACCAGCGGCGTTCCTGGCTCCTCCCTGCATTGAGTGTCCACTCGGAGACCTGCTTTCCAAGGGGGCACTCGTGCGGGCGTGCTCCCGAGTCCCGCTGCTGCGTCCATTAACACAGCAGGACTTGGCCTCCCTTCCGTGTCACTGGATTTGATTGACAGCAGTAGGAGCCAATGGCTCCCGCTGCTATCAATCTGTCCAATGAGGACCTGAGACAGCGGCTGGAGCTGCTGGGCTCATTCATGTCGCTGGAAAGATTGGGTTCAGGTAAGTAAAGGGGGGGCCTGGGGGGCTGCTGCACGACAGAAGGTTTTTCACCTTAATGCATAGAATTCATTAAGGTGAAAAACCACAAGGGTTTACAACCCCTTTAAGATGTATACTCACTCCATGTTGTAGCATGGGTCTGATGCTGCTGCTGTCCCCTGCTGGCTCATGACCTCTGATTGCTCAGTTCTTGGTCAGCTCTGAACAGAGACTGTCACTGCTCTCTGCTCTGCCTGGAGTGTTTGGCAGGGGAGGGGGCCAAGAGCAGTTGGCTGCGAGGTTTAGCTTTGCACTGAGGGACTGAGCCAGTTGCCATTCAGACATCTGACTAGATCCTGACAATATGGTTGGGATCCTTTAAGAGCGGGCTTCAGCTTGCCGTCGGCTGAATCTGGGTCAGAGAAGAGCCTGAGTAAAGTGCACTTCTGTGACTCGCAAATCAAGTATGGCCAAAAAAATCTTTAGACATACTTCTATTAGGAAGAAGAGCTGGGGCTGCACTGAAGTTATGACACTTGCTTGTACACCTTACGCAACACTGCCCCTATGTTAAAATAAGTTAGTTAAATTGAAGCCATACTATGTGTAACACTTTGCAAACTGATATGGAGGTACAGATTAAGGAAGTTACTGTAGGCAAATCTGTTATGTTGGATGTACACACTAAGTTGCATTTTACTTTACTGGTAGTCTTTCATATGATAAAAAAATTGTGACTTTTGGAGGGATTTCCACCTGTTGGATTTAAGTGAAAGAAGGTGTTAAAGTTCAAGCGTTCTAAAAAAAAAAAAGAAAATATAGCCCCCAAATATATTAAGTTAAGCCACACCCTCCCCCATCCCCTGCACATGCTTATTCTCCACATCTGTAATAGCAGCCACCTTCAGCTTGGGCTGTGGACATCTACTGCTTGGCTGCCCACACAGTAACAGACTTGGATAGGATGTTTGTGCTGCAATGCAGGTACATGCAATGTAAAGGACAATGCCCTGTTATGCACCACAGTGCACATACTTTACAGTTTGATGCCCTGGTGTGCATCAGAAATAAAGGATTATGTATGTTAATTGTCTGCTGAGGTGCATTGACAACCCATTGCTTTTAAAAATCAACATACAGTCAGGTCCATGAATATTGGGACGTCGACATAATTCTAATCTTTTTGGCTCCATACACCACCACAATGGGTTTGAAATTAAACAAAAGCAATATGTGCTTTAACTGCAGACTTTCAGCTTTAATTTGAGGGTATTTACATCCAAATCAGGTGAACAGTGTAGAAATTACAACAGTTTGTATATGTGCCTCCCACTTTTTAAGGGACCAAAAGTAATGGGACAGATTAACAATTATCAAACTTTCACTTTTTAATACTTGGTTGCAAATCCTTTGCAGTCAATTACAGCCTGAAGTCTGAAACACATAGACATTACCAGATGCTGGATTTCATCCCTGGTGATGCTGTGCCAGACCTTTACTGCAACTGTCTTCAGTTCCTGCTTGTTCTTGGGGAATTTTCCCTTCAGTTTTGTCTTCAACAAGTGAAATGCATGCTCAATTGGATTCAGATCAGGTGATTGACTTGGCTATTGCATAACATTCCACTTTTTTCCCTTAAAATACTCTTTGGTTGCTTTCGCAGTATGCTTTGGGTCATTGACCATCTGCACTGTGAAGCGCCGTTCAATGAGTTCTGAAGCATTTTGCTGAATATGAGCAGATAATGTTGCCCGAAACATTTCAGAATTCATCCTACTGCTTTTGTCAGCAGTCACATCATCAATAAATACAAGAGAACCAGTTCCATTAGCAACAATACATGCCCACGCCATGACACTACCACCACCATGCTTCACTGATGAGGTGGTATGCTTTGGATCATGAGCAGTTCTTTTCCTTCTCCATACACTTCTCTTCCCATCACTCTGGTACAAGTTGATGTTGGTCTCATCTGACCATAGGATGATGTTTCAGAACGGTGAAGGCTTTTTTAGATGTTTGGCAAACTCTAATCTGGCCTTCCTGTTTTTGAGGCTCACCAATGGTTTACATCTTGTGGTGAACCCTCTGTATTCACTCTGAAGTCTTCTCTTGATTGTTAACTATGACACACATACACCTACCTCCTGGAGAGTGATCTTGATCTGGCCAACTGTTATGAAGGGTGTTTTCTTCACCAGGGAAAGAATTCTTCGGTCATCCACCACAGTTGTTTTCCATGGTTTTCTGGGTCTTTTGGTGTTGCTGAGCTCACCGGTGCATTCTTTCTTTTTAAGGATGTTCCAAATAGTTGATTTGAATAGAAAGTTTTTGCCATCTCTCTGATGGGTTTGTTTTGTTTTTTCAGCCTAATGAGGGCTTACTTCACCAATAGTGACAGCTCTTTGGATCTCATATTGAAAGTTGACAGCAACAGATTCCAAATGCAAATAGCACACTTGAAATGAACTCTGGATCTTTTATCTGCTCCTTGTAAATGGGATAGTGAGGGAATAGCACACACCTGGCCATGGAACAGCAGAGCAACCATTACTTTTGGTCCCTTAAAAAGTGGGAGACACATATACAAACTGTTGTAACTCCTACAACGTTCACATAATTTGGATGTAAATACCCTCAAATTAAAGCTGAAAGTCTGCAGTTGATGCACATCAAATCCATTGTGGTGGTGTATAGAGCCAAAAATATTAGAATTGTGTCGATGGCCCAATATTTATGGACTTGACTGTAGGTTCTCATTTTCATTTATACAGTCTACTATGTCAAGCTGCCACTGGCCAGTTGTTACCAAAACAGTGTAATATGGATCCAACAGATACATTAAATGAAAAGAAGCAGATGTAAATGTAAGATGAAATGAAGGCTGTAGTAACCTGGATAGCTTATTGTACAACAAAATCAATTGCATAAAAACATATATAACACACGTTGAAGGCATTTTGTTTTGCTATACATTCCAGAAATACATTTAGACCCTAAATCCTCCCAAAACAAAATGCAGTAGCGAATAGAGTGTGTTATCTACAGTAATATTATATGTTGTGCTTTGACAGCTGAAATCATTTTCATTTACTGAATAGTGTCACTACTGCTGCAGTTATAAGTTGGGGGTATGCGGGTCTTGAAGCAGTGGTGATATCATGCTAAAGAGTAACTCCACTTTTGTTGAGGAAAAAAACATTCCCCTCTGGGTGATCTATGTAATTTGTTGCAGATTCCTACCTTTTGTTATTCTGAAGAAATCACTGTGTGTGTGTCCATGTGGGAAAGTGAGTCTAATAGGAGTGGTTTCATAATTCTCAATCGGCTTCAGCATCTGCAAGACACTAATGAGTAAAGCTGCTGGGCCTACATCCCTTTAGACATGATTTCCTATTGGGAGTATCTCACCAAAAATGAAATTTTTGTTGCAGGGGATGCCTGAAATCTGACTTATATCTTAGTGCAAACGTCTGGAAAAATCGATAAGCCAATCACACAAGCAGTGTACAGAACACCTCCAGGTAGCCATATTGCATTGCATTTTCAGAAAATTACAGACCTGCAGATTTAAAAGGAAAGGTCATTTTTAATAACATTCAATTACAATATGACTTGCATTGCAATTGTATATACTAAATGATTTTTTTCGCCATGAAAGTGGAGTTACCCTTTATGCAAAGACATTTTTTTATGCAAGGATTCATTATAACCATAATTTACTGCTGAGCAAAATTGGCTCAATCAATGTTACCTTGGATAAGAGCCCCCAGGCGGTGCTAGATTTACCTTACTGTTATCTGCAGTTGTACAGTTTGAAGATCCAAAGTGATGCCAGTCTAATAGAATATCCTTTAAAACAGAACAATCCCTTGTTTGAACTTGCTTTTAACCAGTAAAAATATTGTGACATTGCTTAAATAAAATCGTACATCACGGGACACAGAGCCATAGTAATTACTAGGAGGGTTATAGCCCACCTTCAGGTGATGGACACTGGCACACCCTAAAACAAGAAGTTCACTCCCTATATAACCCATCCCACTACTGGGAGTACCTCAGTTTTTTCTCCAGTGTCTAAGGTGTTGGTCACGAGTAAAGATGTGCTGTGCTGAGCAAAACTGGAGCAATCCTTGCTGGGGCTAGCCATGCAGCTGGATCCATTCAAAGTGTCTTTTTAGGCCAAATTGAATGGTACCCTGGCCTCGTGGTGAAAGAAACAAAGTTTTAGCCCGTAACGCTTCTCTTTTTAGAGAGCTGGATCCCAGGATCCTGTGCTTTTGTTTTTTCAGCAATAAGTTTTTTCTGGTAGGGTGCTATTACAGGTCCAGTAGTGGGATCCCCCAATTAAAAGGGGGCCCAGTTCCTAAAAGTTTTTTAAATGGAGCCAAGATTGGGTCTGTTGGTTTTACCACAGAATTCCCTGCGGCGTCAAAGGTAAGTGGAGACTTCTAAAGAATTTTAAAGTTATGAATTGTCTCCTTTAAAAGTAAATGCTGTCATGCCTAAATTTCACCACTGGAGGCTGTATAGAGCACGTATCTTGTTATGCTTTCTCTGATCATGCTGTGTCAGCAGATGCTGACAGACCTCTCTCCGGCTAGCAGTCACAGGACTCTGGTAAGATGTTGGGGGGGGGGGGCGTTTTCTCTAAAAAAAAAAACACCCCCCATCCAGACAAAAGCTCTCCCCCTCTTTCTGATTAGAGGGAGAAGCAGAACGATCGGTGGATGCCGCTCCGTTCTCCACTGCCTCTGTACGGGTTGTCACTGCCCTCCTCCTCGCCACCCTCCCCACACACACACGCCGATCCCGTCGGATCGGAGGCCCACGTTTGTGCGGGAAAATGCTCTTTTTTGAAAAGAGGAGGGGGAAGGACATGGGGGAACATGGCGTGCGCATGGTCCAGCTCTGCGTTGGCATGCAGCAACATCCAGCGCGGGGGGGGGGGGGGGGATGATTTTTAAAAGGCTAAATTTTTTTGCTGACTGCAGCTGTCGGAGAGACACAAAAGCTCAAAAGAGGCATGTAATTGGTGACACAAGTATTCCTTTGGCACATTTGCTCAAAGCATCAGGCTCAGTGTTAAATAGCAGCGGCAATTGCCAGACTATTTGCTCAAGCAGTGGATGCGATTTCTTTTGTTAATCCCTCTGCGTTTGTGCATCGGTCTATGGTCAGAAGGGGGGTACAAACACCCCAAAAAAGGGCTTAAAAGGGACTCCAACAAGCTCTAAACACTACATTGGCATTTTTCCCCTCGGAGTTCTGGGGTGGCCAGTCAGAGTACGCGATCAGGGCTATCAAATATTGCAATTGTTTTCAACACTGCAGCCCCTGTCTGTTTTACTGAAGAGGTTTTTCCTCAAGCAATGATGGGATTGGCTAGTGGCTTTAATTGCATCCCAGAATGGGATAAAATGCGATTTCCCTCAGGAAACCATGAGAAGGCTGATGACTCCTCTTCTAAGGGGTCAAATGTGAGGGGATCTGTTTCACAATCTGAAAGATTGATGGTGCAATTCTTACTGAATTTGTCCTCTCCACATTTTTTGCTACTCTTGACTGAGTCGGTTGATATGCCCACTTGCTTGTTTGATTTCACTAAAGCCTCCTCAAGCTGCACATGCCTTTCCTTTCCATTCATTGCTGGAAAGGCTTATATATTCTGAGTGGGATCACCCAGGTAAACATTTTTTTTCCTCCTATAACGTTTTAACACCTTTTCCTAAGGAGGAAGTGGGAGAAACCAGCAATTGTCGCTGCTACATACTCTGTGAATGAAAGTTTGACCTGTCTGATAGACAATGCTCAAATGTTTAGGGATCCAACGGATAAAAACTTGGAAATATCTATTAAAGCGGAGCTCCACCCTAAAGTGGAACTTCCGCTCATTGGAACCCTCCCCCCCTCCGCTGCCACAATTGGCACCTTTCAGGGGGGAGGGGGGTGCAGATACCTGTATAGTACAGGTATGTGCACCCACTTCCGGCATAGATAGCCGCAGATTCTGCGGGTATTTACGCCACTTCCTGCGGGCCCCCCGCTGTCTGCTGGGAAACATGGATCCCAGAGACAGCGGGGACCATCCTTATTGCGCAGCTCGACTCGCCCATGAGCAGTAGGGAACCGGGAAGTGAAGCCGCAAGGCTTCACTTCCTGATTCCCATACCACGGATGGCGGCGGCAGCACCCGAGAGCCGATCGAGAGATCGGCTTCGGGTGCCGACATCACGGGCTCACTGGGCAGGTAAGTGTCCTTATTTTAAAAGTCAGCAGCTGCAGTATTTGTAGCTGCTGACTTTTAAAAACAAAAAACGGCAAAACTCCCGCTTTAAAAAAAACAAACACTTTTTTTTTTCTAATGTCTTAACCTGCGCTAGCAGCAATTGGTGTATGTCAGTCCTTCAGAGACAAGTCTGAACAGGTACTCAAGGTTATTCCTGATCAGCAGGCCCAGGATTTAGCCGAGTTACCAGCGGCATTATGTTTGGCAATAGAGGCCATGAGAGATTTTAGTCTTCATGCCGGTGCATAGGCATGTAATCTTATGGTTGAAAAGTTTGTCAGCCGAAGCGTCATGCAAAGCTCCTGGCTAGTTTTCCTTTTCACTGTGAACGGCTGTTTAGGGATGATTTGGCTTTAGGGATGACTTTTTGGGTGGCACAGTGGTGTAGTGGTTAGCACTCTCGCCTAGCAGTAAAAGGGTCACTGGTTCAAATCCCAACCACGACACTACCTGCCTGGAATTTGCATGTTCTCCCTGTGCCTGCATGGGTTTCCTCTGGGTACTCCGGTTTCCTCCCACATTCCAAAGACATGCTGGTAGGTTAATTGTCTTCTGTCCAAAAAAACTGGCCCTAGTATATGAATGTGAGTTGTGGGCTCCTTGAGGGTAGGGGCCGATGATACTCAGGTTGAACTGGATTGACTGGTGTCTTTACTTAACCTTACTAACTATACTAACTACTATATGGATAAATACATTAAAAAAAAATTTTGGTGGAAAAAGTAACCTTTTGCTAATTGGAGGAGGAGTAAACATATTTCATTTAAACAAGCTCCTTTTTCAGTGCCAGGAGCATCTGCTTCCAGGCAGTCATGACGGCCTCTGCCATGAAGTTCAAGAAGGAAACTGATGCCTCCTTATGAGGAGACACCCCCGCTCGCTCGAGTGGGGGGGAGACTTCCGCAGTTCTCAAGGGTCTGGCAGGAAGAATGTCAGAGCATGAAAGTGCCCGATCTTGTCTGATCTCAGAGGCTAAGCAGGGTCGGGTCTGGTCAGTACCTGGATGGGAGACCGCCTAGGAATGCCAGGTGCCGTAGGCTGCAGATGGGTGACTTCCTCAATAACTCGAGGGTACACACATGAGTTCCAAAAGTCCCCATTTCCTCGTTTTCTCAGACTCCAGAGGAAAAGAAGTCTCTCTTTCAAGCATTGGACTATCTTTTGTCTCAAAAGATTGATCTTAGTGGTTCCCATGCAAGAGCAGGGATTGAGGTTTTATTTAAACCTTTTCATGGTACCAAAACCAAATGAGTATGTCGGACCCATTCTAGATCTCAAAGATCTAAACCGGTTTCTGAATATCTGCTTTTTCCACATGGAGTCAGTCCGATCAGTGGTCTCCGTCCTACAAGGTGGAGAACTTCTGGCGTCAATAGACATCAGGGATGCATACCTTCATGTACCTATGTTTCTCGCTCACCAGAAATATCTACATTTCGAGGTAGAAAATCTTCTTTTTCAGTTTGTAGCTCTGTCTTTCGGTCTAGCTACTGCACCTCGAGTATTTACAAAGGTCTGATCCTTCCTGTAGCCGGATTAAGGCCCCAAGGTTTAACGATTATAGCTTAGCTAGACAATCTGCTCTTGATAGACCAGTTGGTAGCCCGCTTAGACCAAAGTATGATCTACAGTCAACTACCTGCAATACCAAGGTCGTATTCTCAATCTAGAGAAATCCTCCTTAAAAAAACTTTCAAGGAGATTGGAATACTTGGGTCTGATTAATAAAACAGCCCAGAAAAGGGTATTCTTGCCCCAGGCGAAGATCAGTGCCATAGAGGAACTGATTCAGGCGGTCAAAGCAAACAAGAACCCTTCTATTCGACTTTAAATTAGGTTGTTGGAAAAGATGGTGGCTTCATTCGAGGCCGTTCCTTATGCTCAGTCTCATTTGAGGCTGCTGCAAAACAGTATTTTGTCGGCTTGGAACAAGTAGGTCCAAGTGCTAGATTTCCCAATGTATCTGTCTCCAGGGTGCACTGGAGCCTCAGTTGATGGTTGATAACCAAGAATCTGCAGAAGGGAAAATCTTTTCTACCATCTAGCATGCGGAACAGATCTTGGTGTTCCCCTGAAATCAGTTCTCACTGATTTATGCTTTTCCTCCTATTCTGCTGCTTCCACAACTGCTTTGCAGAATCAAGCAGGAAGGGAGATCGGTGATTCTTGTGGTCCGGCATGGCCCAGACGATCTTGGTATGCAGAGATCATTAGGATGGCGGTAGGGGACCTATGGACCCTACCACCACGTCCAGACCTTCTATCGCAAGGTCCTGTATTCCATCATACCTTACAAACGCTAAATTTAACGATTTGGCTATAGAGACCCATATTCTGAAGAAGCGTGGGCTATCAGGTTCAGTGGTATCTACCTTGATTTATGCAAGGAAGCCGGCTTCCAGAATCATATATTATAGGGTCTGGAAGGCTTATGTCTCCTGGTGTGAATCCAGGGGTTGGCACCCCAGGAAGTATATCTTAGGTAGAATCCTTGATTTTCTGTAGAGGGGGTTAGAAATTAAGCTGGCCTTGCATAATATCAAAGGCCAGGTTTCAGTCTTATTAGTATTATTTCAACAACCACCTGCTTTGCATTCTTTGGTTCGTAGCTTATTCAGGAGGTAACGCGGCTTAATCCTCTGGTTTTGTCACCCCTGTACCCTGTGGACTTAGATTTAGTTCTGTTGGCATTGCTCAAACATCCTTTTTTTTTGAGCGGATACAGCATATTTCCTTGGTCCTTTTGGCAAAGAAACTAATTTTCTGGTAGCCATTACTTCTGCAAGAAGGGTATCAGAGTTGGCTGCTCTTTCTTATAAAGAGACATATTTGATTATTCACAAGGATATGGTAGTATTGCGCCCTCATCCCAACTTTCTACCTAAGGTAGTGTCTAGTTTTTATCCGAACTAGGATATTGTTCTGCCTTCATTTTTTCCAGAACCTGTTCTACAGAAGGAAAATTACTACATTCTCTTGATGTAGTGAGAGCAGTCAAGGTCTACTTGAAGGCGACTGCTCGGATTCAAGAAACTGATGTTTTGTTGTGTTGCCTGAACGTCCTAGAAGTGGACAGGCACCATCGAAATATGCTATTTATAAATGGATTCAGCAAGTAACTGTTCAGGCTTATGGTTTAAAGAGGAGGACTCCACCCTCTCAAATCAAAAGCGCACTCCACTATGACTGTTAGTGCTTTGGGGGAGTGCATCACCAAGCTTCCATGGTCTTCAGTCCATACATTTACCAGATTTTATCAGGTGAATGTAAAAAGGAATGAGGATATCGCCTTTGGGCGTAGCGTGCTGCAGGCAGCAGTATAACTCCTCTAGTCTCATGTTGCCCTAATTCTGTTGCGTCTCCCTCCCCTCAGTTGGCATTGCTCTGAGACATCCTACTTAGTAATTACTATGGCTCAGTGTCCAGTGATTTACGATTAAGAAAATAGGATTTTTATAACAGCTTACCTGTAAAATCATTTTCTTTGAAGTACATAACGAGACCCAGAGGTCCCTCCCCTCTTTCTGGTATACACGTGTATTGCTTTGCTACAAAAACTGAGGTATTCCCAGTAGTGGGAGGGGTTATATAGGGAGTGAACTTCCTGTCTTGGGGTGTGCCAGTGTCCATCACCTGAAGGTGGCCTATAACCCACATAGTAATTGCTATGGCTCTGTGTCCCGTGATGTAATTCAAAGAAAAGGATTTTACAGGTAAGCTGTTATAAAAATCCTAGTTTTTTATAAACTTTTGAAACTAGAGAAAAAACTGCTCCAGAGCCTTGGAATTTGCATTTGTTGACTCTGCTACCAGTTTTAGTTTCAAACAAAAAGATTACAAACTACAGTATTTCGCAAAAGTGAGTACACCCCTCCCATTTTTGTAAATATTTTATTATATCTTTTCATGTGACAACACTGAAGAAATTACAATTTGCTACATTGTAAAGTAGTGAGTGTACAGCTTGTATAACAATGTAAATTTGCTGTCCCCTCAAAATAACGCAACATACAGCCATTACTGTCTAAATCACTGGCAACAAAAGTGAGTACACCCCTAAGTGAAAATGTCCAAATTGGGCTCAATTAGCCATTTTCCCTCTCCAGTGTCTTGTGACTCATTTATGTTACAAGGTCTCAGGTGTGAATGGGGAGCAGGTGTGCAAAATTTGGTGTTATCGCTCTCATTCTCTGATGCTGGTCACTGGAAGCTCAGCATGGCACTTCATGACAAAGAACTCTGAGGATCTGAAAAAAAAAATTGTTGCTCTACATAAAGATGGCCTAGGCCAGTGATGGCGAACCTTGGCACTCCAGATGTTTTGGAACTACAATTCCCAGGATACTCATCTACACTGCAGAGTGCATGAGCATCATGGGAAATGTAGTTCCAAAACATCTGGGGTGCCAAGGTTAGCCATCACTGGCCTAGGCTATAAGAAGATTGGCAAGACCCTGAAACTGAACTGCAGCACGGTGGCCAAGACCATACAGCGGTTTAACAGGACAGGTTCCTCTCAGAACCGGCCTACTCACGGGCGACCAAAGAAGTTGAGTGCATGTGCTCAGCATCCTAGCCAGAGGTTGTCTAAATAGATGGATGAGTGCTGCCAGCATTGCTGCAGAAGTTGAAGGGGTGGTAGGTCAGCTTGTCAGTGCTCATACCATATGCTGCACGCTGCATCAAATTGGTCTGCATGGCTGTCATCCCAGAAGGAAGCCTCTTCTAAAGATGATGCATAAGAAAGCCTGCAAACTGTTTGCCAAAGACAAGCAGACTAAGGACATGGATTACTGGAACCATGTCCTATGGTCTGACGAGACCAAGATAATTTGGTTCTGATGGTGTCAAGCATGTATGCCAGCAACCAGGTGAGGAGTACAAAGACAAGTGTGTCTTGCCTACAGTCAAGCATGGTGGTGGGAGTGTAATGGTCTGGGGCTGGATGAGTGCTGCAGGCACGGGAGCTACAGTTCATTGAGGGAACCATGGATGTCAACATGTACTGTGACATACTGAAGTAGAGCATGATCCCCTCCCTTTGCAGACTGGGCCACCGGGCAGTATTCCAACATAACGACCCCAAACACACCTCCAAGATGACCACTGCCTTGCTAAAGAATCTGAGGGTAAAGGTGATGGACTGGCCAATCATGTCTCCAGGCCTAAACCCTATTGAGCATTTGTGAGGCATAGTCAAACGGAAGGTGGAGGAGCACAAGATCTCTAACATCCACCAGCTCTGTGATGTCGTCATGGAAGAGTGGAAGAGCACTCCAGTGGCAACCTGTGAAGCTCTGGTGAACTCCATGCCCAAGAGGGCTAAGGCAGTACTGGAAAATAATGGTGGCCACACAAAATATTGACACTTTGAGCCCAATTTGGGCATTTTCACTGAGGGGTGTACTCACCTTTGTTGCCAGCGGTTTAGACATTAATGGCTGTGCGTTGACTTATTTTGAGTGGACAGCAAATTTATACTGTTATGCAGCGTGAAAGTGTAATTTCTTCAGTGTTGTCACATGAAAAGGTATAATAAAGTATTTACAAATATGTGCACTTTTGTGAGATACTGTAACAATATCAAATACAGAAATAATGGGATTTTTATATACAGCTTACCTGTAAAATCCTTTTCTTGAGAGTACATCACAAGACACAGGAGCTTCATTACATAGTGGGTTATATAGGCACCTCTGGTGATTGGACACTGGTTACCCCCAATTAAGGAGAATTCCTCCCCTATATAACCCCTCCCATATGGGAGGCACCTCAGTTTTGTAGCAAAGCAATAAGAAACCACGTAAAACCTAAGAGGGGCGGGAGACCTGTGTCCCGTGATGTACTCTCAAGAAAAGGATTTTACAGGTAAGCTGTATATAAAAATCCCATTTTCTTGATCATACATCACGGGACACTGCTCAGATTGAAGGGAGGGAGACACAGATCATAATTATAGACCGCCAGGGACCGGAGGACCTAAACTGCAGCCTGCAGTACACTGCGCCCGAAGGCGATATCCTCTTGCCCTCTGACATCCACCTGATAGAATCTGGTGAATGTGTGGACTGATGACCAAGTTGCAGCCTTACAGATCTGAGCCAGGGAGGCCTGGTGATGCACTGCCCAAGAAGCACTTACAGCCCTAGTAGAGTGCGCTTTCACTTGAAAAGGAGGAATCTTTCCCTTTACACTATAGGCCTGAGAAATAACCTGTCTAATCCACCTTGAGAGAGTGGATTTTGACGCCGCCTGGCCCTTCCTAGGGCCTTCCGGCAAAATAAACAAGCAATCAGTTTTCCTTATCTGAGCAGTTGCTTGAAGATATATACTGATTGCTCTAACCACATCCAAAGTGTGCAAAGATTTTTCTTCTGCGGACTGTGGGTCCGGAAAAAAAGAAGGGTAGGATTAAGTCTTGATTCAAATGGAATCCTGAAACCACCTTAGGTAGAAAGGACCTGTTGGGACGCATGACCACCCGGTCCTTATGAATAATTGGATACGGCTCCTTGCTGGAAAGAGCTGCTAGCTCTGATACTCTTCTAGCCGTAGATATGGCTACCAAGAAGACCAATTTTTTAGTCAGGAGAACTAATCAAGCCAGATGCAAAGGTTCAAATGGTTGCCCCTGCAAAGCCGAGAGAACCAAATTCAGATCCCATGGGCATACCGGAGGTTTGACTGGCAGTCTTATCCGCATGGCCCCCTGGATGAAAGCCCGCACCAGGGAATGCGATGCAAGTGGCTTCTGAAAAAACACTGACAGGGCCGAAATCTGCACCTTGATAGTGCTTATGGCCAAATTCATTTCTAGGCCTGACTGGAGAAAGGCCAAGATCCTGCTAATGACATACTTTCTAGGATGCCATTTCCTAGTTCACACCAGGAAACATATGCCCTCAAGATTTTGTAATAAATAAGCCTGGAGGCCGGCTTTCTGGCATTGACCAGAGTAGAAAGGACTGGCTCCGAAAGGCCACGGTCTCTCAGAATGTGGGTCTCAGCAGCCAAACCGTCAAATTCAGACTGCGTAAAGCAGGATGGTAAATTGGACCCTGTGAGAGCAGATCTGGCCAGAGAGGGAGGATCCATGGCCTGCCTACTGCCAACTTCATGATCTCTGCGTACCACGGTCGCCGGGGCCACCAAAAGGACCGATTTTGTCTCCCTCTTGACTCTTCCCAGGAACCGCGACAGAAGCGGGCTCGGGGGGAAGGCATAGATCAGATTGTACTGATCCCAGGGAACTGTCAGAGCATCTGACCCCTGAGCAAGTGTATCTCTTGTCCTTGACACAAAATTGTCCAGTTTCCTGTTGAACCTGGATGCAAACAGATCTACGTCTGGAGTACCCCACCTGTGACATATGTTCCGAAACACGTCGGGGTGCAGAGCCCATTCTCCTGGGCACAACTGCTGGTGGCTCAGAAAATCCGCCTGACAATTTTCCACTCCTGGAATGAAGACTGCAAAAAGACACGGAACATGCTCTTCTGCCCAGACAAGTATGCGATTCACCTCTTTTTGGGCCACCAGACTCCTGGTACCGCCCTGGTGATTGATATAAGCCACTGCTGTGGCATTGTCGGACTGAACCTGAACAGGGAGACCTCGTAGTCTGTAAGACCACTTTATGAGAGCCATATAAACTGCCAGGATCTCCAGGATATTTATGGGCAATAGCTTCTCGATCGCAGACCATTTCCCCTGCGAGCACGTCTCCTACAAAACTGCTCCCCAGCCTGTCAGGCTGGCATCTGTCGTGATAATCTTCCATGGAAGAGGAAGAAAAGTTTTGCCCTTCAGCAAATTCTTGGTTTGTAACCACCAGATGAGACTCCTGCGTGTCCCTGGGGATAGACGCATAGGAAGATCCAAGGATTGGGGCTTGCTGTTCCAAGCCGCAAGGATGCATCTTTGCAGAGGCCTTGAGTGGAACTGGGCGAATGGGGCAGCCAGTTCCAGAATCTTTGTGAAGACTCGAGGGGCCGTAGCAAGCCCGAACGGCAAGGCCACAAATTGAAAATGGCGCCGCTCTACCGCGAACCTTAGAAATTTGGCACATGGAGATATGCATCCTTGATATCTATTGATGCTATAAACTCTCCCCCTTGCAGGGAGGAGACCACAATGCGGATTGACTGCATTCGGAAGGACCGGATGCGTAAAAACCGGTTCAGATCTAGGATATGTCTGACACTTCCATTTGGCTTCGGAACGGTGAAGAGATTTGAGTAAAACCCTGAACCCTGTTCTTTTGGGTCCACTTCTACTATCACCCCTTGGGATAGTAAGTGATCTAAGGCCAGAAATAGCGGTTTTTGCTTTACTGGATCCCTGGGATCCTTGACCTTAGAAAGTGAGAAGGTGGAATCTCCTGAAACTAGCCTGTAGCCCAGAGATACCGAAGGGATCACCCACTTGTCCCGGATCTCTTCCCGCCAGGCTCCTGCAAACTGCAGGAGCCTTCCCCCCACTCGGCCGAGCGGGGGCGCCCCTTCACAAGGAAGATTTTGGGCTCTGCTTGACAGGTTTTCGCCCCCAAGTCTTTTCCTGCCCCTGGGCCCGGCCCTGAGCCTTTCCTGTAGAGGAGGGTTGAGAAGGCCGTCGCCACTGCTTAGAGCTTGATGCTTCGGGAGAGACAGCACGCCTGAATGAAGGACGCTTGCTCCTTTTGACTGGAAGGAGAGTAGATTTACCCCCTGAAATTTTTTGGACGAATTTGTCTAATTCTTCTCCAAACAAACGTTCCCCTTTAAACGGGAACCCAATCAAATGCTTCTTGCATGACAGCTCAGCTGCCCAATTCTTTAGCCATAGGGCCCTTCGCATGTGTACCAACATGAGGGACAAACGTGATGCTTGTTGGACAGAATCCAAAATCGCATCAATCATGAAACACAGAATATGAGGCATTTCTGCATACTTCTCTACTTCCTCGCTGGGAAGGAGACCAAGCATCTGCTTAACCTGTTCCTTGAGGAACTGGCACAACCCCACGGCTGCGACTGTAGGTTGCACTACAGCGCTAGTCATGGAAAAGGAGACTTTTAATAAGGTTTCCAGCTTCTTATCAGTTGGATCTTTAAATACCTGCGCATTATCCAATGGACAAGTCAGGTTTTTATTCACGCAAGAAACAGCCGCATCAACAGATGGGACCCCCCCACTTCTTGGTGAAACTCTCCTCCAGAGGATAATGCATAGAAAACCTTTTAGGAGGAGCAAACAGTTTATCGGGATGTCCCCAATCCTCATACAACAATTCATCCATTAAGGGATGAATTGGAAAGCAATAGGCAGTCTGTGGGGCTTTCCTGACTCCCAGGGAAGAAACAGGACGTAGCGACTTCAGCAGCAGGCATTCTGAATGTGGTACGCACCAATTCAGTATAATACTGCACCTGTTTTCTGAGCGCCTGGGAGGAGGGGACTCTCTCCTCTTCCTCTGATTCCTCCAACTGCTCAAGATCCCTGTCCCAAGATGGGGATCTCTCCTCATTGTCAGAAGAATCATCTGAAAGAGGAATCTCAGCAGAGGGAGGGGATCTACCCCTTTTCCTGCTATCTTTCAAGGAAGCAGAAATAAAATTCATGATTCTCCCTTCAAAACCCTCCAATGTAGCCCTAAGGGAGTCCTTAGTGACATATACCGGGGCTGGGACATTAGGAGAGGCTGCAAAACCTGACAGGGGCACTGACTCACCCTGTGAGGCTGACTCCAGTTTTGCAAGGGGGGGGGGGGGGGATGGTAACTTACAGGCATTTTTAGAACCCCTGGACCTAGGCGGTGATTTACCAGTGCCCTTATTACCTCCCCCTGAGACCCTCTTACGAGGAGACATAGTCCTAAGCTACAAAGCAGAGGTACTAGTACAAGTGCAATCACTGTTGTGCTTAAAGTCTCACAATAAATATATATGCTTAAACTGCACAACCTGATGCTGAGTAGGTGTCTAAGGTTTGCCTGGATCCAATCCCCTCGGATGCTTACTGCCCACAGCTCCTGTGTCTCCACTTACAGCCCCCTGACGCTCTAGGCTTTTTAAATCTGCCGACTGGCGCCTGCGCAGTACAGCGCCATGCACACTGACGTGCACGGCTCACAACCACACTCCCCCTCCTCCATTAGGCCGGGAACGCGCCCGGGCGCGCATGCACGCGCGTGCGCACGAGGACCGCGGGATCCAGGGGGGGGGAAGGAGAACTCCCCCGGAGCTGCGTGGGACCCCTGTGTTACCTTGTTGTGGCAGGGACTGCAGTGGAGATGTGAGACAGCTGGAGAACCAGGCTTCACTGAGCGTGTGTACTGAAAGGCATGTAAGTATGCATCAGGCTGCTCTTAGTGGTGGAAACCAGGTAAGACATACAACTACTCAAAATGAAGAAATCCATCATATAATTACATATATAGGTTTAACTTCCCTTAACTGTCCTCGCCGCAGGAATTGCTGAAACAGACAAATTCCAGCCTTCACCCATCACGGCGGGCAGTGTTAGCCAACCTTCAGGTTTATCTGGGGCTCTTTCTCGGAAGTGCCTCCTACCTGGACCATGTAAAAGACTCTGCCAGAAACTTTCGTGCGCTCTGTGTAAACAGTACACCAAGTCTGGTTTCCCAGAGCCCAGTCTTCCAATAGGAGAGGACTTACAGGACAAACCTAATTTCTTCGGCTGACGAGGCCCGGGTACCATACCATCTTGGGAGTCAAATATTGGCCCGAGGTATGGATCCGGTTTGTTGTAGCCCTTAGGCCCCCGCAGGGACCTGCACAGAGCTAAAGTTTTACGTGACCAACCACCATAGACACTGGCGAGGGAGGGGTTATATAGGGGAGGAATTCTCCTTAATTGGGGTTAACCAGTGTCCAATCACCAGAGGTGCCTATATAACCCACTATGTAATGAAGCTCCTGTGTCCCGTGATGTATGATCAAGAAAAGAGGATTTATACAATCATATTGCACAATATTAAAATTGTTTTATTATTATATAAGTCAATAAAAAGTAAAATTGCTACCAACTCACATTCAAAAACAAGACAGACCACACTGACCACATTTGCTCAGTGTTAAGGATATTCATAGTATCAAATACAGACTAGAATGCAAATAGAGTAGAGAACACCTGCATCTTGCATAACAAAATAGGATTACAGTAATCATTAATTTGCTGGCTAAGTTAGAAAATCAAAGAGTATTGCTCAAGGCAGTATCCAAAAAAAGGGAGGTGGGGGGCAGTATTCTGTCCACTAACTTATTATGGTGGGGATTAACACACCTAAAAGACAGTAATTAATAAAGAAAAGTGATGAGGTCCCCTTTTAAAATGATAGTGCTTACTAATCCAAGTAGTTTGAAAACTAGAAAAATAACTATACTATAATAAGAAGAAAAATAACTTTATTAGAACTTAAGGGGAAAATAAACACAAAGCTGCAAGAAACCATGTCTATTAAAAATTCAAAGTAAGGCCTGATTCACACCTATGCATGTTTAGTGCTTTTTGCATTTTGCATATTTACATTACAGAATGTGTTCCATAGGAAACCATGGTAAATGTACTGTGGTGCAAAATGCAAAAAGTCCGTACAACAACCCTGACAGAAAAAAAAATGACAAATTACACAGTAATGATATGACCATGTGCCATCCACCCACTCAAAAAGTAGCATTTGAGTATTGTAACAAAATATATTCAATACGTGGTGTAGGGGATCATGGTACACAGGTTCCAGGCAATTTGCTAATAGTTACAAAGTAATTACCACATCAGCCCATGTAAGAAACCTTGTATCCAGCTAAAATACTGTTGATGAAAAATGCATGTTGTATAAAGTGAGCATGAAGTGTAGCAATGTGATTAATATTAAGCAGCAGTCATTCAAGTGTGGGATTAATAGGCTTGGCAATATGCTTGTTAGCTCCTGTTCAGGAAAAATATTTAATTGACGAACCAGAGACGAAAACAAGGTCCTGTTAACAAGGATTTATATACAGCATGGGTGCTCAACCTGTGGCCCTCCAGCTGTTGAGGAGATGAGGAACTGCAAGTCCCACGAGGCATTGCAAGGCTGATGCTTACAAGCATGACTCCCATGGGCAGAGGCATGATGGGACTTGTAGTTCTGCAACAGCCGGAGAGCCATGGGCTGAGCATCCATGATATACAGTATTCCACACTAAGTTGTCATCAAGTGATAGTGCTTAGACCCATAAATAGCAAGTCTGAAAGCCCCCAGATAAGTGGTTAGCTAAATTAGTGCCTTTAAACCTGTTAGAACTACTGACAAGCAATATACTCACATACACCAGCTGATCCGACACAACTGATCCGTATATCATTGGGGGAACAATCCTCCTTAGAAGGAAAGGTGAGTTACCACATTCAATGCTTTATGATCCAGCATTATAGGTTTGTGTAGGATAAAGCAACCATCTGACTAACAGCCAGGAGTCTTGATCTGCACTGCATAACCAACCTGGATGCTCACACTGGCCAAGGTGCAACAGATGTAATGGGTCATTCACGAAAGTTTAGTGCACAGGTAACTCGCAGCCCTCACTGCTGGAAATGCAGTCCATCTCCCAGGTGCTTAGGATCTTCGATATGGAGTGGTCTTTGTGTGTCATCCAAGTGTGATGTTAAACCAGCACTTTACCTCCCTCAGATCCGGCATAGCACGCTGTTACATAACTTGTGTACCATGATCCCTCCAGCATTTACTGAATATATTTTGTTATGATACTCAGATGCTCCTTTTTGAGTGGGTGGATGGCTCATGGTTGTATCATTACTGGGTGATTTGTCATTTAATTCTGTCAGGGTTATTGTAAGGACTTTGTTTTTTGTTTTTTTATTGAATTGGACATCCCTGCCCCCTACTGGTGTTTCTCTGGCTTTTGATCTCTTTGGTCGACTCTGTGGCCTTGGAGGATCGGAACGACGTCATGATGTCACTTCTGATGCAGGCAGGAAGACCATTATATAATTTTTTTTTTTAATGCTGTTAAAGGTAAAGAAGAGATTTGAGGTCTTTTTTACCCCAGATCTCTCCATAAAGAGGACCTGTCATTCATATTTCTATTACAAGGGTTGTTTACATTCCTTGTAATAGGAATAAAAGTAATTTAAAAAATAATTAAAGGGACAGTGTAAAAATAAAAAAGTAAAATAAATAATCTAATACACAAAGAAATGAAAGCGCTACTATCCCGCTGTGATCACACGCAGAAGCAAACACATATGTGAGTCGTGCATGCATATGTAAACAGTAATTAAACCATACTTGTGAGGTATCGCCATGAACGTTAGACCGAGAGCAATAATTCTAGTGCCAGGCCTCCTCTATAACTCTGAACAGGTAACCTGTAAAGGCATGTGGAGAATTTGGAGTACCATAGTTTATCGTCATTCCACGAGCGTGCGCAATTTTAAAGCGTGACATGTTGGGTATCTATTTGCTTGGCGTAATACAATATTTTACATTATACAAAAAAAAGGTATAACTTGTTTTTTGGGGGGGGGTTTTATTCATTAAAGTGTATTTTTCCCCCCAAAAAAATGCATCTGCAAAACCACTGCGTCGTGTGACAAAATATTGCAAATATCAACATTTTATTCCTTAGGGTCTCTGCTAAAAAAAAAAAAAATTATAAGGGGGTTATAAGTAATTTTCTATCAAAAAATACTGGTTTAAAGTGGAAGTAAACTCCCCTATCGTTTTCAGCCAAGGAAGCTGCCATCTTTGCCTCTGTTTAATCTTCAACTGCTATGGTGCTGCACATGTGATTCGTTATGACACCAGCCATTGAATTGTTTGATAGTTTGGCTGCGAGCACAGCCAATGTGCAGTTAGCATTCCTGGCATGCCTTTTTTTTAACTGTTTAAATCGATGGGTTTACTTCCACTTTAAACTTTAAACAAAAAGTGCCAGAAAAACCTGGTCGGTAAGTGGTTAATGTGTGAGGGGTGAAGGTTAATTAGAATTTTTGCTAGTGATGGTTTCTCACAGCTTTGTGTGTTTTTTGTCTTAAGTCCTAATAAAGTTTTTTTGGACGTATTATTTTTTTAGTTGTCAAACTACTTGGATTAGTAAGCACCATCTTTTCTTGTTTTTGTTTTTGTTTTGTTTTTTTGTTTTTTTTTAAAGGGGACCTCATCCCCTTTCTTTATTAATTAAGGTATTTAACTACATTATCGCACAAGAGTGAGTACACCCCTTACATTTTTGTCAATATGTTATTATATCTTTTCATCTGACAACACTGAAGAAATAACACTTTGCTACAATGTAAAGTAGTGAGTGTATAGCTTGTATAACAGTGTAAATTAGCTGTCCCCTCAAAATAACTTAACACACAGCCATTAATGTCTAAACCACTGGCAACAAAAGTGAGTACACCCCTAAGTGAAAATATCCAAATTGGGCCCAATTAGCCATTTTCCTCCCTGGTGTCTTGTGACTCGTTAGTGTTACAAGGTCTCAGGTGTGAATGGGGAGCAGGTGTGTTAAATTTGGTGTTATTACTCTCTCTTTCATACTGGTCACTGGACATTCAACATGGCATCTCATGACAAAGAACTCTGAGGATCTGGAAAAAAAAAAAGAATTGATGCTCTACATAGAAAAAAGTTTGCCAGGACCCTGAAACTGAGCTGCAGCAGGATGGCCAGGAACATACAGCGGTTTAACAGGACAGGTTCCACTCAGAACAGGCCTCACCATGACTTCTTCGACCAAAGAAGTTAAGTGTACGTGCTCAGCGTCATATCCAGAGGTTGTCTATGGGAAATAGACTATGAGTGCTGCCAGCATTCCCGCACAGGTTGAAGGGTGGGGGGTTCGGCCTGTCAGTACCCAGATCATATGCCGCACACGGCATCAAATTGGTCTGCATGGCTGTCGTTCCAGAAGGAAGCCTCTTCTAAAGATGGTGCACACAAAAGCCAGCAGTTTGCTGAACTAAAGCAGACTAAAGACATGGATTACTGGAACCATGTCCTATGGTCTGATGAGACCAAGATAAACTTATAAGCCCTTGTACACACGGTCGGAGAATCCGTCGGAATGTGTCCTATTGGACCGTGTCGTCGGATAATCCAACTGTGTGTGGTATGCATCGGATTGATTCATGTTGGAAATATTTCCCGACCAACTGGGCCGGTCGGACATACTCCGATCATGTGTAGAGAATTTTGATCGGACCAAGTGCCACGCATGCTCAGATCAAATTCCTACATCAAAGCTATTGGCTACTAGCCTGAATGTAGTCCCATCGGAACGAAATTACGTCATCACGTTCTGAAAGATCGGATTTTTCGCCAACTTTGTCCGACCGTGTATATGCAACAGTTTCGGACAAGATCCGATGGACAAAATCCAACGGATTTGGTTGTGGAAATCTCCGACCGTGTGTACAGGGGCTAAGATTCAGATGGTGTCAAGCGTGGTGGTGGGAGTGTCCTGGTCTGGGGCTGCATGAGTGCTGCCGGCACTTGGGAGCTACAGTTTATTGAGGGAACCTTGAATGCCAACATGTACTGTGACATACTGAAGCAGAGCATGATCCCCTCCTTTCAGAGACTGGGCCACAGGGCAGTATTCCAACATGATAACGACCCCAACACACACCTCCAAGACAACCACTGCCTTGCTAAGAAAGCTGAGGGTAAAGGTGATGGACTGGCCAAGCATGTCTCCATGTCTAAACCATATTGAGCATCTGTGGGGCATCTTCAAACGGAAGGTAGAAAAGCGCAAGGTCTCTAACATCCACCAGCTCTGTGATGTCATCATGGAAGAGGACTCCAGTGGCAACCTGTGAAGCTCTGGTGAACTCCATGCCCAAGATGGTTAAGGCCATGCTGGAAAATGATGGTGGCCACACAAATTATTGACACTTTGAGCCCAATTTGGACATTTTCACTTAGGGTTGTACTCACTTTTGTTGTCGGCGGTTTAGACATCAATGGCTGTGTGTTGAGTTATTTTGAGGGACAGAAAATGTTGTTTCATAAAGATTTATTGAATAATTCAACAGACTTGATAGAAACATCAACAGAAAGAAAAAAAAGAAGGCTGCGTCTCCAAGTGGAGTACAACCTCACGATATACAATAATGACAGCCTATGAGGTACTCCCAGCATACAAAATAGTCAACTTTCCTAGCATGGAGATACATAAGGCATACGTTAAGATATCGTTGCAGGATCATGTCAGTATGAGTGAAATCAGGTGCCTATAGTCCCGTCAAAGTTATTGAAAGATCAAAGCCTTTACCTTTGTTCCTGTTCCTACTTCTGAATATCCGCATACTCTGGGAAGGATGAGCGGAGGGGTCAACCATTAGGTAGGCCCACCATCCCAAATTCTCCACTCTTTTGGTATTATTTACAAGAAAAAAAAGGAAAGAGAGAAAAAGAACTTAACATCATTTAAGATCATTTTTTCCTCATTAATTTACACACCACCCCATATTGACAGAAAAACAATTTTTTTTTGTGATTTATTAAAAAAAGAAAAACTGAAATATCACATGGTCCTAAGTATTCAGACCCTTTGCTGTGATACTCATATATTTAACTCGGGTGTTGTCCATTTCTTCTGATCATTCTTGAGATGGTTCTACACCTTCATTTGAGTCCAGCTGTGTTTGATTATACCAATTGGACTTGATTAGGAAAGCCACACAACTGTCTATATAAGACCTTACAGCTCACAGTGCATGTCAGAGCAAATGAGAATCATGAGGTCAAAGGACCTGCCTGAAGAGTTCAGAGACAGAATTGTGGCAAGGCACAGATCTGGCCAAGGTTACAAAAAAATTCTGCTGCATTTAAGGTTCCTAAGAGCACAATGGCCTCCATAATGCTTAAATGGAAGATGTTTGGGATGACCAGAACCCTTCCTAGAGCTGGTTGTCCGGCCAAACTGAGCTATCAGGGGAGAAGAGCCTTGGTGAGAGGGGTAAAGAAAAACCCAAAGATCACTGTGGCTGAGCTCCAGAGATGCAGTCGGGAGAAAGTTGGAGAAAGTCGGCCATCACTGCATCCCTCCACCAGTCGGGGCTTTATGGCAGAGTAGCCCGACGGAAGCCTTGCCTTACTCCGCATGGAGTTTGCTAAAAAAAAACACCTGGACTCCAAGATGGTGAGAAATAAGATTCTCTGGTCTGATGAGACCAAGATAGAACCTTCCAACAAGACAATGACCCTAAGCACACAGCTAAAATAATGAAGGAGTGGCTTCACAACAACTCTGTGACTGTTCTTGAATGGCCCAGCCAGAGCCCTGACTTAAACCCAATTGAACATCTCTGGAGAGACCTAAAAATGGCTGTCCACCAACGTTTACCATGCAACCTGACAAAACTGGAGAGGATCTGCAAGGAGAAATGTCAGAGGATTCCCAAATCCAGGTGTGAAAAACTTGTTGCATCTTTCCCAAAAAGACTCATGACTGTATTAGATCAAAAGGGTGCCTCTACTAAATACTGAGCAAAGGGTCTGAATACTTAGGACCATGTGATATTTCAGTTTTTATTTTTTAATAAATCTGCAAAAATGTCAACAATTCTGTGTTTTTCTGTCAATATGGGGTGCTGTTTCTACATTAATGAGGATAAAAAATGAACTTAAATGATTTTAGCAAACGGCTGCAATATAACAAAGAGTGAAAAATTTAAGGGGGCCTGAATACTTTCCATCCCCACTGTAGGTTAGGAACGAGGTGGGGGGAATGTCTAGAAAGCAAATGCCATGAGAGGGGGTTGGGGGGACCACCAGCTATCCTCTCCATCTACTTCTGCTATTTGAAATGTGTCAACTCTTAGATCGCAATGCTTCCGTTTAAGTCTATACAGAGCGCTGTAACCCAGCTAACCGTTATCTTGCATCAGGTCTTGCTATCTTGCAGAGTTCCAAAATTTAAACCAGTCTTCCCATATGTTGGAGAAGCTGGAGATTCTATCTTGTGCGGTGTAGATCAGCTCCTCTACAGCTGCAATCTGATTAATGCGTGTCACCCATTCTTTTCATGGAAGGTGGTGATGCAGACCTCCAGTGAACTGGCAGGCATAACCTAGCAGCGTTAATCATATGCAGCGTTACAGACTTATGGTATCTTTTCCTGGGTATTTTGGAGAGATGAAGAAGGTATTGTGCTGGTGAAAACTACAGTGGGAGCAAAGAGATTGCAGTCGTCGTGTCATGTACCCCACGCCAGTATGGCTGAATCAGTGGGCACTCCCTCCAAATGTGGAGGAAAGTGCCCAAGTCCTGTCCACATCTCCAGCACCAATCTGAAACAGTCAAAAATAAAATTTTTGGAGGAGATCAGCTGTCCTGTACCACCATGTCTTAATCTTGTACCCATTTTCCTGGGTGTTCACATTCAGCGATCCTTTATGAATATACCAGTGAACCTGCTCCCAGCTTTTTTTCTCAATCACCTTGTCTAGCTGGGTCTCTTAAAAGGCATGCTCCGCGTGCATAGAAGTGTAAGGTTCCCTGAACATTGAAGCTTAGAGCACTGAGATCACATGCCTCTGGGGAGATAAGCCAGAGCACAGCGACTCAAAGACAGTGGGTGCTTTTATAAAGCACCCTTTGGTCGCTGGGTTGTCAAATACATTTTTTTTTATCTGGAAGTAAGTTAACCGCTTCAATACTGGGCACTTAAACACCTTCCTGCCCAGACCAATTTTGAGCTTTCAGCACTGTCGCAATTTGAATGACAATTGCGTGGTCATGCTACACTGTACTCAAATAAAATTTTTATCATTTTTTTCCCACAAATAGAGCTTTCTTTTGGTGGTATTTGATCAGCTCTGCAGTTTTTATTTTTTGCTAAACAAATAAAAAAATACCTAAAATTTTGAAAAAAAATATGTTTTTTTGTTTCGGTTTCAAAACTTTGTAAATAAGTATGTTTTCTCCTTCACTGATGGGCACTGATAAGGCGGCACCGATGGGCACTGATGAGGTGGCACCAATGAAGTGGCACTGATGAGGTGGCATTGATGGACACTGATATGTGGCACTGATAGGCGACACTGATAGGCGCCACTGATGGGTGGCACTGATGGGCGACATGGATGGGCACTGATAGGTGGCACAAGTTGGCACTGATAGCTGGCACGGATTGGCATGGATGGGCAGCATGGATGGGTATAGATAGGTGGTACAGATGGGCATGGATAGGCGGCACAGATGGGCTTGGATGGGCACTGATAGGTGGCACGGATGGGCACTGATAGGCGGCATTGCATTATATTATACTGTACTAATGGATGCCAATCAGTGCCAAACAATAATGCATGCCAATCAGTGACGCCCATTGTGGGCACTGATTGGCATCTATTATGGGCACTGATTGGCATCCATTGTGGGCACTGACTGGAATACCTGGTGGTCTAGGGTGGCATACCTTGTGCTGGGCATCCCTGGTGGTCTGGTGGCATCCCTGGCGGTCCAGTGTGGGCATCCTTGGGGAGGCTGCGCTGATAATCGATCAGCACAGACCCCCCCCTGTCAGAGGAGCAGCCGATCGGCTCTCCTCTACTCATGTCTGACAGACGCGAGTGAGGAAAAGCCGATCACCGACTCTTCCTATTTACACTGTGATCAGCCGTGATTGGACACGGCTGATCATGTGGTAAAGAGTCTCCGTCAGAGACTCTTTACCGAGATCGTAGTTGCAGGGTGTCAGAACGACACCCCGCAACAACAATCGCCGTGATGCGCGCCCCCGGGGGTGCGCAGCGGCTCGAAATCCTGATTACGTCATATGACGTCTGGTCAGGATTTTGAAACCACTATGCTGCCATGTATCTGTTATAGGGCGGGTGGCAAGTGGTTAAAAAAGGAAAGATTTGGTCAGAGACAATGCCGCGAGTTCTCTCTGGTGAAGGAACCTACCTCTAGAAAAGAAATGTTTGACTTCCATTTCTGTATAAGGCTACTCGGCCGCCAGGTAGGCCCTGACCAACACAGGCAGGAAGTCTGGATTACTTCTAATGGGAGTGATCGCACAGTCTTTAGCAGAAACCGTGTGAACCCCACTGGCCTTTTCAAAGGCCAGAAAGTTGCACCCACCAGAGGGTGAGACTGAATGTTAGACGTCAAGTGTTTCTTAGAGAGCCAGGGAACTGACCAAAGCTCAGCCCCTGTAATCAGATTTTGCAAGAGTACCCACACTTTACATCGAACATGTACCCGCCAATCTACCACCCGAGCTAAGTGGGTAGACCAGTAGTACCTCTGTATGTCCGGGGAGGCCGATGCCCCCATCAGACTTTGGCAGCACTAGTTTCGCCCAACTGATTTGTGCTGCCTTGGATCCACACAGAAATGCCCTACACATTCTCTTATACGTTGCAAAGAAGGAGGGTGGCAGATAGATCGGGATCATTAGTAGTTTATACAAAATGCGGGGGAAGCACCGTCATTTTTAAGATTGAGGCACGCCCAAACCAAGAGATTCCCACCGAAGGAGGTGTTGCTGTATAGCGTTCAGCTCAACTAAAAAGTTATTGTCATATAGGTCCGTTAGCTTGCCAAGTAGCTGGGTACCTAAGTAGGTAATAGCATCCCTCTTTCAGTGGAAGGGGACATTTTCCTGACATAGATGTACTAGTTTAGAGGGCAGCGAAACGTTAAGTGCAAATGATTTTAAATAATTAATTTTTAGATTTGAAATGAGTCGGAATTGCTCAAGGATTTGCATCAAGTTAGGCAGGGATGTCAAATGGCATGAAAGAAAAAGCAGGATATTATCCACAAAGGCTGTAAGCTCGTATTCCCTTCGGTGCACCTCAATACATTTTTATATTTGGATTTGCCCAGATGCAGCGTAAGAGAGTTTCCAAAGTGAGGATATATAGGAGGGGAGAGAAGGGGCAGCCTTGTCTGGTGCCATTATGGATGGGGAAGGCCTCCGACAAGTGGCCATTGACCCGGATTCTTGCTTTTGGGTTCGTGTATAATGCCCTAATAACAGCCCGCATACAGATCCCCAGGCCGAGGGCATCCAAAACTGCATCCATATAGTCCCAGGCCAATGGGATCTGCGAAACACATATAATATTGTGCCATAAAGCCATCCGGCCCTGGGCTTTTGCCAGGCTTAGTGGCCTTTAAATCTTCTGCCCATTCTTCTGACACAGCGGGGTTTCCAGGGCCTGCCGATAATCCACCGATATCGCATGCGGGCTATACCTGTGAAGAAATTATTTTATCAGGTCCGCTCGTGTGTTTGCTGTAGCCACGCTATATTTGCTTCATTTGATGTTCTACAGCTTGCTATAAAAGACGTGAAACTGGCAAGCAATATCCTCGTTCTTAGAATAAGTCACTCTTGCTAGTAGTTTCCCTGGTTTATTACCTTGCTCATAGAATAATTTCTGTGATAGCATCTGTCTTTCGCGCCCTTTTAAACAATTCTTCCTGCAAAAGTGCCCGTACATTCGCTAATTCAGTTGCTACCTTATTCACTAGTGAACCCTTATGTTGCCTCCAGTTTAGAGATCTTCTCTGCCAGGGTCCCGATCAGAGCCTGGTGTTCCTTTTTTTTTTCCTGGCTGCAATGGCCAAAAGGTGACCTCTCACAACACACTTATGTGCCTTCCATTGGGACATGTTATTGTGACAGAAGTAGTCACTGATAGCTTGTTTAATGGTGGCCATGTGGCCAAGATCTGTTAGAAGGGAAGCATCCATTCCCCAAATCTTGGTAGATGTCTCTCTTTGTTTGGAATCGTAGCATCAGAGTAATCGGGTGGTAATCGGAAAGGACCATATTTTCTATCTTCGCATCGTAAAGATAAGCCAGATCCTTCTGGGCAATAAAGAGATAATTAAGTCTTGAATACTGATTGTGCAGGGATGAGAAGAACGTGTAGTCCTTTCCCCATGGGTTCCGGGAGTGTGCCAGGTATCATGGAGAGCGAGAGAGGCTAACTCAAATTTTGCTTGTCTCAAAGCTGAGAAAGGGAGTGAAGAATTCCCTGTGGATATGTCGAGAATCGGATCCAAGTCCATGTTGAAGCCCCCTCCCAAGATTAATAGGCCAGACCTAAACGATGTCAGTTTCAGGAGAATATCCTTTCAAAAGGGACACTTATTTAGAGTTAGGGCAGTATATGTTTGCTAGAGTCACTGCTCTATCTTTCCAGAACCCTTTAACCACTTTCAGACCGGACCATTTTGCTGGCTTAAGACCAGACCACTTTTTGCGATTCGGCACTGCGTCGCTTTAACTGACAATTGCGCGGTCGTGTGACGTGGCTCCCAAACAGAATTGTAGTCCTTTTTTTCCCATAAATAGAGCTTTGTTTTGGTTTTGTATTTGATCACCCCTGCGTTTTTTATTTTTTGCGCTATAAACAAAAATAGAGCGCCAATTTTGAAAAAAAGCTTTTTTTTACTTTTTGTTATAATAAATATCCCCCAAAAATATATAAAAAAAAATTTTTTTCCCCCAGTTTAGGCCGATACGTATTCTTCTACATATTTTTGGTAAAAAAAATCGCAATAAGCGATTATTGATTGGTTTGCGCAAAAGTTATAGCGTTTACAAAATAGTGGATAGTTTTATGGCATTTTTATTAATATTTTTTTTTACTAGTAATGACGGCGATCAGCGATTTTTATTGTGACTGTGACATTATGACGGACACATCGGACATTTTTGACACATTTTTGGGACCATTGTCATTTATACAGCAATCACTGCTATACAAATGCAGTGATTCCTGTGTAAATGACACTGGCTGTGAAGGGGTTAAGTGTTCCTAGGGGCGTGTTACTAACTGTGGGGGGCTGGGCTTTGTTTTAGTGAACACTGGTCTCTGCTCCAATCACATGGAGCAGAGATCAGCGTCACATGTTGCTAGGCAGAACAGGGAGATGCTGTTTACAACGGCATCTACTCGTTCAGCCGCCCGTAAGACGATCGCGGGTATGCCCGCGGCAATCGAGGGGGCCCCGAACGGCAGCGCGCTTGCGATGCCAGGGCGGCATTTAAAACTGGACGAACCTGTACACCAATATCCCTGCCCGTGCTATTCTGCCGACATACATCGGCATGCGCCGGTCGGGAAGTGGTTAAGGAAAATGAACCCATCTTCTGGGTCATCCACCTGCTCTGTGAGGTGAAATGCGAGCGACTTTGCGATCAATATTGCTACCCTTTTGTCTTGGAACCAGCACAGGTCGCATGATATACTTCTGGATATCGCTTGTTGGCTAGGCCCTGAATGGAGCTTGATTTAAAGTGAGTTTCTTGTAAAAAAGATGACCTGAGCTTTGTGTCTGTGTGTTTCAGCCATAACACTACTACGTTTCTCAGGAACATTAAGGCCTTTAGCATTCAAGGAGTAAATCTTGAGAGATGGGGGAGCTGAAGAATGCACAATAGAAGGCATGTTCAATGGGTGTGGTGAGGTGTCACCCTCACCCCCAAATTATAGATAGAGAGGGTATATGAGGGACAGACAATGAAAAAAGTATAAGACAGAAAAGGAGGAGAGCCAGGGAAAGGGAGGGAGAGTAGATGCTACGCTTACACTAACAATGTATTTATGATATCAAGAAGTATAAACAGGAACTACTTCCCTCGCAGTGTGAGGACCCCAAGTGTGGTCCATTGTTTCTGGACACAAATCCGTCTCCAAAAAGTTATGTATGTGATAAGATCTTTCAGTTAATATACTTTCCGGTCCCCATTGACCCAACCCAAGTAATAAGCTTGGAGCAGTATCGTGGGGACCGTAGAAGGCACAACTCTGGTATCACCGAGAAACAAAGAATAGTATGAGATACCTATGAACCAATCCCCTTACCTTCCACACACATATCTGAACATTCGAAAACTATAGTCACTTCAGTATGTCTACTGTATGGTCGTGGCAGGTTACCTAAATCAGCATTTTCAACACATGCCCATGAAGGCTGACTGGAGAAAAAAAAGGGGGGAGGGGGTTAGGGGGCATGGGTATCACAATTCAAAGCACCCGTTATGGCAGTTACAAATGTCTAATCAGCACATTGTCCTGCGTGAACATTCTGTGAATCGGACTTGAGGCACATATGCAGTCTCCATCCAGTGCTATCCAGGCAACTCTGTGTAGCGCAGCAGTGGAGGCTGACAATTTGAACATTAATGTGTGACCCTGTGTGGAGCATTCGTCATTAGCATAAAGAGGAATCAAATGACACAGCATTAAGTGTGTGAGAGTCTGGGAGGTAAGAGCCTACCTCTGATCCTTAGCGCTCCAGGGTTTGGAGCTGCAGGAGTCTAATACACAGCCAGGCTGTAGCACGGTCTAGATCCGCAATCATGCACCCTGAAGCCTGGGATCACTTCCGACTCTTGATAGCAAAATACTAAGAGTCACATCACACAATACAGGTGACATCATGTTTAAATGCCATAATCTAGTAGTGTCATATTAAAGATCAGACTGTATAATAATAAAGCTCAGGGGTAACCATACAGTCAGCAATGACAATCAGTGTCTGTTAAAATATGGGAGAGAGTAAGTGCAGTGGTAGTTCAGGGATCAGATTACCGCACTGTTCCCTGTGTCAGCAATGATCAGTCCTACGACGGTCGGACAATGGCGAGACCCGCATGCTCTCTTCCGTCTCCATATCTCCTTGCATTCTTGGCGGGGTGCCGGCAGAAGGTCTGCGACCTGTTTGTCAATTCCTCTGTGTTCTCCGGGTGTCAGGCTGGGAAGGGATCCAGGGATCTGGCTGGAGAAATGCACTATACCAGTCAGGGACACTAATTACTGGGATGCCAAGAGTGTCACAAACCAGCTGCAGCTCTGCCGATGTTCTCAGCGATGCTGTTTGATTTCAAGCCTTTGCTTGAAGATAAAAGGGTAAACTTCCAGCGATAAGAGATATTTCTGTCTCACAGGACTTGGAGAAGAGGGCTCAAGTCTCTACTGTGTTGCAACGTGATGGAGAAAAGATCCTGGAATAGCTGGATGTGCATTCCCTCATGTTCCAGGTTAGCATGATTGCATGCTAGTCGCAAGATTTCTTCCTTCTGAATAAAGGTCACTAGGCAGCATACTGTATCTTTAGGAGGGTCGGTTTCTCTGCACCTAGGTCAAAGCACTCTGTGGCATCTCTCCATTTCAACTGGGGCGTCGGCAGTCTGCCTAATAATGTTTTAAAGATTGTCCAAACAGCAGCTTGTAATTGGGGGCCTTCCACCGACAATTTGTGGCCCCTATTGTCCAGGTCCTCCATATGCCTGTGCATTTCCATGAGGTGCTGGGCTTGAGAGGTTGAGGTTCATTGAACTTGCTGGATGGCCGCCCCGTGTGTCATGGTGGTCGACTCCACATGCTCCATCCGAGTAGCCACTGCTCTAATCTCACTTTTTAGATCCGAGATTGCGCCAAACAGGGAGCTCTTAATGTCCATTCGCACTTGTTGCAAGTTGGAAGTATGTGTTGGCTGCACTAACTCTTATATATCTTAACACAAAACAATACACCACTGTAAAAAATATATCACTATATAAAAAATATATACATATACATACACACTAGCGTTACTATATCAATATATCTATATAATCCACCCATGTCTATATCTCATGTGCAGCCAATATCACCATTTATATTAAATTTAAATAATGCTAAATAAATAGATGGATGTTCAATGTTTATGCTGGTATATGTGAGCCAGCATTGAAATAAGTCTCCCTTTCGGGTTTTCTGCTGTGTATAAAATGACTCCAATCCTCCTATTTCTTGTATCTGTGATTCTATGTATTTCGTATCCACCAATTTAGTGACAACACCACCACCACCATAAGAATTGGCCACTGACCAGATATTAATATAGAAAGCGCCTTTGGTTCATTGATAGGGTTAACCAATTCTTATGGTGGTGGTGGTGTTGTCACTGAATTGGTGGATATGAAATACATAGAATCATGGATACAAGAAATAGGAGGATTGGAGTAATGTTATACACAGCAGAAAACCCAAAAGGGGGACTTATTTATATGCTGGCTCACATATACCAGGATAAACATTAAACAATCATCTATTTATTTAGTATAATTTAAATTTAATAGAAATGGTGATAATGGCTGCACATGAGATATAGACACGGGTGGATTATATAGATATATTGCTATAGTAACACTAGTGTGTATGTATATGTATAGATTTTTTTTACAGTGATATATTTTTTACAGTGGTCTATTGTTTGGTGTTAAGATATATAATATAAGAGTTAGCGCAGCCACCACATACTTTCTTCCGTTTTGCACAGGTTTTTACTTTAAGTGGAACCACATTTGACTGCAGCAAACTGTATACATTTTGTATTGATGTTGTAGTGGTTGGGGTGCTTCACAACATTTGGTATGTTAGATATAGATTTTTTGTGCTGGTAAACACATATTTGATTTGACTTGTTGCAGGTTGGCCAAGCTTAGGAGGGGAGATGGGTGCGAGGTGTTCTTACCTTCTGGAGGTACAACTGGAGCAACGAGTGAGGCTCCATGACTCATTGTACTACAGTCCGAAGCCTGAGCTGCGGCCTGTGAATCAGCATGTTGCATGCAGAACATCGCCGGTATGTTCCTGCTCAGCTGGGTTGACAAGTCTAGCTGTGACTGGGTGGCAGACTGACTATTCCCGGTCATCTTGGCGCCTTAGTGCTGAGGAATTCCCGCTGATAAGCTAGTCTGGAGTTCTGAACAGCGGATTTCTCCTACTATGCTGTCACCTCACTCCTATGCCAGGCCACACCCCCGGAACAGCAAATTTACACAGTTATACAAGCTGAAAACCTACGACTTTACATTGTAGCAAAGTGTAATTTCTTCAGTGTTGTCGCCTGAAAAGATATAATAAAATATTTACAAAAATATGGGGGGTGTACTAGCTTTTGTGCGATACTGTATATATGCATTATCCATCAGAGCTTTGAATAGAATTATGGTTGAGTTGAAGCCTGAACACATTTAAAGCATTCCTTGCGATATTAGGAGTTCTTTTGTGAAATACTAATACAACCAACCACATAAAACTTTATATCCACTTAGGAGTTGACGCTGTTTCAGTAATAAGTAAGATGCCCCTACTTAAAAAGCTTAAAAAGATTGGACTGACTTGAAAATAGAGGTGAGCATGGTCTCCGGCTCCTTAGGGGATATCCATTTGTTTGTTTTTCATTCAATATTTATAAAGCTGGATTTGATATTGTACAGTATGTCTCACATGGACTGTGTAAGTTCTTTTTCTGTTTTTATTTTATGCCTTTATGTTTAATGGTGATAGGCAAAAAATACTGTGTGGTCAACAACTGTATAGTTTAAAGTCAGCCTCTACCTTGGTAATGTGTCTAATGTTATTCTGGTCCTGACCCCGAGACAACTACAGAACAGTGTTTTATCTTAACAAAGGGAAAAAAGTCAGGACTTAACATTAAATTTCATATTAATAAAGAGATTGTGGAGTAGAATCCAGGCAGAATGGGCATCTGTTTAAAAATTGAATTTGTATATCCTTTGATATTCATTCAATATTTTTTATAAATGGTAAATAAAACAAAAAAAAAACTATTTTATCAAGGGCAAAACATGTTGTGGTCTTAGTGGAATAGTGTCTATATACATCCATATATGAAAAAAAAAAATATATATATATATATAGTTGCTAAGTCTTCTTTTACACAGTATATCACAGTTTTTGGTATGAATTAAGAATGGATGTGATGTCTCATACTTTTTTTATTAGGAAAAAAGCAGCAAGCCTTCATGTGTTCCAGCGAAGCATAAGACAAAATGGTCTGGACTTAAAGTTTTGCATTGTACATTCTGGACTTCTTTCGCATCACATGCAGCTAAGGAAATGCCCTTAACCAACCTAACATGCAGATCATTCTAACCAGTTATTTTGCTCAACCGAATGTCTATTTTTTTGTCACATTCTGGCAGCTGAACGGATTAAAAACACCTCAACATCAGGTTGATATGAACATATCTCTTGAACTGAAAAGACTGTTTCCATTCTAATGATATAAAAAAAAAAAAATCTTACTATATAACATAAAATTAGTGCTGAAAAACAGTTCTCATTCTAATGTTAATTCCAAGAGAAGTCCAACTAAAATCTGTTATGGGTTAAAAGATAGAGTTCATATTTATAATTATTAATATGTCCATTACGAAGACCTATACAGTTTTGTTTCCATTTTTAGACAGTAGCTTTGGCATGATCTTTATTCATAATCCTCAGACTCCTGGCATGGTAAAAGTGGTGTTTCTAAAGAGAAATAAATCAATAAATGGCAGTTATGGTTATAAAATGTATTTTATTTTTTGACTGTATTTGATATGGCACATTTTGCAGTAGAATTTTTAAACATTTTTGTCTGAAAGTAATTGAAGCTGAACTTCAGGTGAACAAAATGCTAGACAGCATAACTTTTCTAAATTTTTCACCAGCCCACTGACTAGACTATGAATGAGCATGAATTCACACTGCTTCCTTCTACTAGTTTTCCATATTTACAGGCATGGAGATATTTGTTGGTACCCTTACAACTCATTAAAACAATGCTTAATTTCTTCTGAAAATTATAAAATTAAAAGCAGTTGTCTCACATATTCTTGCATGTCTTTGGTATGTCATAGAGGAAAAAGAAAAGCAAGTGTGAAAAAAAACACATTATGCTTATTGTACAAAAATAAATTACATGACCTGGACAGATTTGTTGGTACCCTTGGAATGCATTATAAATAATTGAATCATAGTGATATTTCAAACTAATGGTTTTCTGAATTTAGTATCTTGTCTTTAATCTTGTAATCAGTCAGTCAGCCTACTTAAATGAACAATAGTTGTCACTTATGCACTACACTTATTTATCACACTGAACATGGACCAGAGAAAGCAAAGGAGAGAGTTGTCTGAGGGAGTCAGAAAGAAAACTGTAGACCGGCATGTCAAAAGTAAAAGACTGTAAGATGATCTCCAAGAAGCTTGATGTTCCTGTGGATGCATTTGTAAATATTAAGACATTTAAGGTCTATTGAATTGTAGGAGACTTTTCTGGATGTGGCAAGAAGAGAAACAATTTACCCCAGATACAACAAAAAGATAGTGCATATGGTAGACACCGAGTCGAGGACAACTTTCAAAGAGGTACAAACTAAACTCCAAGGTCAAAGGAAGAAGACCCAGGAGAGTGTAACTGTTGATAGATAAAAAAAAGACAGACTGAATTTGCAAAACTGAACATATGCATTCCACAATGTTCCTTTGAAAATGTCCTTTTGGACAAACGAGACAAAACTGAAGCATTATAGGCAAGTTGCATCACAGATTATTCACAGATGAATAAAGGTAGCTTTCAAAGAAAAGAACACCTTACCTACTGTGAAACATGGAGGAGGCTAAGTTATATTTCGGGGCTGCTGCATCTGGTCCTATCAAGGAATTCTTGAGCTAAACATACTACCCAATGTCAGAAAGCTTTGTCTCACTCGCAGATTATAGGTCTTCCAACAGGAATATGACTGAAAACACATAGCTAAAAGCCCCCATGAATTTCTCTGAACAAAATATTGGACTATTCGGAAGTAGCCTTCTATGAAACGTGATCTAAATCTTGTTGAACATTTATGGAAAGAGCTGAAAATGCAGTCTGGAGAGGGTACCCTTCAAACTCGAGACACCTGGAGCAGTTTTGATTTACATAGTTAGTAAGGTTGAATAAAGACACAAGTCCATCCTGTTCAATCTGAGTGAGTGTGGGTACATGTCTACAATTGTCCCTATCCCTGTACATTGTGTCTCATTAAGATGCTCCTCTTATATATTATTTAAGGTAACCATATAGCGCCATCAATTTACGCAGTGCTCCACACATACATGACACACTCACATTGGTTCCTACCCTCAAGGAGCCCACATTCCAAGGTCCTTAACTCACATTCATATACTAGGGCCAGTTTTGGACAGACGCCAATTAACCTACCAGCATGTCTTTGTTCAAGAAGTGTTAGCCAAACTACCTGTTGGCAGGTGAAAAAATCTCATTGAGAGCTAAAGAAATCACTTTACTGCTGCAATGATTGCCTCTAAAGGTTGTGTTAACAAAATATTAAGTTATAGGGCCCCATCATTTATGTCAATGCCATTTTCATTAGTTTTATTATTTAAAATAGTCTGTCAAATAGATGATTTTTAAAATAAATATTGAAAAAGTAATGCTGGGTGCCAATTACCTTGATCGGTTTGAAATTATTTTAGAAAAAACTGTGAATTGTTCCTTTGTCGGGAAAGGGTATCTACAGATTTTTTTTCCAGTTTGTACATCACTGGACAATGCAGTAGAGTCTGTACTGCCCATTTTAAAACCTGCTGTGCAGGGAATTGCAACATGGTCATATAAAGATAGATGTGGGTTTTTCTACTAACATTATGCAAATATTGCATTTTAAGATATACCTAACGGAATTAAATGAGGTTCTCATATGTGCCAGGATTTCAGCTTTAGTTGATCTGGATTTTCTGAATCAAAAATAATTTCATTCCCCGGCTCCCAGCAAGAGATAAAAGATGGGAAGAAAAAAAGGTTTGAAACTCAAAATGTTATAAACATGATTCTTCATTTTTAGAGGACAATAAACTGTTTAACTGAGACATCCAAATCCAAAAGGTTTCATATAGTACTTCTATATTGTTGATAAGGCAGTGCTGGTCTCGGCCTATTAGATTAATCCAGAACAGATACAGTCATTTTTGGTCTTTTTCTTTTAATTTTTTGTGACATATAATGATCCTGATGGGAGTGAAACACTCAAGTCTTTCAAAGGTTAATACACCTATTAAACTATCTACTCTACTTTACTGCATTGGATTGAAACAATACTGCTTATCATTTTCTTCTTTTGTAAAATTGTTGGTATTCTCCATGTTTTAATCTGTCAAATCACTGTGAATGTTGTAGCAATCTGTATAGCTATTCTATCTTACAAAATATGTATAATGGCGTTTGAAATGCACATTCACAGTTAAAAAAAAAAAAAAACGTGTGAGCACATTACCCATTAGTGGTACATTTTTAGACTGTACTGAAACTTTAAATTTTGTGGCATCTTTCATTATGTTCTTATGATGTGCTTTTCTAAGAGTCATAATGCAAGTATATATGTGTATATTAAAAAAGGATAAAAAAAAAAAATGTATTTAACCTTCTAAGTACTGAAAGCTGAAATGGTTAATTTTTGATTGGTTAGTTTATGCCATTTTGTTTTGTTAAAGCATTTGTTCATGTATATTATTTTGTTATTTACATTTTCACCACCAAAATAAATTAAACATTCCCAATGTGTATATTATGTATAGGAGATCTATCTTCTTCTGTGTATTAAAATGGATGATTTATTGAAGTTTTTATAAATAGACCCTATGTAGATGTGTACCAGTTTTTTTTTAATCATTAAGTGTACAACAAAATGTTGCATTACCACTTTTTGTGAATTCACCTAATGGTCAGAAATAGAGCTCTAAAACGGATTTCCAGGGCAATAGAGGAGGAGATCTGTAGAAAAGCTGACGATCTGTGACAGGTCTAATTTAAAATCTTAATAATACCCAAGTAATCTTAACACTCAATGTAGTAATGCTGACATACATGTAGTGATACATTCATTACTTTTTTTTATCATCATAGGTGTTTAAACTAGAGCAGCAATTATTCAATTCAATCTTAATAACCTTTTCATCTTAAAATAATATACAAAAACTATATAAGGCTCAGTTCCCACTATTGCGACTTAAAGTTGCAGCGACTTTGAAAAGGTTCTTGCACTACCTTGATGCGACCTTTAATGTAACTCTGATCCAGAGACTGTAAAGACGGACCAAAGTCACACTCCAGAGTCTCTGAATCACGTGACTTTGGGGGTCATTATAGTGGAAACGTAGTCTAAGACAGGAGTCGCTTAATTATCTAGGGCCGCATCAGCATTATGATTGTCCTCAAAAGGGCCGGTTGTATCTGTAAGATTAGATGTCCAGCACATCCCCTCCCCTTACATTAGATGTCAAGAGCCATCCTACCATCAGAAGTTGAGTCCCCTACTCTCCCTAACATCACAGCGCACCCCCTTTCCTTATTCTGCTGCTGGGAAGAGGCTGGATGCATTCCTTGAAAGCAGAAAGTAGGGGTCTGGAGGAGGACCAGAGGAGGGCTGGAGCTCTCCTGCAGCTGCAGGAGAGGTGCGAGGGCCACATGAAATGGCCTGTGTTTGACAACTGTGATCTAGGGCATTGAAACTTGTTAAATTTCAAAGCTTGTTTATGTCAGATTATAACACAACAAAATAGGAACAAGAAACTGCTAAGGGCAGTACAGACTCAGATGACTCCATCAATATTTAGCTAGTGGGGGGAGTAAAACCCATAAATGTTTACATATGAAAATAGAAACACTTTAGAACAATACTTCCATTGGTGAATTGTCTTTGAAGGCTGTGGGCTCCTTCTGTTCTGAAGACCCTAAATAAATCAACTTAGGGCATAGAACTAATCTGAGGGATAAGCATCAAAATTTTAGTAACAAAACACATTATATTTTCCTCCTAAAAATAAACCACAGGTTAGAGATATTTAGCATACAGTAAGCATTTTGAACATTTTCTTTCTTAGATGTTTTACCAGTGCACTTTTTCTAATACCAAAAATTGTTTGACGTCAAATTAAATGTTACCACATGGATTTTATGTATGGTGTACCATTACTATATAAAAAAATAAACTATTGTTCACCATGGTTTAAAATGAGCAGCTCCAAAAACATTTTTTTGCAAGACAGTTATACTTCACCATACCGAGCACATTGGAAAACGTCTTCAAAAACAGTTTCTTCTATGGAAACAAAGATTACCGTTAATACACACACATACATATATATATTATTAGGAGGTATTTAACCTTTAGGCAATATTATAATACACACACTAGTTGCTGTGAACGCGGTTTTCCGTTCCACTGTTCCCGTGTGGTGGTTCCACATCACAGTTGCTTTTGGTAACTATTAAAGGCATGTATGGCTTACCCAAATGTGGATCCTGGAGGTGCTGATATGAGGAAGAAGGAACCAACCTTGGATTAGAAGATGGTTTAATAGCAAATCTAAGGAGTTTAGTAATACATATTTTGAGACAATAATAAAAAACATATTATGCCAGGAAGAAACCCATGACATAGAGGAGGCAGTTCCAATAGAATACAGAATATCAGATAGTTTGAATGAGAATTACTCAGTCATGCAACACTGTACCCATATGAAACTTGTGTCCTTTTTTCCACACAAATAGAGCTTTCTTTTAGTGGTATTCAATCACTAGTGTTTTTTTTTATTTTTTGTGCTATAAATAAATAAGAAAACTTAAATTTTGTGAAAAAATGCCTTTTTCATTGTTTGTCATAACATTTTGCTAATTAGTAATTTTTCTTCATAAATTTTGGCCAAAATTTATACTGCTACATATCTTTGGTAAAAAATAACCCACATTAGTGTATATTATTTGGTCTTTGTGAAAGTTATAGAGTCTACAAACTATGGTGCCAATCACTGTAAATTGATCACATCTGATCAGGCCTTCACTACATCAGGTGTATCTCATTTCTTGAGACACTAACAAGTCGGGAAAGTACAAAGACCTTTTTAGAAAGTAGACATTCCAAGATATTAAGTAAGAAGCATGGTGAGTTTTTTTAAGTTGTAATTTTTCCCAGAATTCTTTGCAAAATTAAGATTTTTTTTTTTTTACAAATTTGTCATATTATCAGGTTATTTCTCACACACAGCATATGCATACAACAAATTACAACCCCCAAAAAATTTTTGCTACTCTTCCCAAGTATGGAGATACCACATATGTGAGACTTTTGCACAGCCTGGCCACATACAGAGCACCAACATTGAAGTAGCACCTTCAGGCGTTCTACGAGCAAAAATGACACATCTCATTTCACAACCACCTATTACACTTTTGAAGGCCCTGGAGCACCAGGACAATGGAATTGCCCACAAAATTACCCCATTTTGGAAAGCAAACACCACAACGTATAATCTATGAGGCAGAATGAGTATTTTGAATGGTTAATTTTTTTCCAGAAGTTTTTGGAAAATGTGGAAAACGCATTTTTTTTTTACACAAAGTTTTTAATTTATAAGATATTTCTAACATAGCATGTATATAGCAAAAATGACACCCCAAAATACATTCTACTACTCCTCCCGAGTATGGCAATACCACATTTGTGATACTTTTACACAGCCTGGCCACATACAGAGGCCCAACATTGAAGTAGTACCTTCAGGCGTTCTATGAGCATAAATTACACATCTCTTTTCATTCCTATCTATCACACTTTTGAAGGTCCAGGAGCACCAGGACAGTGGAACTACCCACAAAATTACCCCATTTTGGAAAGCAAACACCCTAACGTATATTCTATGAGGCATGGGCTGCAAATAGGTACTTGGGTAGTCTGATGGGCTGCAGATAGGTACTCGGGTACTCTGATGGGCTGGTGACAGGTACTTGGGTACTCTGATGGACTGTGACAGGTACTCTGATGGCCTGGTGACAGTTACACGGGTACTCTGATGGCCTGGTGATGGGTATTCGGGTACTCTGATGGCCTGGTGACAGGTATTCAGGTACACTGAAGGGCGGTGATAGGACTCAGGTACTCATATGGACTGTGACAGGTACTTGGGTACTCAGATGAACTGTGACAGGTACTCAGATGGACTGGGAGATACTGAACTGTGACAGGTACTCAGATGGACTGGGACAGGTGCTCTGGTACTCAGATGGACTGGGACAGGTACTCAGGTTCTCTGATGGACTGTGACAGGTACTCGGGTACTCTGATGGACTGTGACAGGTACTCGGGTACTTAGATGGACTGTGACAGGTACTCCGGTACTCATATGGACTGTGATGGGTACTCTGATGGACTGTGACAGGTACTCCTATGGGCTGTGGCAGGTACTCAGATGGACTGTGACAGGTACTCAGATGGACTGTGACAGGTACTCGAGTACTCATATGGACTGTGATGGGTACTCGGGTACTCTGATGGACTGTGATAGGTACTCAGATGGACTGGTAGGTACTCAGGTACTCAGATGGCCTGTGACAGGTACCCGGGTACCTATATGGACTGTGATGGGTACTCGGGTACTCTGATGGACTGTGACAGGTACTTGGGTACTCATATGAACTGTGACAGGTACTCAGATGGACTGTGACGGGTACTCAGATTGACTGTGACAGGTACTCGGGTACTCATATGGACTGTGATGGGTACTCTGATGGACTGTGACAGGTACTCGGGTACTCTGATGGACTGTGATGGGTACTCGGGTACTCTGATGGACTGTGACAGGTACTCGGGTACTCATATGGAGTGTGACAGGTACTCAGATTGACTTGACAGGTACTCGGGTACTCAGATGGACTGTGACAGGTACTCGGGTACTCCGATGGACTTTGAAAGGTACTCGGGTACTCTGATGGACTGGTGACAGGTACTCGGGTACTCTGATGGACTGTGACAGGTACTCTGATGGGTGGTAACAGGTCCTCTTTATTGGGGGGCACTCAGTGTGATTGGTGTGTACTGTAAGCGGTAAGGAGATATTACTGCAATCTCCTTCTTACATACGATCGGTGTGAGGAGGGGAACCCGGTGACATCTCATTACCGCGGTTTGTTTACATTTAGTGATCGGCTGTGAAAGGATCGCAGGCGATCACGTGGGTAAACAGCCAGCCAATGGCTGTTTACTAGCGTCGGTGAAGAGCAGTGTTCCTGGGAACACGCCGCCACCAACGTGCACACGCAGTGATCTGTGATCGGCCGTGACTTCATCACTGCCGATCACATGCTAAATAGTCATGCCCAATGGCTATTCACCCCCCTCGGTGGCGAGCAGTGTCTCTGTGACACGCCGCCACCGAAGGAACAGGGATGCGCCTGCACGATCACGCGCATTCCCTGTTTAAATGGGAGGCCTTCATATGGCGCCCTCCCGCCACAAGAGCCGCACCGCCTGCCCATCATTTGACAGCCGGCGGTTGGCAACCAGTTAAGGAGATGCCTTTGGGAGCTTCCTGTTGGGAGGTGCTTAAAATAGCTTACTTGTGGAAGTACATATCCTAAATAACAGGTGCCTTGAAAGTATTTAGGGATAAATCGGTAAGCATTATTTCCACATATAAAGAACAGGTTTAAGGGGAGTATGGTACACTCATAATATTTTAGCATTAAATGGGCCTGGAATACAATATCTTTCTGAGTCTGATTATCAATTATATTCAGACATTAAAGACCGTCATACGTTTACCATTTTCCATCCATGCATACGTGGGCTTATTCATACAAGTCCAATTAACAGTGTAATTTATTTCTTCTTGATTGATTTTCACACACTGATGGTTAGATGCTGTGTTAGTACAATTCTTCAATTTACATTGACATTTGCTATGCCCTAGTTGATACACAGTAGTATTTTTATCAGGAATTATAATTGTTTAGTGTTTACCTCTAATTGTGATGGTAGTATTACTCCCCGGTACAAATGTACTCTCGTCTGTTCTCCGATAGCAGTATTTCCCTTTACCTGGATATTGGAAGTGTTAATCTATACCGTTCAATAGAGAAATTTGCATACATCTCTAATACTACTATTAAACTCACTAGTCTCATTATCCCAGTAAAATGGAGTTGTAGTCAGCGTATAGTCCTTGCTTACCATGCTCTATCTGTGCCCCACAAATCCAACAGTTGGTCTTGTTTAGCATAAAGGCAGTTACATTAAAGCGGGATTCCACCCTAAAGTGGAACCTCCGCTGATCGGATCCCTCCCCCCCTCCGGTGTCACAATTGACACCTTTCAGGGGGGAGGGGGGTGGAGATACCTGTCAAAGACAGGTATTTACACCCACTTCCGGGCATAGACTCCCGTGGGAGTCTACGCCATTTCCTGCCCTGCCGCGCTGTCTGCTGGGACACACATCGGTCCCAGTGACAGCGCGGAGATTTCCTATTGCGCGGCGCAACTCGCGCATGTGCAGTAGGGAACCGGGAAGTGAAGCCGATTCGCTTCACTTCCTGATTCCCTCACCTAGAATGGTGGCGGCAGCAGCCGAGGGCCGAGCGATCGATGGAATCCCTCTTTAAGTAAGGTAAAGTAATGATTTTAATCAACATGTAAAGCAAAGATTAGTGGTGTAACAAAGCATAAGAGTAATACCACCGTCATTCTGCAGGTTCTGTGACCTTTTTGCACTGGCTAGCGTGTATCGACGAGTCTTTGGATTGGAGTTTCACTGCTGTGTGTGTCACTAGTTGCACCCGAAACGGGCCCTCGTATCTGGGTTTAAGCCCTTTTCGTACGTGTTTCTTTACCACCACCCAATCTCCTGGGTTTAGAGTATGAGCTCCTGGGTCTGAGTTTGGATCTGGAATGGAAGAAAACATTCTCTTATGAGTCTTAATCAATTGCTTGTTTAGTGTTGCCACATACCCAGTAAGATCTGCAAGCTGAGCTTGCATCTGTTGAGGAAAATATAATCCTGTTTTTGGAACAGAGCCAAACAATATTTCATGTGGACTTAAATTAGTTTTCCTCTGAGGTGTTGTCCTCACTGAGTATAGTACAATGGGCAAACATTCTCTCTAAGGTTTACCTGATTCTGCACTAATTTTGCCTGTTTTTGATGACACCATTCAGTCTTTCAACCTTTCCACTGCTTTCTGGGTGATAAGGTGTATAAAAAGCCTGTTCTTATCCCTAGATAGGACAAAATGGTCTGCATGATTTCACCCGTAAAATGTGTACCTTGGTCACGTTCCACAGTTTCTGGGACCCCATATCTGCAGATTATTTCAGATAAGAGTTTCTTGGCTGTAGTTTTTGCTGTACCTTTTGCTATTGGTCAAGCCTCAGGCCATCCTGAAAACTTGTCAACACAAACAAGAATGTACTCATATAGTCCAGTTTTTGGCAACTAAATGTAATCTATTTGCAACCTTTGGAATGGGTATTCAGCATTTGGCAGTGATTTTACAGGTGTTTTAACGGTGGTGCTTGGACTATGCTTAGCACACGTTATACATTGCTGAGTGTGTTTGGTGATTGCTGTTATTATACCTGGAGCTGTCCAAGTTTTTTGTATAATACCTTGCATACCCCCTTGGAAAGATGAGCTTGGAAATGTAGTTTAGACACTAACATAGGAAAAAGGACCTGGGGAAGACATAATTTCCCTACGTCATCTTTCCACAAATTGTCATGTAATGTGGCACCATATCGGGTCCAGGCATTCTTCTCTTGGGAGGATACCTGGGCCTGCTAATTTGTTAAAACATCTAGAGAAAGAGGTGCCTCTGGGAAGCACAATGTGTGCATGGGAATGCTTGTGACTTCTAACAGAGCAGCTTGTTTTGCTGCTGTGTCAGCATAAGCATTTCCCTTTGCTTCCTCTGAGGTATCTTTGGTATGCGCTTGAATTTTTATAATGCCCACATGTTTTGGCAGCAAAAGCGCTGTCAATAGGCCCTGAACACATTGTGAATGTTTTATGGGCTTACCTGCAGAGGTAAGGAAATTTCTAGATTTCCAAATAGGACTATAATCATGTGCAACCCCAAAGGCATACCTTGAGTCTGTATAGACGTTGGCAGTCTGGTCAACAGCATATTCACAAGCTTTTGTAAGGGCACAGAACTCAGTCTCCTTAGCCGACATGGTCGGTGGTAAAGCTTCCTGAAAAATAACCTCAGACAAAGATCCTACTGCATATCCCGTGTGTGGCTTACCATCCTCAGTGTGGAACCTTGAACCATCAACAAACAAATCAACAAAGATAAGATCAGGGTTTTGCAAAGGCAAATCAGTGACATGTAAGAGATCAGCAGTTTCTGATGTAACCAGTTCCATGCAACTATGGTCTGACAATTCAGATATAATGTGTTAAGGGAGTAGGGTGGCTGGGTTTAAGACAATACGCCTTTGAATTGTGAGATTAGATGGAGTAAGTAATGCCACCTCATATTTAGCGAGCCTGGCAGTAGACAAATGTTTGGGGGAACAGCTTGGGGAGCCCTTGATAACATGAGCCAATGCGCAAGAGACATAGGCCACAGGCCTTTGCTTACCCCTGTGCTTTTGAGTAAGAACCCCTGATGCCTGGCCATCTAGTTCATGGCAGAAGAGGAATAAAAACTTTTTGTAATTCCGTAGTGCCAATGTGGGGGCGATGGAAACTGACAGTTGTAGTTGTTGCATGGCTTCCTGATGAGTTTTTTTAATGGTAAACCTCTCAACTGCTGTAAGTGCATACAGCGGGGCCATTAACTGTGACGCATTGGGAATCCAGTCTCTGCAATATCCCACTAGTCCCAAAAAGGCTCTCAACTGTCTATTATTCCTCGGCAGAGGGTAGTTTTAATCATCTGGGCATGCTGGGCTGTCAGGTGCTTACTGCCTGCGGAAATGCAATGACCAAGAAAAACAACCTTGTCTTGACAAAACTGGAGTTTCTGCTTAGAGGCCTTGTTCCCTGTCTGTGCCAGAAACACCAGCAAGCTAATGTTTTTTCTTTACAAGTGGACTGAACCCTACATCACAAAAGAAGATCATCAACATACTGAAGTAGGACTGTGTCATTGTGCTTTGGTTTCCACTGAGATAGGATTTGGGATAATGCAGCATTATATTCTGAGGGGAAGCTTATCATACCCTGAGGCAGCCTCTTCCAGGCATACTTTTGCCCGACCATAGTAAATGCAAAATAATGCTGACACTCTATGGTAATAGGAACAGAAAAATATGCATTCGCCAAATCAATAACAGAAAAACAGGTAGCTGTGGGAGGAATTTGAGTGAGCAGAGTGTGTGGATTTGGAACAATAGGGGCATCTTCTTCTATTAGACATGTGCACACTGAAATATTTTGTTTCGGAATTTCGTTTTGGTCCGAAAAATACATTTATTTAGTTACTCCCAAAATTCGTTTTTATTTATTTAGTTTTTCGTTAAAAATTGCATTAGTCCGAAAATCCAAATTAATTAAGGCCGAATCTGTCATTGAAGGCTCATGGTGTCTGTTGAATGTTCAAAGATTCGATGGAGCAGCTAAACTGTATGACTCCGTATAGTTTAGCTGCTCCATTGAATCTTCTTAGAACTTTCGACAGACACCATAAGCCAAAGATTCAACGTTTGTATGTTTTTCGCTGCTTTGTCGAATCTTTGTTGTTCATGTTGAATGTATATTGTTCAAACAGAAAATGTACTGGTGATAGTGATTACTGATCAGACAGGTAACAAGATAGGGTATATAGAATCTCAATCTCTAATATAGAATCTATAATAATAACACAATAGCAGCAGATTATTATGAAAAAGGTAAGTTGAACTGTAGCTTGCTTCACTATTATTCTGATGCTGTGCTTATACTTAATTGCTAAATAATTTAGGTTCTCTGACAAACGGACCAGGTAAGATTGACTGTCTTCTGAAATGATTCAGTGTGTGTGTCTCTCTCTGCTAGCAATCATAAGTGAAAGTAAGTTGGCTGTACGTGTGTACTTAGTTATATCTATTTTACTGCTCCTCCTCTTTGGTTACAATAAGCCAATAACATTCATCATTATTATTTTTATTTTACTTCCCCCACCCAATTCCAGCAGCAATCTTTTCTCTCTCTGTGGAATCTTTTCTCTCTGGGGAATCTTTTCTCTCTATGTCGAAACTTTTCTCTCTATGTAGAATAATCCTGGACTAAAAGAGTTAAGGTTAGGCATATTTGAGCACAGGTTCGATAGACATAGATTGTTATTGTCAGCGTCATGCTGAATCTCCTATCTGTATCGAACTGTTGTTATAATGAAAATAAAGCATTTATTTATGTCGGATCTTTAGTTTTTCGGATTCTGCACTTTCTTTATCGTTTATTAAAATGATAACGAAAATACCTGAAATTCGGACGAAAACGAATGCACATGTCTATCTTCTATTAGCCTATTCACCTCCCTTAAATCATGTACCAACCGGTATACAGTCGGTTGTCCTGGTTCAACCTCTTTTTTTACTGGAAATAGAGGAGTATTTGCAGGTGAATTACATTTGACAACTACATCCTTTTCCAGATATCGGTCAAGTTGTAATAGTATCCCTTCTATCTCTTGTGGATTCAGGAGATACTGGGACTTACATGGAAGGTGAGCTCCTTCCTTTAGTTTGACATGTACAGGTGTCACATTCAACAACTCAACATCATACCTGTCAATTGCCCACAGAATTTCAGGTACTTGGCTCAAGTCAGGAATGTCAGCTGTATTTACACATTTAGCCAGTAGTATGGCAGCAGAAACTTGATGTAACACCTCATCAGATAGGGGAGTAGTTACTTTAATTCCATCAGGTGTATACTAAATGCAGGCTTGTGTTTGTGACAACATATCCGCCCCCAGAAGATTCTCAGGAGTAGGGATGAGCTTGGTGTTCGAGTCCAATGCATGTTCGACTCAAACCTCGGCTGTTCGTCTGTTCGGCGAAATCAGAATTCGTGTGGCGCGAACGGCCCACAATGCACTACGGCATCGCAGTGCATTGCTGGCTCATGATTTACCAAGCATGCTCTGTGACCTCGCATGCTTGGCCAATCACATCGCCTGCAGCGAGTAGAGCCATAATTGACCACATGCAGGATGCGTGTGGCCAATTATAGCTCAGGGGGTTTAGTACACGCCCCACACTATATAAGGCTGCCAGCGCGGCGGCCTTGTGTAGAATGTTCCAGCGTGCAGGGAGAGAGCAGCATAGGCAGGGACAGTGTGTTCTTTTCTTGTGAATCTGCAGCAGTTAAAGTGGGTGTTGTGTGCCTCCGGCACACCTGTAGCTACCCTTTATTGCTAGTGTTCTCTAATACAGGCATTTGCAGGAGTTAAAGTGGGTGTTGTGTGCCTCCAGCACAGTATATACCTGTAGCTACCCTTTATTGCTGGTGTTCTCTAATACAGGCATCCACAGGAGTTAAAGTGGGTGTTGTGTGCCTCCAGCACAGTGTACACCCGTAGCTAGCCTTTATTGCTGGTGTTCTCTAATACAGGCATCTACATGAGTTAAAGTGGGTGTTGTGTGCCTCCAGCACAGTATACACCTGTAGCTACCCTTTATTGCTGGTGTTCTCTAATACAGGCATCTGCAGGAGTTAAAGTGGGTGTTTTTGATGCAATTCTTTGCAGCAGGGCTCATTCCTGCACTCCAACTAGAGTATATGGGAGAGGTTGCAGTGTCGTGGCAACAGCACCAGCGCCTAAGGCCCAATTTTTCAGCCCCTGTTTAACAGGGGCATGTAATTAAAATTTTTGATGCAATGCTTTGCAGTAGGGCTCTTTCCTGCACTTCAACTAGAGTATCTGGGAGAGGTTGCTGTGTCGTGGCACCAGGACCAGTGCCTAAGGCCCAATTTTCAGCCCCTGTTTAACAGGGGCATGTAATTATGATATTTGATGCAATGCTTTGCAGCAGGGCTCATTCCTGCACTCCAACTAGAGTATCTGGAAGAGGTTGCAGTGTCGTGGCACCAGCAAGCAGTGCCTAAGGCCCAATTTTTCAGCCCCTGTTTAACAGTGGCATGTAATTACAATTCTTGATATAATATTTCACAGCAGGGCCCGTTCCTGCGCCCACCAAGAGTAACTGTGAGGACTTATAGTGTTGTGGCACCAGCACCACCACCACAACCACCAAAGGCCCAATTTTTCAACCACTGTTCAACAATGGCATGTAATTACAATTCTTGATATAATCGTTCACAGCAGGGCGCTCCAGCGCCCACCAAGAGTCACTTTGAGGGCTTACAGTGTTGTGGCAACACCAATATCTTAGGCCCACATTTGTGCAGAGCATATAGGGTAGGCCCCTACTTTCAAACATCCAACTTACAAAGGTCTCCTACTTGCAAACGGAAGGAGACAATAGGAAGTGAGATGAAAAAAGACGATAATCCTTCCCTATGTTTTCCAAAAAGCTAAAAATAGATTTTTTGACTGGAGCTACACTTTAAAAATGTACCAGTTCAAAATTACAAACAGATTCTACTTAACACAACAAACCTACACAGTCCCTGTCTTGTTTGTACCACCTGTATACTGCTGTTCTGAGTATATAGGGCCTGGGGGCCCCACGCCTTTCCTTTTTTTAATATGGATTGGGTACGGGGTTCCCCTTAATATCCGTGCAAGACCCAAAGGGGCTGGTAATGGGCAGGGGGGCTACCCAAGCCATTTTTTCTCAATGATTTTCATCCGTATTGCCAGAACCAGACATGACATTAAAACCGCAAGCAGTTTTAAATTACTTTTTTTCCGTTAAATGTCATTTTGTGCAGGGACTATTCTAAACACGGGAAACACATGCCACTTCACAGGCATACTATAGACACCCCCAGGCATGATATTTAAAGGAATATTTCACTTTTTTTCACTTTAATCGTCATTATAATCAGTGCTCACGAAAAAACTGCAGTTTTTAGATTTTTTTTTGGCATTGACTCATGTCCCCTGGGGCAGGAGCCGGGTCCCCAAACCCTTTTTAGGACAATATCTTGCATATTAGCCATTAAAATTAGCACTTTTTATTTCAAACATTCGAGTCCCATAGACTTCAATGGGGTTCTAAAGTTCGCACAAATTTTCGGTCCTTTCGAAAGTTCTGCTGCAAATCGAACCAAGGGGTGTTCAGCTCATCCCTACTCAGGAGTAGATGAGGACACTAAGAGACTAGTAATGATCTCTGTTTGTTTTTCCTAATTTCAGTTTAACAGGTCTGGTTTCTTGAAGTGGGCATGGAACTCCTCCCAGTACAATGCCATTAATTATTTATCCTGTCAGTATACTAGGAGGTATATTTTCTGCTTTTAGAACTGTTTTGGCTGCCCAAGTATCCAACAAATAGTCGAAATTTACATGTGGAAAATTAGAAAAAGCATGGGGTACAAAAGCATCTTGACTGTTATCCTTACCTTTGAGAGAAACATCAGCAAAGATAATATTCTCAAAGGCTTTATTAGACACTGGTTGGCCTTCTTGTCAATATCTACCCAGGTTAGAGGACTCCCTTCGTTCTAATTCAGGTTAATTTTGAGGTTTAGCTTGATCATTCTTGCAATGTCTGGCATAATGGCCCCTTTCCGACATCTGTAACATGTCACATTAGAGGGACCATGTTTTCCTGACTTAAAATGTTTAGTATTTTTTTTTATGACCACTATTTTTCAGGTACAAATTTACCATTAGGACCTACATACATTACTTTCTGTGGTCTGGCTTTCTCTTTATCCTCTATATCTCGTTCCATGTTTCTAGCCAAATCCATTATAGAAAAGAACCCCATTGTCCTCCATTCTGGTCTTATCATCTTTATTCTGTCACTCACTTTTTTGTTAAACCCACTCATCAAAGCACTTCTAAGGATTCCATCAATCACTTCCTCATTTGCATTCTGACAACATGCAGCAACATGCTCACTCATTCTTTTAAAGAACATGTCCCATGTCTCATTCGCACCCTGGGTTGTTTGCAATAGACCATCCAAATCACCCCCCTTGTATTGTTTTTGTACCTGTGTACAGAAGGTGTTAATCCATTCCTCATCCTCTTTCGCGTCAGTATTTGGTATAGGGTCTTTAAGACTGCCACTGGTATTAATAATTTGATTAGTGATTTGGACACCCAGGCATGCACAAAAAACTCTGTAAATGTCATATGCTGAACACTGGTAAGCAATTTGTAATGCTTTCATCTTTTTAGTGAAAGCATGTGGATTTATTTCTTTTAGGGTCAGGCATGGTTTCTATAATTATCTGAAAATCAGCATTAGTGATGGGGACATGCCAAGTGACAGTAGTCCTTGCCCCATCATTTGCTGTTATCCATTGAGTTCTCACAGGCCCCCAAAAATTAGATTGATTGGCTGAAATAGGGGACATGGGAGGCTAATGTGTTATTACAGGTCTCCCTGAGGGAGAGGAAATTAGGATGTCTGAGAACCCTTCTGCTAGTGGTTATTGAAAAAGAGTACTTCTACATTACACAACTTACGCAAATCAGCACAGCACAAGGGGAAATCACAATAAGCAGAAAGTTAGCTTACCTTAGCAAGCAGAAGTGAATTCCCTGCTTGTGTTGTCCCGTTCTGTGTCTCAGTGGTGTCTGTAGAGTATTTTTTCCGGCATCGAAGGACCAATTGACGGGGAAAGCCCAGAACTTAAGGGCTTTCAGTTACACTGACTGGTGAAGTCGAATCCAAGACAATGTGTTTAATATACAAGCATGTAGCTTTAACCACAAGCAGGGAGAACAATACAGTACATGGTAAACATTCAATATAATTGTTCTGACTGAGGCTGGGGGGAGGTACCTTGAATGAGCCTCTTTGAAGTCCTAATCAATTTGTTGGCTATTTACATTGCTAAACAGATGGTCATTTAGCACCAATACATCACTTCCAGAGTTCTCTGGGAAAATGCCTTTTCACAGCTGGAGGTGTAAATGGCATTTGACCACAACCACGAACAGCTTCTACATATGCCCAACATTTGTTACAAGTATATCTGCTTAATCAAAATACATGTTTTGATAATCATAACTAAATGTTTGATAAATAAATGGTTATTCCATTTACCTGATCAAGTTCATATCATACAATCCAATATACACAATTCTATATCCACAGAGGAAGGCAAAAACCCCAACAAAGCATGATCCAATTTGCTCAAGCAGGTAACAAAAATACATTCCTGATATCCTGAGAGGATCAACTGGATCCTCTTTAGCTATAAATGTTAGTACCCAGTTATATTACTGTATGTACATTTAGGCAAGAATCCAGATCTTTTTTTAAAGCAATCTCCTGAGCCACCTCTGGAGGCAGTCTATTCCACATCTCTTACTGTGAAGAAACCTTTCTGTTTCTGTATTTGAAGATTTTCCGCGACGAGCGCCCCTTGTCCTCTGTGATGACCTTAACCGCTCCCCGGCCGCCGCATGACGTTGTACATCGGCAGAATGGCAGGGGTTGGCAAATGGGCATACCTTTACGTCCCGCCCTCCCCATGAGCGGGGGACAAGATATCGCCCCCCCCCGTGCCCGCAGCGGGCGGGTTCATTAGGGGAGCAATCAGTCCCTGGGGCCAGACCAATGATTTATGGTCTGCACCTGGTGATCACTCCTAATGAATGAAAAGTTTCACCTGCCTGTGTAAGTGTGAACACAGACAGGAGGAAGTGATGTCATCTCTCCTTGTGGAGTCTTTTTGATTCCAGTGAGAGAGAGGAGACATCTAACCATGAGTTGCACCAATAGTACACTGACATCAGCACACATAGGTACACTTTCCACCCCTCCGCCAAGCCAAGCCCACCCAAGTGCAGTATCAATCGATCACTGTCACTTACAAAACACAACACACATAACTGCAGTGTTTGCAGTGTCAGGCCTGATCCCTGCGAATACTAATGTCCCGTACACACAGTTGGAATTTCCAACATAAAAAGTCGGACAAGAGCTGTCAATGGAGCATATGTGTGTATGCCCCATCTGACTTTTTACATCCAAAATTTTAATGCGCCTAGAAAGAGAATGTGTGCTATATTTTTGCTGTTCTGACGTACCAAAAATGAGCGATCGGTGTGGTAAAACTAGCGTTCGAAATGGAGATAGCACATTCCTCACGCTGCAAATTCTGTGATCTTTTAATGCAGCGCATTCTTTTGTTCTTTATAATGCTAGAATAATGAAATTGTTTTGCTGTTGATATTCACACAGAGTTCTCACAAAATTATTTCTTTATTATTTCTCGTGATCTCATGAGTAATCTTTTATTTTTTAAAAGCCAGATCTCCATAATAATGTTTAGAATTATTTTTTATAGTCATTTTTTTTTATTTCATCAAGATCTCCTGTTTTTTAGATTATTGAAAAATTATTTGCTATTGATCTCCATATATTATTATTTTTTGTATGTCAAGTTACCACCACAATAACATTATTATCTTGTTTTTTTTAACCTCAAGGAGGTTGGTGTCCCTTGTTAATTTGACATTGTCTTTTTCAAATTTACCTGCCTACTCACAAACTGTCCTTTTTATAGAAAAACACATAGGCAAGTATTTTCTGAAAATAAAATATCCATTTATTCTGGGTAACAAAATAAAGAGGAAGGCAATGCTGGAGAAACTTTTGGAATTTGCAAAGCCTTTTGGCCCCCAGGGCACACATCAGGTCTGTGGAAAATCAAATTCTTAGCTTGAGGCGTCCATATAATTTGGAGCCCAATCTGGTCCAGGACTCTCAGAGATCAGGACCAGCAGCAGATGACATATATGTCTTCAGGCTGTGGTACTACACGAGCCTGCGTCTTCTGTCAGAACAGACTTAACCAAGGTCATCGCTTTCTTCTCTTCACTGCAGCCTTCCCTCCACGCTTCCCTGCACCCTTCCTTTGAGGCTGTGGCTCTGGAGGTGGACTTGTGGCAGGAGGAGAAAGATGGGCGAGCTCACATACGTGGCTTTTCTCAGTCAGCTGGCCCCTCAACCCCTTCTGAAGGGTCTGAGCAAAAATACCCTCACAGAGGAGCATTGGCCCTCCTCCAATTTCAGCAATCTAGTAGATAGATAGCAGCCATAGGCCTCTTCAGTGTTGGTTGGCTTCTGAGGACATTGCTTGCTTCCCTTATGAGGCCCAGTGCTGCCTCCTCTGTCATCGTCCCCTTCCTGGGCCTTTTGGTTGTAAGGCAGAGGGGGGGCATCTGTGATTGGGTGAGGCCACTGGGCCTGCCCACCTCCTGGCTGACACTGGGCATGGCCACCTCCTGGCTGCCACTTTCCAGACCCTACTCCTGGCTGCCACAAGCGATGAAACTGGAGCGTTTAATAAAAGACCACATAGACAAGTTCTTGATGGAAAAAAACATTTTAAGCAACAGACAGCATGGATTCATGAAAGACAGAAGTTGTCAGACAAACCTGATTTCTTTTTATGAAGAGGTAAGTAAAACCTTGCACAGAGGACGTGGTATACTTGGATTTTGCAAAAACGTTTGATACAGTTCCGCACACATGGCTCATGTGTAAGGTAAAGTCTACAGGCTTGGAAATATCAGTTTGTAAATGGATAGAAAACTGGCTAAATGACAGAATTCAGAGAGTAGTGGTTAATCATTCTTACGCTGAATGGTGTAAGGTTATCAGTGGTGTACCCCAAGGTTCAGTGTTGGGACCCTTACTTTTTAATATCTTTATAAATGATATTGGGCCTGGGATCAAAAGTAACATTTCTGTCTTTGCAGATGACACCAAGCTATGCAGTGGAATAATGTCCTTACAGGATGTCTCCAATTTACAAGCCGACCTCAATGCACTGTCTAATTGGGCGACTATGTGGCAGGTTTAATGTTGATAAATGTAAAGTTATGCACTTGGGGCCGAAGAATATGCATGCATCATAAATGCTAGGGGGAGTACAACTGGGGGAATCCCAGTAGATCATAAGCTCAATAATAGCATGCAATGCCAAGCTGCGGTTTCCAAAGCGAGCAAAGTCCTTTCTTGTATTTTTTCAGATTGTACAGAAGGAAAAAATAAGAAATCAAACAATTTAGTCAACCATTTCCAGTACTAGGCATTAACAACAATTTGTCAAATATATCTTGTTTTCTGTGTAGGTGAAATAACATTCCAAGCTCCAATATTCCGTTGCTTTAAGGCAGGAGACCCCCTTCTAGGGTCTCTCCCACCACTCCCATTGGCCAGCCTGAGGAGTCCCCCCACCAGGCCAAATACTCGGTTGTGGAACAATGGGTAAGATCAACAAGTATAGGCCTACTCTGAGGGACCAAGCGCCAACCTTGTAGCACATATGGGTTATGATTTTAGTGCTAGTATAGTAGGAATGGTAATCATTCATTTATATACAAAAATAGTGTAAAGACACCAATGGTGTTAGCAAGAGAAGTAAGAAAAAGTAAAAAAGAAGGGACAGTAGAGGGGAGGTAAAATAAAAGGGGGGTATGAGATTCCGGCAAGGTCGGCGACCCGCGACTCCAGCTAGTCTCATGACAAGGCATTCAGCTGTAAGATTTATTTTCATCCGAAAAACGGAACAGGTTCCAGTGTGTCCATCGGGTGTTGTGCTCCTCCTCCCTTTCCCCCAGGACAGATGCCAGCTACTCCATCTGCTGAATATCACAGACTCTGGCAAACCACTGTGACACTGTCAATGGGGACTGCTGCTTCCACGCACTGGGGACACACGTCCTCACTGCATTCAAGAGGTGTTTCAACTGGGATTTACGATAGTGCCTGCAAGACATGGGAGTCAGGTTAAAGAGCACTGCTGCCGGGTTATCCTGCAGGGCAACATCCATGAGCTTGTGAATGATCTGCAGTACTTGTCTCCAGAAGATGGTCAACACTAGGCACTCCCAGAAGATGTGGAGTAATGTGCCAGTCTGTGTACCGCATCTCCAACACATTGGACTATGTCCTGGAAATATAGACGCAAGCACAGATGCGGTCCTATACCAACGTGTCAAAATCTTGTAGTTGATTTCTTGGTACTTACTACACAAAGAAGACTTATGTGCAAAAATTTGTATGCAATACTTTTGGTCTTCATCAAACATGGTGTTAAGGTCTCTCTCCCATTTCCTCAGGAATGGGGGGTCCTGTTGGGACGTGAGAGCAAATAAAATGTTATAAGAAAGAGATAGATATTTTCGTATAGGCTCCTCTCCCAGGCATAGTTCTTCAAAGGAAGCTGACTGTCTGAAAAATCACTGACTTCCGGGAGGGACCTAAGAAAGTGAGTGAGTTGAAAAATCCTCCCTATCTGGCTAAGATGGAGGAGCTAAAGCCTGGGTATACCACTGAGGGGTCACACCACTCTGAGGGTCCTAAAAAAGAGGAGGCTCTGACTAATCTCTGGTCTGGAAGGAGCCTAAAGGATTTGTCCGAGTTGCCAGGTGGAAAATCCGGGTGACCAATTATAGGTGTTAAGGGAGAAGGGAAGCTGGGCATTTCAGCCTTTTTGAAGTATCTGCCCAACTCCTGCAAAGTAGGCTCTATTAGTGGGTGTGGGGAGGAGAATCCGGAGAAGCTGGTCCCATTCCAAGGCACACCCTCAAGGGGAAATGGCACCATCTCCCCCTCCAAGCAGACCCATAGCTTGTGGGATTGGTGGCTGCACCAGTGCACAACTCTGTTCATATTCACTGCCGTGTAGTACAAGGCTGGATCGGGGAGGCTAACCCCTCCTATAATTTTTGATCACTGCAATAAGGATCTTCTAAGTCTTGAAGGTTTACCCTGCCATACATAATTTATGAAGATCGTGCATAATTTGTGAAAAAGACCCATGGTATTCTGATCGACAGGGCTTGCAGGAGGTAAAGCAGCCTTGGCATAATGTTCATTTTTAAAACATTACATCTACCGAACCATGAGACTGCCAGGTTCCTCCACCTGTCTAAATCTGAGGAGAAAATTTTCAGAAGGGGTTGGAAATTGAGTTGGTAGATGAGATATACATTAGAGGGAATCTTAGTGCCTAAGTAATGGATAGCTTGTGGAGACCACCGGAAGGGAAAATTGGCATGAAGGCGGACCTGTGAGCTAGGAGTGAGAGAGACGTTAAGCGCTTCTGATTTTTGCAAAATAATTTTGAAGTTTGAGACCTCACCATATTGGCATAATGCCAGTAAGAGGACTGGGAGAGAGGTATGTGGTTCCGCAATGTAAAACAGCAGGGCGTCTGCGTAGGCTGCAATCTTATGGTGATATGTGCTCTTTTACAAGCCTCTTATGGGTTGAGTCCAATATGTTGCAATAATGGGTCTAAGGAAAGTATAAAGAGGAGTGGGGAGAGTGGCCATCCCTGCCTCGTGCCGTTGCTTATCTTGAAGGAATTGGAACCCACTCCATTTACTCTAAACGATGCAGTAGGGGAGGAGTAGATGACTGATATCCAT